>NC_045456.1:15634954-15700335 GCF_002776525.5 Piliocolobus tephrosceles | reverse complement strand
CTCCCATGGAGAAGTTTCACCAAGAGAGTCTACACTGCTGTCTCCAAATACAGGGATCGTGAAAACAGATGTCGCCACATTCCACACAAGGCAACAGGCATTTCAGCACAGTTCCCCTGACAGGTTAATTACTCACAGCAGGGGATGTCTTCTGTTCCCAAGGGCAGAGAGCTATCTCATCTCTAGTGTCTGACTGTTCCAGCATCCACACTGCCTGAGGGCTGGATAGAAATTCTGAATCTCAGGTCCCACCCAGGAATCTGTTTTTTATTTTATTTTGAGACAGGGTCTCACTCTGTCGCCCAGACTGGAGTGTAGTGGTATGATCTCGGCTCACTGCAGCCTTGACCTCCAGGCCTCAGGTGATCCTCCCACCTCAGTCTCCCAAGTAGCTGGGACTACAGGGCATGCACCATCATGCCTGGCTAGAGACAGGATCTCACTATGTTGCCCAGGCTGATCTCGAGGGCTCAAGCAATCCTCCTGCTTTGGTCTCCCAAAGTGCTGGGATTATAGGCGTAAGCCACTGTGCCTGACCTGGAATCTGGTTTTTGATAAGATCCCCAGGTGATGCAACCACATCTGAAAGTTTGAGAGGCATTCAGCTACTGCATACAGGAGGATAAGAATACTATGTGTTGGCCGGGCGCCGTGGCTCAAGCCTGTAATCCCAGCACTTTGGGAGGCCGAGACGGGCGGATCACGAGGTCAGGAGATCGAGACCATCCTGGCTAACATGGTGAAACCCCGTCTCTACCAAAAAATACAAAAAAAAAAAACTAGCCGGGTGAGGTGGCGGGTGCCTGTAGTCCCAGCTACTCAGGAGGCTGAGGCAGGAGAATGGCGTAAACCCGGGAGGCGGAGCTTGCAGTGAGCTGAGATCCGGCCATTGCACTCCAGCTCAAAAAAAAAAAAAAAAAAGGAATACTACGTGTTAATTGACACATTCTGTTTAGAACCTTTTGCCTTCCGCCAGGCATACATGTATTCAATGAAAATGCATTCATTTGTCATTCGATAAATATTTATAGTGTGTCTTCTAGGTGACTAAGTGTCTGGCACTGTCTAAGGGAGATAAGGGTACCCTGATGAACCAAGCAGACAAGGGTCCTACCTTCCAATAACGCACATTCTACCTAGGGAAACAAACAGCAAGCAAGAAAACAACCAAGCAAATGAAAGAGATCATCACACACCATGAAGAGTGTTACGAGGAAGAGAAGGAGGATGACAGAGGCAGGACTGAGGTTGGGGGAGAACCTTTTAATTGGGAGGGGAGGATACAGAAAGGCCTCTTGCCCAAAGGAACATGTAAGCTGAGACCTGAAAGTGAAAATGAGCTAGCCATTCCAAAAAGTGAGGCAAGAATCTTCTGGGCAAAGGGATGAGCTGGTGCAAAGGCCAAGAGTCTTTGCAAAGGAAAGAGATTGGCATCTGAGGAACAGAAAAGAGGCCAGGTGGCCGGAATATAGAGAGTCCAGGAATGTGTGAAGCCATCCAAGAAGTGGAAGAGATGGACAAGGCAGGGCCATTTCAGGCCAAGAAAGTCATGGTAAGGAGCTTGGATGTTATTTCAGGTGCTATGGGAGCCACTGAAAGTGGAGAGTGACACCTTACACACACACACACACGTGTGTGCACATGTGCTCACTTTCCCCATTGTACAGAGTAGACCGCATAAGAAACAAGACTGGACCCAGGCAGGCTGGCTTGGGCCTGTGCTGGCCTGGAGCCCTGCGCTGCTGGGGACACAAAGGTGAGTGAGGCTTCTTTGCCTTGTCTGTATCCTGACCATCAGGACGCTTGCTGGGAGAGGCAACAAGGAAATTGACAAAAAATACAGTGTCATTTTAAGTGCCAGTTAATGAGGCAATATCTTTGTTAAATGTAATCAGGATGTACTCTCTGACCAGCAGTTTACACATCTATCCCACAAACAGGCTGGCATGTGTACACAATGACATATGCTCAAGATTATTCATTACATGGTTGTATAAGCAAAAATTGGAAACAACCTAAATGTTGAGTAACAGGGAACTGCTTAAATAAATTTTGATGTATCCATACAATGAAATACTAGGTAGTCAAAAATAGGAACAATAATACTTTCACATTCAGAGTTTCATATATTTGTGTATATGTAAAATATATGTATATATTATACATTATATAGACATATATATATGGCCTTGAATGGGAGACATAAACAACTGGTAATAACGATTGCCTCCAGTCCGAAGACAGGGACTGGGGGACATAAGGTCTTCCATGTGTACTTTTATAGCATTTGAAATTTGTACCGCATGAATATATAGCCAATTCAAAATAACTAAATAAAATTTAAATGTTAAATGAATGCCTTAAAATAGGTGCTAGGCAAGATGGTGGCACACAGTGTAGAGACGACAGAAGGGTATGTAGGGTGGGGGGTTTGAGGGAGAGGAAGCGGTAACACTTGGGCTGAGTATTGAAGGGCAAACATGGAAGAAGACCTCAAGGGACAAGGGCGTTCCTGACAGAGACCCGGATATGTGCGCCAACAGGGCCCCTTCAAGGAAACCCCAGCAGTGTGAGGGCTTGCTGAAGCCCTTGGGTTCGGGAATGGCCACCAGGACATGAGGCTGGGCATGTCATGCCAATCAGCTGGGGCTTTTCCTGAAACAGGAAACAATGATACAACCAGGTCTCTAGCACTCCAGCATACCTGGCAGCAGTGTGGATAGTGGCTAGAGGCAGGGTTGGGTGGGGTGAACTGGAACCTGATTCAGAAACTACGTAAGGACCTGACTTCTACGGGGAACAGACACAGAGAGTTTCAGATGGCATCAACCAGGTTTGGGAACCGATTCCAGGACTGGGATGAAAAAGGAACAAAGGACAACTCCAACAGTCTCACCTGGGCTGCCATGATCTATGGCTGAGGAACAGGTACAGCTGATGGAAGAGGAAGAAATGACTCGGGGGGAGGTAGAGTGCTGGGTTCAAATCTCTAGCCAGGAGCAATGTGTCTCAGGTCTCTGAATCTCAGTTGCTTCATTTGTGAAATGGAGTTAATATCTATCTTAGAGGATTATATTAGTCATGAAATGAAATGCTTTATACACAGCACTTATCATGCTGCCTGGCACACAGTATGTACTTAATAAGAGGCAGCCTTGGACAGTGTAGAAAGTACACTTGGTAGAAGTGTCTCTATAACAGAGGAATGCCTCATTCACTAAGGTAGGGATTTCGAGAAAATTTTTTAAAATTAAAGGAGGATGATCAAGTGGGCTTCATCCTGGGGATGCAAGGCTGGTTCAACATACGCAAATCAATAAACGTAATCCAGCATATAAACAGAACCAAAGACAAAAACCACATGATTATCTCAATAGATGCAGAAAAGGCCTTTGACGAAATTCAACAGCCCTTCATGCTAAAAACTCTCAATAAATTCGGTATTGATGGAACGTATCTCAAAATAATAAGAGCTATTTATGACAAACCCACAGCCAATATCATACTGAATGGGCAAAAACTGGAAGCATTCCCTTTGAAAAGTGGCACAAGATAGGGATGCCCTCTCTCACCACTCCTATTCGATACAGTGTTGGAAGTTCTGGCTAGGGCAATCTGGCAAGAGAAAGAAATAAAGGGGATTCAGTTAGGAAAAGAAGAAGTCAAATTATCCCTGTTTGCAGATGACATGATTGTATATTTAGAAAACCCCATCGTCTCAGTCCAAAATCTCCTTAAGCTGATAAGCAACTTCAGGATATAAAATTAGCGTGCAAAAATTCTTATACAGCAGTAACAGACAAACAGAGAGCGAAATCATGAATGAACTTCCATTCACAATTGCTTCAAAGAGAATAAAATACCTAGGAATCCAACTTACAAGGGATGTAAAGGACCTCTTCAAGGAGAACTACAAACCACTGCTCAGTGAAATAAAAGAGGACACAAACAAATGGAAGAACATACCATGCTCATGGATAGGAAGAATCAATATTGTGAAAATGGCCATACTGCCCACGGTAATTTATAGATTCAATACCATCCCCATCAAGCTACCAATGACTTTCTTCACAGAATTGGAAAAAACTGCTTTAAAGTTCATACGGAACCAAAAAAGAGCCCGCATTGCCAAGACAATCCTAAGTCAAAAGAACAAAGCTGGAGGCATCACGCTACTTGACTTCAAACTATACTACAAGGCTACAGTAACCAAAACAGCATGGTACTGGTCCCAAAACAGAGATATAGACCAATGGAACAGAACAGAGCCCTCAGAAATAACACCACACATCTACAGCCATCTGATCTTTGACAAACCTGAGAAAAACAAGAAATGGGGAAAGGATTCCCTATTTAATAAATGGTGCTGGGAAAATTGGCTAGCCATAAATAGAAAGCTGAAACTGGATCCTTTCCCTACTCCTTATACGAAAATTAATTCAAGATGGATTAGAGACTTAAATGTTAGACCTAATACCACAAAAACCCTAGAAGAAAACCTAGGTAATACCATTCAGGACATAGGCATGGGCAAGGACTTCATGTCTAAAACACCAAAAGCAATGGCAACAAAAGCCAAAATTGACAAATGGGATCTAATTAAACTAAAGAGCTTCTGCACAGCAAAAGAAACTACCATCAGAGTGAACAGGCAACCTATAGAATGGGATAAAATTTTTGCAATCTACTCATCTGACAAAGGGCTAATATCCAGAACCTACAAAGAACTCAAACAAATTTACAAGAAAAAAACAAACAACCCCATCAAAAAGTGGGCAAAGGATATGAACAGACATTTCTCAAAAGAAGACATTCATACAGTCAACAGACACATGAAAAAATGCTCATCATCACTGGCCATCAGAGAAATGCAAATCAAAACAACAATGAGATACCATCTCACACCAGTTAGAATGGCAAACATTAAAAAGTCAGGAAACAACAGGTGCTGGAGAGGATATGGAGAAATAGGAATACTTTTACACTGTTGGTGGGATTGTAAACTAGTTCAACCATTGTGGAAAACAGTGTGGAGATTCCTCAGGGACCTAGAACTAGAAATACCATATGACCCAGCCATCCCATTACTGGGTATATACCCAAAGGATTATAAATCATGCTGCTATAAAGACACATGCACATGTATGTTTATTGCAGCACTATTCACAATAGCAAAGACTTGGAATCAACCCAAATGTCCATCAGTGACAGACTGGATTAAGAAAATGCAGCACATATACACCATGGAATACTATGCAAGCATAAAAAAGGATGAGTTTGTGTCCTTTGTAGGGACATGGATGCAGCTGGAAACCATCATTCTCAGCAAACTATCGCAAGAACAGAAAACCGCATATTCTCACTCATAGGTGGGAATTGAACAATGAGATCACTTGGACTTGGGAAGGGGAACATCACACACCGGGGCCTATTATGGGGAGGGGGGAGGGATGGCATTGGGAGTTATACCTGATGTAAATGACGAGTTGATAGGTGCTGACGAGTTGATGGTTGCAGCACACCAACATGGCACAAGTATACATATGTTATAAACCTGCACATTGTGCACATGTACCCTAGAACTTAAAGTATAATAATAATAATAAATAAAAAATTAAAGGAGGACGTGTGTGATTCAATTGATCTGAAGTTTCTTTTCACTGTGGTCCCTAGACCAGCCCCTTACTTTGACAGGCCTGTGACTAGTTATCAGTGTGGATCAAGGGCCACAGACCTGTCACCATCACTGAGCAAGCAATTCAAAGTCCAGGACTTTGCTAAAAGGACAATTTACCAGGACAAGTCAGAGTAGCCAGTTTCAATTCCAGGCAAACACTCGTATCTATACACTCCCAACAGCCAGACCAGCCTGATAACTGTTTGGGGTTTTTCACTTCCTGTGTTGTATGTGTTGAACCTTCAATAGTGACTGTAAAGCAAACCAAGACGACCACCCCACTGTGCACTCGCACGGGCAGCCTGCAAAAGAAGGAGTTAAAAAAAGAAAGAAGAAAGAAGCTCCAAACCTACCCTAAAAACATGAACAAAACCCTATTCTGTCATCACCATTATTAAACTAGGTCTATTATGCCTTTTATCATTGGCTTTGAAGAGATAACAGACATGTCTTGTTAATTAAAGAAAAGTCACAGGGATATTTGAAAAATAAGAACAGAAGAAGTATCCAGAAATGTCTAATTTGTGTCACATCTCTTGAAACCAGAGCCCCCAGATACTTTCATGGCCAACTTCCCAGAGACAGCCAGAAAACAAAGTCATCCTTGTTCCCCAAATCGCCACCCTCCTGCTCTAGGTTTGCTCTGTGGGTCTGTACCCAGGACAGGAGCCACCATCTCTACGGTGGAGAAATGAAGTTACAACATGGTCTTTCAGATATGACCAGTCCTAAGCTCTCCAGTATACCCAGGGCTCATGAGGGACCAGTTTTGTACAAATTCCACTAATAGAATTATACCACAAGATGGTTGTAAAATATTTAATATGCAAAGAGCCAATGTAAACAAGGGAGTTATCCACCCAATACACATGTTCCATCAAACAGAAAATAAATATTGGCCAGACTCAATGGCATTCAGTTCAAGGCCAAAGAAACAGGCCACAAAGGGCAGACACTTAATAAAATTAACTGACAATTAAAACTGACAATGTGAGCAGCCTCCTTAGGACTTCTATCAGATGTCGCATCTGAGTCAATAGCCAAATGGCCTGATAAAAATGGCTTTCTATGGAGAAAGAGTTTCTACATTCTGTTCAGAGCTCTTCGAAGGCAGAATTAAAACACACATATATTTCACCCACCCTGAATCCACACCTATTTTTAAAAAATAAAACAGTCTTTCCAAGACTACATAACTTCCGGTTGGTTTCTGTATGGTCTCTGTTCCTTGGCAGTTCCTCCCTTCTAATCTGTTCTACTATTCGCTTCATCTGGTTATAAGCTTTGTTCTTGTTATAAGCTTTGCGTTTTCCTCACCAATAGAAACTTCAGCTTTCAAAGGTGAGCTGCTAATTTTCTTGGAATTGTAAGATCAAGCAAGTTTCCTGGGATTCTTTTAGGTTATATATAAGAACTGATGATGAACAAAACATGCCCTTCTCTCTCCCCTGAGCATGGGCTGAGAGGTTGCTACTCTGTGCTCAGAGATTGTTTAGACTGCCTGGGAGTTGAGGGGAGCAGGGACCAGATGGTGAGGCACCCTGAACTCATCTCCGGCCCCCGCGGGTCAACACTGTGCCTTCAGAAACTATTCCTGAAGTCGATTAGGGAGGGCCTTTTCAGCTGCAAAGCGTCCATGCCTCTGGAGCTACTGCGCCCATGCCCGTAAAAATTTTAAATCGATTACTCCAAACTGGGGCAGAAGACGTTTTCCGGAAGGCTGCAGTCAAAAGTTAAAACCCCTGGTTTTATCAAATCAGTCATTACTAACCTATGACGCCTCTGAAAACATTCTAAATCATCACCCCCATCCAACCACTCCCATCATCCTTGCCTCCAGCGCAGACGAAATAATTCCAGCCGATGGTCACACCTCCAATCTCACGCTAAACTAACTCACAGCAGGAAGAAACAAACGACCCCAACAGGGCGCCACAGCTGCTGAAGGGCAGGTCCTCTGTCGCACCCTAGAAAACCCGAGACACGTGTGCGGCCCTTTATTCAGGCGTTTCTGGGCGCGCACTCGCGTCTCCCAGGCGCGCGCGCGCGCGCGCGCACACACACACACACACGTACACTACACACACAGCTGAGGACTAACTTTCCTCTTCTTGCGGAGCACCCCATCCCCTGATATCGGCATCTGATCTTCCTAGTTCGCATCCCCGGAACACACTCCTCCTCCAGCCTGCAAGCCACACACGTGGGGAAGCGCGTCCAAGTGGTGCCAGGAGGCAGGAGGGAAGTGCAAAGGTGGGGAAGGCCCTGGACGAGGAAGGAGGGAGCTCTGAGTCGGATCTGGGATCTCAGATCCCTGGGGCAGCGTAGATGCAGGGTAAGCTTCTGGGACGCGGAGAGGGAAAGGCAGCGGGGAAGGAACGCAGAGAAGGTTAAAGGGCGGGGGTGGGACGGAGGATGCAGGGTAGGGGTCGCTCACCTAGGGTTTTGACAGCGATCTGTCTGGTGAGAGGCGGCGGCAGGTTAATGCACACCAAGTCCACGTCCTGATGCAGCAGCACCTCATCAATGCGGCTAGTGTAGAAGGGGACACTCATCTCCTTGGCCAGCTCCTCCGCTTCTTCCTGCGTGCGGCCCCACAGCGCCTTCACCGCGAAGCCCTCGTCTTTTAGCAAAGGGATGATGACACGGGCCGTGAGGCTGGTACCGAACACGCCCACCCCGGGAAGCATGGCTGCTCAGAGCCGCTGGTTCTGCTTCTACTCGGATCTCCAGTCCAACACGCGCACACACCCACCTCCAGCTAGTCCTGCACCCGCCTCCTGCAGCCAATCTAGCCGCTGTGCGCCAGCCGCCGTGCACCGGGCAAGGCGCCCGGGTGCCCAGCGCGCACTGAGCTGCAGGCGGAGCAAGCTCGGGGCGCCTCAGTACGGTGACTGCGGCAGTGTCCGCCACGCGGGGTTTGCGTCCTTCCCGGAGTCGGCGACAGGGACCCCCTCAGGGCGCCGGAGGCTTCGAAGCCCCCTGGAGCCCCGGCTCAGGCGGCGCTCCCGCGGCAGCGCCAGTCCGCTGCGTGCGCCCCGCCAAGGCCGCTCCATGGCCGGCTCATCCCCGCGGCCGCGCCGCCGCAGCCCGGGACCGTCTCTCTCCCGCGTCGTTTGCGCAGCCGGCGAATCGCACACACAAACGTCTACACCCTGCCCCAGAGTCTGGGCACGGACCCGCTCCGCTGGGGAGTCTCCTTTATCCCTAGCCCTCCGATCGGAATGAAATAATCCCGCGACTGCCAGGAGGCCGGCTAAGGATGCGGCCCGGAGCGCGCCGGACGGGGATCTCAAGCTGCAGCGCTGCAGCGGCGGCCACGACCCGGCGCCAGCCTCCTCATTTTGCTGCCATGTTCGCTCGCCTCGCGGTTCGGGCGGCCTCGGCCCCAGGCCGGCTCAGGCTCCGGGATCCCGCGGGGACGAGGGCGGAGTTGGCGAGTTTGGCTGTCAGCGGCCGGTGTTCCTGCACCGCCCTCGCCGCAGCGCCGCGCGCCATTGGCCGCCGCGCGCCGCCCCCGCCCCCGCCGCCGCCAGCTCCGGGTGCGCGCTGCGCCCGAGCCCTGGGAGCCCAGCCCGGCTCCTCCCCGTCCCCGCCTCGCTCGCCTCCTGCCCCTCCGCTTCTTCCCTTTCTTTGCCCTCACCATCTTCTTCTCCTCCCTGCTTCACTCCAAACCCCGCCCCAAGCAAGCAAATAAATCTATCTAGGCAGGGCGCGCCCCAGTAGGTTAGTCGCCTGTCCTTTGGAAGAGAGCAGTGGGCGCCTTGGCCTGGGGAATGTGAGGGGACCCGGCGAGGTGCGAACAGCCGGTATTAACAACCTCGGTCCCCGGAGCGTTTCCTGCGTGCTGAGCATCATACTGAAGCCTTTCCAGGCATTGTCCCTTTTAGTCCTCGCAGCAACCTAAGGTTATTGGAAACCCATTTTACCAGCGATGTAAATGAGTCCCAGTGAAGGCTAAGGGACTTGCGCAAGGTGACATATGTAAGCAACAGGCCTGCGATTGGAATCCAGGCCCCAGAGTCTGGGCATGGAACCGCAGACTTCTCCGGTCTCCTTCCAAGCTAGCCTGCTCCAATCGCGCGCCCCCGCTCCGGCCGCGCACGCACGGTTCAGCCGCCTTCTTCCCAGACAGTCCAGTCTTGGCGGGCTCTCATCTGCTCCCCACCTTCCCTGCCCCTAGGCCCGTGCCCGCCCCCGCGTAGACGCTGTGGTCCGGACTGCCGCAGCGGGGCAGGGGTCTCCGAGGCCGCTGCGGCGCGTGCGTCTCGTGTCTAGGTTTCGAGACCGATATGTCGCCCTGGCCAGATGCCACGCCCGCCTCTTGCTTCGGCTCCTGTTGCCATCGCCACTTCCAGCAGCCTTTACTTCTCCCAGTTTGTCCCCACCTCCACCCCCCTGCACCCTTCTCAGGCCCTGGAGGCGGAACTGAGGGGGACTGGCCAAGGATGGCCCCGCACCTCTGGACCGTGGGGACTCTGTGTCTGTCTGATTTTCCACCATATCCTTGGCACCTGGCACACGGCCTGCCTGTGTGTAGTGGGCCCTCATAAACATTTGCTAAATAAATGAATGCATATTCATCGAATGCCCGCTTCGCACCCATTTGGTGCTGGGAGCGGACACTAAACATTGAAAGGCACATCTTCTAGCTGAAGGTCTTTGGAGAGGTCATGAGTCAGGTCATGTTCATCTCCTGTCTTCAGCACTGGGCTCAATGTAGCACATGGTCTGCCGCAACACCAGTGGAAAACGTGATACTTGCAAGCGTTTAAAACAACTTGTAACAACTGGCAGTGAGGCGGGGCGCGCATGGAGAGAGCAGGATATCAAAAAAGCTGCGTGTGGCAATGCGGAGTGGAGGCTGACCTAGGGCATTAGAAGAAAAGCACAAAGGACACAGTGCTGGGTGGCTGACAGCAGCTGGGGAGGACTGAGAGGCAAAGAGGGGTGTTGCCCTCAACACTAACAGGCTTCTTTTGAGCAGGGGTTTTGTAAGAACCAAGGCAGGAACGCCTATCTGGGCACAGGAGCAGGCAGTGGTGTCGGACCCAAGGGACTGGATACATCACAGACTTGTCACATGTCAGAGACGGCCAGGATCTCAGGGAGCCGAGGATGTGCAGTAGTGGTCAGAGCACAGCCAGAGCCACTGGCGTTGACTTCTGGCTCTGCCATTTATTAGCTGTAGGACCTTGAGCAAATCACTTCTCTGCGGCATAGTTTCATCTGTAAAATGGGTGGGTAATAACGGTACATACCACAAGGGTTTTTAGAGGATTCGATTCATTAACATTTACAAAGTCCTGAGAATAAGGCATGGTGCATAGTAAGTTCTATATAAATGTTAAATAAATAAATATAAAGAATGGGTCGGCTACCGATGTCATTTCTTGATGAGAGAGACCCTTGTACAGTGCAGTAATATCTAGCTAATAAGATGGAGTTTTGTTTGTGTTCTTTTAAAGGGAACTCTACCCCTAGCTTGAATGTGAATAAAATGGACCTTCTAAGCCTGCTGTGGTGGCTCACACCTATAATCCCACTGACTGGGGAAGCCTAACCAGGGGTATCGCTTAAGCCAGAAGTTCTAGACCAGCTTGGGCAACATAACAAGACCCCATTTCCTAAAAATTAAAAAATTAGTTGGGCATGGTGGTGTGTTATGTGTCCGTAGTCCCAGCTACTTGGGAGACTGAGGTGGGATTGAGCCCAGGAGTTTAAGGCTGCAGTGGGCCTAGCCTTGATCATGCCACTGCACTCCAGCCTCGGCGACAGAGGGAGACATTGTCTCTAAAAAAGAAAGAAAAAAAAGAGAGAACTTCCATCTATGTAACATCAAAGAAAATGATCACATTTGATTCTCATTAAAATTTGTAAATAAACATTATTATCTCCATTTCGTAGAAGGCAAAACTAAGTCCTGCTAGCAAGTCCAACTTAAAGGTTTAAAACAGAACACTTCATTTCCAACCTTACTCTCAAGCCATTCCTCCCTCAACAAATAAAATCATCAGTTTACCAGTTGGTCAAAAGCCTTGGAATCATCTGGTCTTCATATCCTTTATAGTCAACCATGAGCAAATCCTGTCTGCTCCACTTGCAGAATGCATCCAGAGTCTGCCGACCTCTCCCTGCCATGGCTGGGGAGTCCAAGTCACCATCATCACTATCAGGACCACTGTCCTTACTGGTCTCCCTGCTTCCAGTGATGCCCCTCATAGTCCATAGATCCCATAAAAGATAAGTTGAATCATCTCCCATCATGCTTGGCACCTGCCAGGGAATTCCCATCTCACTTTGAATCAACTCCAAAGGCCTCAGCATGCCTGAAAGACTCTATCTGGCCTAACCCACAGCACCTTGCATCTCATAGCCTATTGCATAGCGCCCCATACCCTGCATTCCAGCACCCTGGCCTCTTTGCTATGCCCTTTACAGGCTGTTTGTTCTTGCCCCAGGGCCTTTGCACTTACTGTTTCATCTGCCTGACACCTCATTCCCCCTCAACACACACACACACATACATACACAAATCCACGGGGCTCTCTGCTCACTTTGCTCAAGCCTCTGCTCAGACTGCCTGGCCTGACCATCTCCTCTAAAATGACACCTCTGTCATATTTCATCCCTTTGTCCAGTTTTATTTTTCTTTATACCTCCTGTCACTGCCTCACATTATATTATATGCCTGCCTATCTGTTTATCATTCATTTGCCTTGACAGGTTCCAAAGTCACTGAGATAAGAAGTTTGGGTGTCTCATTCGCTTCTGAGTCCCAAACACCTAAAATTGTGCCTGGCACCTGCTAGATATTCAGTACCCATTTGTTGAATAAATGCTTGCACATTCTTCTAACAATCGTGTGCTGTTATGAGTTGATATTTATAAAGTCAGTCATCAGAACCGTGCCAAGTGCCATGTGCAAGAATGGCGCATGCAATGGAGATGCACAGTGGAGGAGGACAGAGTCCCTGCACCCACGTTGCTTATGCCTGGTAGCCCGTTGGTTGATGACATGAATTGACCATGGCAACACAGCATAACACACCCAGAAGACTGGTCTGCATGGGTTGATTTGAGAAGAGGAGGGTTCTGAAATCTGAATGGGAAGATTGTGAAGACATGCACTGAGAAGTGGGTTGGGCCCAGGTTCTGAAAGATTTACTGGAGTTAGCCAGAAGAAAGAGAGGAGAATAGTCTAGACAGAGGAAAGCTATGAACAGGCTAACTCAAGGTGGAAAGGTGTATGTGGAGGCCAGAACATGGTGGGGAGAATGAATAAGTAGATTGGTGTTTTAGAGCCATTATTCAACCTCCAGTACGGAGGGTGTCTTGTGAGGGGCCACTAGACCCAGCGCTGCAGGGAGCCCACTACAGTGACCCCAAAGTGAGGAGAAGAGGACTAAGAAAGGTGGCAGCTATGGGAATCAAGATACCTGCACAGAGATATCATGAGATAACAAGGAGATGAAGTCTCCTGGGCCTGGCAGCTAATTGGACATGGGAGGAGAGTAAAACAATGTTGGCGTGACTTCTCAGCTTGAGGCTAGTGGAGAAGCTGGGTGTGCGCTTGTGTCCTCACTAGTTAGACAGGTCTTGCTTCATCCGTCCTGGGCATGCGAGGATTACGCTGAGTATGCATCTATTCTAAGGTTCTGAGGACACAGACCTTTGCACACACAGTGCCTGTGCACATGGTCCCCACAGACAGTCTTGTTCTTCAAGTTCTTCATGTGAAACCCTCTTAAACCGTGGATGCTGAATCCCAACCTGTAACACAACCTGAGGTTTTGACATTTTAAAACAGTTCTGAAAATAAGCCTAAAATTGTCTTTCCCCTCCATCCATGATTTAGCTGCCAGCCTCTACTATTTGCATTTATGTGAACATTTTAGGCCCATTTGAATGTCATGAAAAATAAATGTCCAGCCTGGGCAACTTAAAACATCCTATCTTTATAAAAACTTTTTTGAAGTTAGCTAGGAATGGTGTGTGTGCTGGTAGTCCCAGCTACTTGAGAGTTTCACTCATGAAATTGACTTGAGAGCCTGAGGGAGGAGGATTGCATAATCCCAGGAGTCGAAAGTTTCAGGAGCTATGATTGACTGCACTCCAGCTTGGGAGACAGAGCAAGACCTTGTCTCAAATATTAATAATAATAATAATAATAATAAAATGAAATAAAATAAATGAAATAATTTTATTCCTAGCTCTAAGATGATGATAAAATGGAATTTCTTCTCATATTAATTTAGTTTAATGACAATTTATAGTATTTTTCACTGTAAGAGTCATTTGTACATATTACAGACATTTTAGAAAATAAGATGAAATCAGCCTTAATCATTCTATCCTTACATAGCCACTGTAAATAGTTTGGTTTACTTGTTTCCACAGTATTGGAAATATGTTACTATTTCAATGAAATAGAAAAGTTTTGCTCTTTAGTTAGATTTGTTTATTGTTCTTTATGACACAAAGTAGAAAGAGGCTTTCTTTTTAGTTGACTGTCCATAAATGCCCAGTGTTCAAATAAATCTTAAAATCTGTGGAGTGAAATACTTTTGCTCTTTGTGGAATTATAAGAGCTTTGCCAGGTTGAGAAACTTGAATAGTTATGACTGCTGAAGATCTTTAAGCAGGTCTATAAACAGGTCTAATATTCATAGCACTGAGATATGTTCCAGAACTAGTTTTCATTAGGAGAGTTTTAAAAGCACCCATTCATCATTATACATTCAACTCTTTGTTCTTTTTGTTGTTAATAATAGGTACCACTTACTAAGTGTTCATTATACATGATGCACTAAGCTAAGCACTTTTGTTTTTTCTGAGAGATGGGGTCTCACTATGTTGCCCAGGCTGGTCTTGAACTCCTGGGCTCAAGTGATCCTCCCGCTGCAGCCTCGCAAAGTGCTGGGATTACAAGTGTGAGCCAACACACCAGGCCCAATTTGTATTTAAGCTAAGCACTTTGCATATATTTACATTTAGCTCTTTCAGGAAGATACAATTATCCCCATTATTACAAAAGAAACTGATAGATTTTTTTTTTTCAAGTTCAGTAATTTTCCTGAGATCATAAAGGCAAGCATTTGGACTAAGTCACCTGACTTCAAAATCAGAGTATGTGACCACTGAGCATGCTGCCCTTGAACTTACATTGTGGTACAATAGGGTACCATAGCCCCTCTTTTCCCCTGCAAGCACTTGGTCCCTGTAGGGAAGGGAAGCACACTTAATTCCCCTTCTAACACAGGTCAATAGGCTCCCTAAGCAGGGGGTTACTAGAGCTGCCGTCCAGGTCAGGAAAAGCAACACTGTGCTTGTGGTGCTGCTCCTCGGGGACAGAGGCATGGGACAGTATCGGCCACCATAATCTCTGCCTTGGACTACCACAGTAGCCTTCTGTCAGGACTCACTGTCACTCTCTTGCCTTCTGCAATTCATAGGTAAACAGAGAGCTTTCAAAAGCATCACTCATGACACTGACTTGTTTAGAGCCCTCCCCTGCTCGCTGCGCTGCACTGACAATGCCATCTAAACCCCTCAGCATAACCCAGGTGGCTCTGTCGTCTGCACTTCTACTGCCACCCACTCTTGGCCTGATGCCCCTTCTGCCTCAGTCACACTCCCCTCCCCTTGGTTCCTCAGTCTTGCCTGGATCTTTCCTGTCTCAGGACACTTAGACTTTCTGTTTTCTCCTCTGGGAAGTGCTCTTCCCTCAGCCCTTCACTCTTCTGGATGGAGAGGCCATTTGGGCTCAATTTATATGTTGCATCCTTCCCAGCCTATTGAGGTAGCCATTCTTCCCAAACCCCTGATGTTGCTCTCCAACACCATCCCGTTTAATTCCATTCACAGCACTTACCACAGTCTGCTTTGAGTTCACTTCCTTGGCCCCTGGCTGGAATGTAAGCCTATTGGGGCAAGGGATCTTATTGGTTTATTTATTGCTATATCCCAGGGCCTAAAACAGTACTCGGTACGTCACTAATACATAATAAATACTTGTTAGATGAACAAATTAGCCACACAGGTATGAAAACTTTTTTTTTTTTTTTTTGAAACAGAGTCTGGCTCTGTTGGCCAGGCTGTAGTGCAGTGAGTGGTGCAATCTCGGCTCACTGCAACCTCTGCCTCCCAGGCTCAAGGAATTCTCCTGCCTCAGCCTCCCAAGTAGCTGGGATTACTAATTTTTGTATTTTTAGTAGAGACAGGGTTTCACCATGTTGGCCAGTCTGGTCTCGAACTCCTGACCTTCAGGTGGTCTGCCCGCCTCGTCCTCCCACAGTGCTGGGATTACAGGCATGAGCCACTGCACCCGGCCATGAGAACATTTTCTAATGTCATGTAATAGCATGACAAAATGCTTATAGCATGATGTTGGGGTTACAAGGCCAGTCAGTATTGTATATATAATATGATCACGACTACATATTTTTGTCTTTGTGTTATGATAACATATGTATAACACAAAAGCTACCATCTTAATTATTTTAACTGTACAGTGACCTTAAGTAATTCACATTCTTGTGCATACAACTATAAATTTTTAAGAATAAATAACCTATAAAATGAAAAGTAATACACCTTTGTCTACATTTCTGGTTTTTCCTTTTTTTTTCTTACAGTCACAATAAGGAAAAGAAATCATTTACATGTGTAAGTGAACTAACAGTTCTGGTCAGATGCTGAAATATCTCTTTCCTCTCCCATTCTGAGTACATGAACTTGTCAAGACCTAAAAGAGTCTAGTTAGTCACTAGTCCTCTGAAATGCCAAAAATAATAGTTGACTCAAGTAGGTTGTACTGCAACACGTTCCTTATCTGTTTCACCCACTAGGCCAAGAGAAGCCTAGACACTCTTTGACTTACCACCAGCCAATCCATGGCTCTTGGAGAGTGGGAATGTGCTTACGTCAATTCACAGGAGTTTAGGCATTCCAGAAGCTTCTATGCAAAATACAGAACTTTTTTTTTGGTGTGTGAAGGTCTCAGGTGCTTGGCCTCTTCATGCATACAACTTCTCTGGGGTAATGCTGTTCAGTGGATGTTTCTGCTGCCTCTGTCAGCCTATTAAGGTGTGTAGGGCAGATGATATAATTGTGCTATAAATAAGCAGACAGTAAGGATGGTGCCCTTTCCAGGCAGATCGATAAGCACACAGGAAAACTATTTAGCATCCCAAGTCATTAACACGCTGCTTATACACACAGATTTAGCACACCAGAAAAATAACCTTTGTAACAGTCTAGCAGAAAGTAAATACTATTCAAATTTTTAATTTCCAATTGAGAGAGGAAAATGACATAACATCTGCAATTCAAATTAAGAGCACTATTTTATACCCTTAGTTTCTGGTTTAAAGAGCAGATACATAAAACAATACATGCTCCATTTCAAACATCTCATTTATTTATTTATTTAAGACGGAGTCTCACACTATCGTCCAGACTGGAGTGCTGTGGTGCCATCTCAGCTCACTGCAACCTCCACCTCCCGGGTTCAAGCAATTCTCTGCCTCAGCCTCCTGAGTGGCTGGGACTATAGGCGCACGCCACCACACCTGGCTAATTTTTTGTATTTTTTAGTAGAGACAGCGTTTCACCATGTTAGCCAGGATAGTCTCGATCTCCTGACCTCGTGATCCGCCCACCTCGGCCTCCCAAAGTGCTGGGATTACAGGCATGAGCCACCGCGCCCAGCCTCATCTCACCTATTTATTAATAGATGCAACATGCAGAATCCAAGATAGATCTAGAAGTATCTAGGCAGTAACACCCTACATAGGCTGTGGCCTTGTAATTATGAGGTCCAAAGGAAAGCCACTCAAAAGGCTGAAAGACACTGGGTCTGTTTTTGTATAGAAGTAACCAGGGCCAAAGTGCAGCCTGGGAGAAGGATGGCAGAGAGAACACATCACACAACTCAGCAAAAAAGGAGTAAAAGGAAACCAAGACTATTCATTTCTTCAACCACAGCTTATAGAAAAAATATTTAACAACTGGTATGCCATGGGCACCGAACAATCAGAACAAATATCTATATTTCTGGAGCAGAGTCCTGGAGGTTCCTTGCTAGACCAAGCCTCAACACTTTCATTCACTAGATCACAGTAAGGCTTGGGGGATCTTGGGAAGAGGTCAAGGCAGTGGGTGACAAAGCGGTACTCAAAGCTCAGGGCAGCAGCTGAATATTTCACCAAGCAGCATGATCATATCTGGTATGCGTATACCAGCTGACCAGCAGCCTTACCTTCTTTCCACTTCTGTTCATTTACTGCCTGCTGTGTTTGAGTCCTGGAGATACTCACTGAGAATACAAAGCTAAAAGCTCCATCCTTAAGCTGTCCCTTAAGGAGCTCATGGCTTTGTGCATCAAACAATTAAACAGATAATTGCAATATAGTGTGTGAGAAGTGCAATTACAGAGGTAAGCTACATTCTATGGGAGCCTCCTCTCTGTTTCTCTTCCACACACACGCATGCACACACACACACACACACACTGCAAGCCATTAGCTCCCTTGGTTTCCCAGGATATTATTCAAGTTCTGCTTCTGCAATCCTTCTTCCCTTTCTGATAAGACTAGATTCCTGAGATGTAGACTCTTTCTCTTCCTCTTTTGCAAACAATAAATTTACATTGTATTTAGAAACAATAATTGATATTTAGAAAAAAAAATCTTTACCCAACAAAGAATACACATTTTTTATAAACTTACCCAGAACATTTACACACTTGACAATTTATTGGGCCACAAAGGAAATCACAACAAATTCCAAAGGAATGAGGTAATTAGGTCATGTTCTTTCACCACAGGGCACTGAAAATAGAAACCAACAGTAGGAACGTATCCCCTCACCCCATACATTTGACTATTAAAAATATTATTCTAAGTAAGTTCTGGATTAGAAAATAAACCGTGATGAAAATGGAAAATATTTAGAAGTGAAACACAATAAAAGCACCCATATAAAAACATATTAGGTACAGCTAAAACTGTACCCGAGTGGAAATTTGGAGCTTAAATTCATTTTTTTAGATAACAAAAGAGGTTTGAAATTTAAGGAATTAAGCATTCAACTTAATGATTTAGAAAGAAATAATAATAAAGAATCTAGAAAGAAAAAACTAGAAGAAAAGAGAAATAAATGTAAAACCATAAAAAGAATCTAAAACCAAGAATATAAATATTATTTATAAACCAAAAGGTTGTTAATAAAAAAGACTAATAAAATAGATAAATTTCTGGAAAGACCAATTAGAAAACAGAGAAAAGGCTAAAAACAGTATTTGGGATAAAAAATACTATAAACAAATCTTTGCCTATAATTGTGAAAACTTTCCTGAAATGGTCAACTTTACAGAAATTATAAAATGGACACAAAAGGAAATAGAAAACCTTAATATGCTAGTAACTATTAAAATAATTGAATGGCTGGTCAAATACCTCTCCTCAAGAAAGGCAGTATGTTCTGACAACTTTACAGGCAGGTTTAACCAAACTTTCAAAGAACAGACAATTTTATTTTAGGCAAGCAGTTCCAGATAATAGAACAAAAGGGAAAAGCTATTTAACTCATTTTTTGAGGTTACTATAGACATAAAAGTATGTATTTTTAAATAAAAACTACAGAAAATTATAAGCCAATATCATTTATGAATATAAAGAATTCTAAATAAAAAACCTTACAAATCTAATTTAACAGTATATAAAAGTAATCATAACAGTGGGGTTTATCCTGTAAAAATATCCATGACTCAACATTAGAAGACTATATTAAGTTACTTTAAAATATGAAGATATTAAAGGGAGGAGAGCCATAAATTGTTGGCAATAAAATTCAACACCCATTTATTTTAAAAATAGTAAAACTTTTAGCAAACTTGGAATACATGGAGATTTTAACTTGATCAAGATTATTTTTGAAACTGTAATAATGTTACAATAACTGATGAAACTTCAAACACATTTCTATTTAAGCCAGTGTATTCATTATCATTCCTACTACCTGGTATCACACTGGAGGTTCTTCCCAGTGAAAAGGGACAAGAAAAGAAAAGGCAGAAGAATCTTGGAGGAAAAGATAATATGGCGGTTTTTTTTTTTTTTTTTTTTTGAGACAGAGTTTCACTCCTGTTGCCCAGGCTGGACTGCAATGACCTGATCTCGGCTCACCGCAACCTCCACCTCCTGAGTAGCTGAGATTACAGGCATGTGCCACCACATCCTGCTAATCTCGTATTTTAAGTAGACATGGGGTTTCTCCATGTTTGCCAGGCTGGTCTCAACTCCTGACCTCAGGTGGTCCACCCGCCTCGGCCTCCCAAAGTGCTGGGATTACAGGCGTGAGCCACTGCGCCCAATTGATATGGCTATTATTATCAGATTGTCTACTTCAAACCCAAGAGAATCTTCATGCAAACTGTTAGAGGATTCAGCAAAGTTTCTGGATACAAGATCAACTTATATAAATCAATAGCATTCCTTGATACCAATTAGAAAACACAGTGAAGAAAATATTATCATTCACAATAGCAACAGAAATGATATTGATCCCGAGAATAAGTTAAGCAAATTACGTTCAGGGCTTTATAGGGAAAATATCAAAAGTTGCTGAAAAAGGAAAAAGAAAAGCTGAATACATGAATAAAAAGAAAGGCTTAATACTCTTTCCCCAGATGAGTCAATAGCTCAATAAAGGTAATTTGGAAAACGGAGTACAAGGATGGTGAAAGAGCTGTTTCAATTATCTATCGGTGTATAACAAACCTCCTACAACATAATGGCTTGAAGCAACCATCGTGATGCTGCAGTCTGGAATGGGCTCAGCTGTGCAGTGCTAGTGTGCTTGCAGGCAGTCACTCAGGTGGCCACAGTTAGCTGGGGACCACTCGTCTGGGTTGCTAAGATGGCTGGGCTCCTCTTTTTGCCTAGCAAGTCTCAGGGCCTGTGGTCTCTTCCTGTGGGTCTCTCCAGCAGGGTAGCCAGACTACTCACATGGTGGCTCAGGACTCCAAGAGTGCAAGGCCTGCCTAAGGTTTATTTTTTATTTGTTTTTATTTATTTATTTTTATTAATTTTTTTTTTTTTACTCTGTCCCCCAGGCTGGAGTATAGTGGCACAATCTTGGCTCACTGCAACCTCTGCCTCCTGGGTTCAAGCGATTCTCAGGCCTCAGCCTCCCTAGTAGTTGGGATTACAGGTGCCTGCCAGCATGCCCAGCTAATTTTTTTGTTGTTGTTTTTTCAGTAGAGATGGAGTTTTGCCATGTTGGCCAGGCTGGTCTCGAACTCCTGACTTCAGGTGATCTACCCCCTTGGACTCCCAAAGTGCTGGGATTACAGGCGTGAGCCACCAGGCCTGGCCCCTTGCCTACGGTTTAGATCAGGAACGGACACAGAATTACTTCTAGTTCATCCTAAGATTAAAACAAGTCACAAGGCCAACCTAGATTTGAGGGGAGGGGACTACACAAGGGTTTGTATACAGGAGGTGTGTTCATCATTGAATCTGCCACCAGGGGCTTATCACCCATCAAGATTTGTAAAGTTACAGTATAGTGTAATGTTTGTAAAGTTACACTGTAGTGTTGGTGCAAGACTAGATAAATCAGTCAATGGATCAGCACAGAGAACCCCGAAACATGTCTGCATATGTGGAAACTTGATGAAAGAAGTGTCATTATACATCAGTAAGAAAAGGGTAGACTTTTAAAAGTAGGGGTGGGACAAATGATACTTTGTACCCATGATGAATTTCAACTGCTATAATTCTTTGATACTCCTCCCTCTAAGATATGGAGTGTAATTCCCCTCCCGTGGAGTGTGGGCTAGACTTGGTGACTCACTTCTAATGAACAGGATAAAGTGGAAGGGACAGTGAGTGACTCTAGAAACTGTCATAAAAGGCACTGCAGCTTCCTACTTACTCACACTTTCCCTCTGTCTTACCTCACTCACTCTGGGGGAAGCCAGCTGCCATGTCATGAGGATTTTTAGGCAACCTTGTAGAGGAACTGAGGCCTTCCCCCAACAGCCATCTGAATGTGCCATCTTGGAAGCAGATCTTCCAGCATGGCCTTCCACTCTGGGGGAGTCTAGTTGTGTTGCTATGTTTATTAAAAATAAAAATATATATATATATATATATATATATATATATATATATACAGGCCCAGTGCAGTGGCTCACGCCTGTAATCCCAGCACTTTGTGAGGCCAAGGCGGGGGGATCACCTGAGGTCAGGAGTTCAAGACCAGCCTGGCCAACATAGTGAAATCCCATCTCTACTAAAAATACAAAAAATTAGCCAAGTGTGGTGGCGGGCACCTGTAATCCCAGCTACTCAGGAGGCTGAGGCAGGAGAATCGCTTGAACCTGGGAGGCAGAGGTTGCAGTGAGCCAAGATCATATCATTGTACTCCAGCCTGGGCAACAAGAGTAAAACTCTTTCTCAAAAAAAAAAAAAAAAAAAAAAAAAAAAACAAACAAAAAAACCAGCAACAACAACCACAAGCTGGATGCCTTAAGCAATAGACGTTTGTTTCTCACAGTTCTGGAGACTGGGAAGTCCAAGATCAAGATGCCAGCAGATCTCTTTTCATAAGTGCACTAATCTCATCATGAGGGCTCCATTCTCATGACCTCATCGAAACCTAATCACTGCCCAAAGACACCACCTCCAAACACCATCACACTGGGGATTAAGGCTTCAACACATGAACTTGGGGGGACATAAACATTTCGTCCACAGCAAGATGACTGCAGCCCTGTCCCACAGCTTAACTGCTGAGTCAGAGCTACCCACTAAGTTGTTCCCAGATTCCTGACCCTCAGACACTATGAGATAATAAATGTTTATGCTGCTAGGTTGGGGATTGTTTGTTATGCAGCAGTAGATAACTAATATAATGCCTTATCCCTAAAACGAAGTAAAATTGGATCACACCTTACACAAAAAACTTTAGAACTTTTTAGAAAATAAAATAAGAGGCTGGGTGCGGTGGCTCATGCCTGCAATCCCAATCCCGTCTCTACTAAAAATATAAGACATTAGCCGGGTGTGGTGGTGAGTGCCTGTAGTCCCAGCTACTTGGGAGGCTGAGGCAGGAGAATGGCATGAACCCGGGAGGCAGAGCTTGCAGTGAGAATATCTGTAGTTGTAGAAAATATTTCTTAAATCAGACACATATCCACATACACATAGACACATGCAATAAAGAAAAAGACACGATGATCAAGGTTAAAAGATTAATGACAAACAAGGCGAAGATATTTGCATCCTACAGTATCCAGAACATAAGAAGAATCAATTATTAAGTAAAAGACAAGCAGCCCAATAGAAAAAAAAGTAAAATAAATAAATAGATAATCCACAGAAGAGGAAATCTAAATGACCATTAAGCCATCTTTAGTAACAAGAGCAATGCCAATTAAACCAGGGTGACATTCTATTTCCCATGCATCAGAATGACAAAAGTTATTAACAAATATAAAAATATCAAGGGTTGATCAGGATGTGAGAAAATGGGAATTCTCAGACATTGCTGGTGAGAATACATATTGTTACAGCCATTATGGAAGCAATTTGGCAGTATGTAGTTAAACCGAATATGTACATACTCTGTGAGCTGACAAGTCCACTTTTAGCAGTTTCAGAGATTCCACCGAGCATTTCTGGCACAATAGCACAAGAAGGCCCATACAAGATAGTTATTGCTGAATTGATTGCAGTAGAGAAATATTAGAAACAACCTAAATGTCCATTTATAGAATGAATAAATAAAATACAGTAATTTAAGGCCAAGCACGGTGGCTCACGCCTATCATCCCAGCACTTTGGGAGGCTGAGACAGGCAGATGACCTGAAGTCAGGAGTTCAAGACCAGCCTGGCCAACATGATGAAATCCTGTCTTTACTAAAAATACAAAAAAATAGCTGGGTATGGTGGCATATTCCTGTAATCCCAGCTACTTGAGAGGCTGAGGCAGGATAATCGCTTGAACCCAGGAGGCAGAGGTTGCAGTGAGCTGAGACTGCACCACTACTCTCCAGCCTGGGTGACAGAGCAAGACTCTGTCTCAAAAAAAGAACAACTTAAAAAAAAAAAAAGATAGTATATTTAAACCAATACTATATCAGACTAAAAGAATATACTACAGTTATAGATTTCAATATGCATTGGTCACAGAAACATAACATTGAGTAAAATAAAAATGTGATTACTTTTATATTGATGTTAAAACCACATGCAAACAATTCTACATTTTAATGAATGTATATGTGTGTGTGCATGTGTGTGTGTGTCTGTCTGTTTAAAATAAATTGGAAGAACTCAAAGGACTGTGTGCTAAAACCATATGTAAATTAAACTTCAATATATGGCTTAAAAAATAGACTGGGAAGACAGCAGTGGTTAATTTTATATGTCAAATGTAAAAATGACTGGGCCAGAAAGTGTCCAGATATTTGGCCAAACATTACTGTGGATGTTTGAATAATAGAATACCATTTAATGAGATGAACATTGGAATACGTAGACTGAATTTAGCAGATTGCCTTCACCCTGGTAGAGGGGGAGCTTGGTCTCATCCAATCTCTTGAAGGCCTAATTAGAACAAAAAGGCCAGCTCTCCCCTGAGTAAAAGAGAATTTCTCCTGCCTGACTGCCTTCAAACTGGGACACTGGCTTTTTTCCTGCCTGTGGACTCAAACTGAAACATCACCACTTTCTGGGTGCAGAACCTGCCACCTTCAGATTGGAACTATACCCTCAGCTCTCCTGGGTCTCCAGCTTGCCAGCTCACCCTGCAGGTCCTGGGACTTTCTCACCTGCATAATCATGTGATATTATATATAAAATATACATACAACATTAGTAAATTAGTATATATAATATATGTATATTCATTATAATGCAACATACATACACTATATATACATTAGTATATTATATTTTTGCATCATATAATATCCAGAACATAAAAAGAATCCATTATTAAGTAAAAGATAAGCATCCCAATAGAAAAATAAGTAAAACAGATAAATAGATAATTCATGGAAGAGGAAACCTAAATGACCATTAAGCCATCTTTAGTAACAAGAGCAATGCCAATTAAACCAGGGTGACATTCTATTTCCCATCCATCAGACTGACAAAAATTAACAAATGTAAAATGTATATATACATTATATATACGAATGTGCAACATATATACATTAGTATATATAATACCAGAGTAAAAGAGTCTTAGCAAGGCCAGGCACGGTGGCTCATGCCTGCAATCCCAAAACTTTGGGAGGCCAAGACAGGAGGATTGCTTGAGCCCAGGAGTTCAAGACCAGCCCGGACAACATGGAGAAATCCTGTCTGTAAAAAATAATAATAATTTTAAAATAATAATTTTTAAACAGTCTTAACAGACATCTTTCCACATCAATATTTTGAAACCCTGAATAATGTCTTTCAGAGAATAGTTGAAGTCTAATTTATTTAACCGATCTCTTATTTATAGCTATTTTGTTGTTTCTAGATTCGTTTTTTGGGTTTTTCTTTAACAAATATTATTGCAATGAAAATCCTCAAATATACACATTTTTATCTTTTTATTTCCTTAAGCATAGATTCCTAAAGTGAAATTGCTTAACCAAAGAATAGCTATATTTTAATCACTTTTGAAACACACTGGCAAGTTACCGTCCCTTCCAGAAAGGTTGTTCCAGTTTACACTTTCCCACACCCTCGCCAACACCAAAAGCTAGACCTTTCAATGCTATCTGGACTGACATCTCTGTGGCTTTTGTATTACCGCCAGGAAGCATCTAACTTCCTGGAATTCTTAATAAAATTTCAAATCTTTAATCAATAACATAGTTTTTGTTTGTACCAACACCAACCTGAAAAATCTTTAAAATACTAATTTATATTTATAATATACATATGTTTCAAGAATGGATGGATGTGTATTGAGTAAATGTGTATTGAGTTAATTATGTGTTCTCAGTGGTCCTAAGGTCCCATTTCTCCTTAGCCTAATGGAATTTCCTCTTGTTCAGGAGCCACATATTTTCATTTCCGTCACTCTTGGAAGGCACCCACAATTGCTAACCAAATTCTGGCTCCTTTTGAAATGAGGCCTGCATTTGTGGAGGTCACGGGACATACAGGTGTTCACATCGGCCTCTGTGTAAGTTACCTGGCCTGCCTCCTGCCAGGGCTATGCACCAGTGACCACTGAGCCCCCAGACTAAAGGCAGGAGCTTGCTCCAGCAGTGGCGTTCCGTGCTATTTATTCAAGAGACTCCGGAAGTAGAAGCACCAGTTTTATTTGTAATTAGTTGGCCCTTCAACTGCTCAGAATCTCTTCCTTCTCTGGATAAGTTTTGTTTTCAATTTTCAACTTGTGAAAGATTCTGTTCAGACTGTGTCAAGCAGGTGACCTCTCTCTTCTTGCCCAGGTTGCAGAAACACAACGAGGCCACGGTTTTGTTGTATAAGGGTCAGTAGAATGGTTAAAAGTAGCAGGGAAAAAACACTCACTAGAATGAAGCTGGGTACAAAGTCTAATGGCAATCACAGCATCTATGTAGAACACTCAGTAGAGATAAGAGTGTAGGACTTTTACTGGCAACATCTGAGACAGTGACTTGAAAGCCAAGCTTTGGAAATAGAAGCACAGACTAGAGCCCTGGGATGGAAGTGTGAGACCACAGGGACAGGCTTCTTATAAAAAAGAACGAGATGGTGTCCTCTGCCGGGACACGGATGGAGCTGGAGACCATTATCCTCAGCAAACTAGTGCAGGAACAGAAAACTGAATACTGCATGTTCTCCCGTATAGGTGAGAGCTAAATGATGAGAACACATGGACGCATAGAAGGGAACAACACACATTGGGGCCCTTCAGAGGGTTAAGAGTGGGAGGAGGGAGAGGAAAGAAAAACAACTGGTGGGTACTTGGCTTAATACCCGGGTGATAAAATAATCTGTACAACAAACTCCCATGTTACAAGCTTACCTATGTAACAAACCTGCACTTGTGCCCTGAACTTAAAAGTTAGAAAAAAAAGAAGCTTCTAAAGGCAGCGACACCAAGTATGAGTGGGTGGCAGACAACGAGGGCTGAGAAACCCTGTGCTGTGACCTTAACCAGTTAGAACAAATTTGTGTGTGTGTGTATGTGTGTGTGTGTGTGTGTGTGTGTGTGTGTATATATATATAAAACCTGGTCTTACTCTGTCGCCCAGGCTGAAGTGAGTGCCATGGCACAATCATAGCTCAGAGCAGCCACAAACTCCTGAACTCAAGTGACCCTCTCACCTCAGTCTCCCAAGCAGCAGGGACTACAGGCCCACATCACCACATCTGGCTAAGTTTTTTGTTGTTGTTGTATTTTGGAGATTTTTTTTTTTTTTTTTTTTTTGGTTGATTTCTCTGAACTTTTTGTAGAGACAGGGTCTTGCTATGTTGCCCAGGCTGGTCTCAAACTCCTGGCCTCAAGAATCCTTCCACCTTTGCCTCCCAAAGCCCTGGGATTACAGGCATGAGCCCCCAAGCCTGGCCAAGAATTTGCTTCTTAAGCCCCCGCATATTCATTACTCAAGTGTTTATTGAGAACCTAGTATGGGCTGGACACTGTGTCCAGTGCTGGGGAGAAAAGTCCTGGTTCTTTGATCGGCTTCCCGACCCAAAGTTCTACCAAATAGGGTAACAGACATATGCCCAACTCTACCAGGCAGGGGTTCAGCGAGAGAACTAGACAAGAAGCAGGGAAACCCGCAGCCTCTCTGCACCTCTATGTCCAGTTACCCTCAAGGCTGTTCTGGCCGCGGTTTCCTTATCTGAAAATGCTAGTGGGTGCCCAAGGTCCCGGCCAGTCCCAGTATCCCCTGCCTTGTATCCATTCATTCCACGAAGAGTAAATACCTGCCAGGTACCATGCTGGACTATTTTGGAAATCCAAGCTTGTGCCATAGGGGCAAAGAGAAACAGTAAAAGTCACTGACTCAATCAATTTTTAAAAAACGTACACAGAAATAAGGCTGGGCGTGGTCGCTCATGCCTGTAATCCCTGCACTTTGGGAGGCTGAGGCGAGCAGATTGTCTGAGGTCAGGAGTTCAAGACCAGCCTGGCCAACATAGTGAAACCCCGTCTCTACTAAAAATACAAAAATTAGCTGGCCGTGGTGGCGGATGCCTATAATCCCAGCTACTCAGGAGGCTGAGGCAGGAGGATCACTTGAACCCGGGAGGCAGAGGTTGCAGCGAACCAAGATCATGCCACTGCACTCCAGCCTGGGCAACAAGACCGAAACTCTGTCTCAAAAAAAAAAAAAAAAAAAAAAGTACACAGAAATAAGTGGTCTGTAGTGGAAGTTCAGATCAGTCCAGATGTTGATCTGGAAGGCAGAAGGCTGCCTTTGCTTTTCTTCCCTCTCACTCCCTCTAACCATCGCATATTCTTTATAAAACCTGTGTGCGCACAGGCTTTGTGGTTAAGCAGAACACTCCCTGAAAGCTGGCTCCAAAATGCAATGGCCACATTTTTTTTTTTTTTTTCTCTGAGAACAGTGGAAGCACTTATCACTGTATCCACTGCATGGAGACCTAAGACCTGAGTATACCTGTGCTGGACACTATGCCAACCTCATTAGCATTCATAACCTGACCAAAGACCCAGGAGCTTTGAAGGAAAATCTGGGTGGTTGGTTTTAATCTTTCAAAACTCAATTCACAGTTACTCTTAGCAGGAGCATGTAACTCCTCAGGAAGCAAATGAAATGTACAGAATATATTTTATCATCTGGAGACGTGGAAAGTTTCTACACATATATTTCTACATATATAATCCCATGTCAAAATTGTGTCACGATTCAAAAAACCATATTGCTCTGGAAATGAGATGAGCTGTATATAGTGGAATTCTTTTTAGTTTTTATTTTTTAACTAATAGAGAAGTATTTTCAATGAATCATAAGAAAACCATAGTTTATTTGTAAAGAGAGCTGTAAGGATCTTTTATCTGCTCCAATCAGACCAACTGATGAGCTATTTTTGTCATAACTACACTGTTATACTGATGGTTCATTTGGGTATTGCAAATGATTAAGGCACACAACTATGTACTTTATAATGGACGCTACCTTCTAATTAGATGAAGTAAAGATTATGAGATGTCGGGGGGAAATATATATATTTTCTCAGAGTTAGATTGGTGTTCAAAAATATTAAAATTCATGAGGTTTAGCATGTATTTATTCTGTTTTACTTTAAAAAACTTGTTATTAAAAAGTACACTAACCAAAAGTGATGTTCGTCAATTATCACAAGGTGCTGGCTCACATCTGTGTAACCACCTTCCAGGTCAAGAAATGGAACATTATCAGCACCCAAGAAGTCCCCTTCCAGCCCCTCTATCATTATCTGTTCTCCTCTCCCCAAAGGCAACCACTATTCTCACCTCTAATGACAAAGGGGTTTTTTTTTTAACATCATATAATGGAATGATATAATATGTACTCTGTTTCATACAACTTCCTTTATTCAACATGATGTTTTGGAAATTCAGCCAGTGTGCTATGCACAGCTGCAGTTCATTTATTTGATTGCTGTGTAATATTCCATCATATGACTAAACCACAGTTTATTCATTGATTCTACTATTCAGAGATATTTGGTTACAACTGGAGGTTGTTACAAATTGTGCTGGTATGAATGTTCTGGCACATGTCTTTTGGTGCGTATCACTGCATGGATTTCTCTTGGGTGGATACCCAGGAATGAAATTGTTGGGTCATAGGTTATACGAATGTTCAATTTTGAGAAGTAATGCCAAATAGTTTTACAAAGTGGTTGTACAGCTTCATTTATTCTTGGCAGTCACTCTTTCTATTTCTGGCAAGGGAAAGTCGAGTGAGTAGGATTTTTAGTGTCTTACAGGTTTCTTGGAACAAGTATCTTTTTACAAACACCATTTGAATGAGTAAGTTTAAAATACTATAATTAGGGGTTTCGAGATTAAATTACTTTCTAAACTACAGATTTTTTTTTAAAAAGAAGTGCAAAAGTGCTTGGGGCAAAATACACTGGGGATTTCCTTGTTGCCAAAATAGCTGAAAAGGAATTCCAGATGTTAAGCTCAAATAATTCACAGCTAGGCTGGACAACCTCTGACTTTCTCGTATCATGGGGATTTCAATAAAACAAACAAAACACTGAGAGAAGCTAGACTCACCACTATCAAGCAACGTCACTCACCGGAGCTTAAGTAAATAAGCAAACATTTAAAATATAACCATAGTTCCCATAGTTCCACCAAGAAGTAGGACAGGTTTGAAGATTAAAAAAATAAAAAATAAACCACCACAGTATCTAAGGTTGGAAGCTTCCTTCCTCCTGATATGAAATAAACAATTGTAATTGGAAATACAGTGGGTAAGGTTTCCAAAAGATACTAAAATACCCACTGGTGCTGTTCCCCCCACCGAAACTTGATTTTTCCGTGTACAGCTGTATTTATTACCCCTGTAAAGCTCTGAATTTATTCTCTGGCAGGATCGTGAGAGAATGGGCTCACCAGCACCCCTTGGGTTACTCAACCTATTTCATGCCAAGTTTAGCAAGGTCCCATGGTTAAGACATTAACTTTTTTGTATGTGCAAGTTTAAATACAAGGTTAAACAGCCGGTTAAGAAAATTATCCTGATACCTCACATTGAACATGTTTTTTAAGAGTTGTGATTAAAAGGGATAAACAAACAAGAAAATTCACTCAGTGGGATACTACGTAGCAATGAGAACGAATGAACTACAACTACTAGAAATGATACAGACAAATCTCACATACAAAGTGAAAGAAGCCAAACACAAAAGAGCGCATACTGTGTGATTTCATTTACAGGAAACTAATTTATGGCGACACAGGTCAGAATCGTGTGCTAAAAGAAGGGTTGGTTGGGAGGGGTTTCGAGCTTGTCTTCTGGGGTGCTGGTCGTGTTCTGTTACTTCATCTGCATATTGATCACATGAGTGTATTTATTTTGTAATAGTTTGTGATGTTTGTGTGATGTGTGTGATGACTGGCGCACTTTTCTGTTATGAGATAGATATATATATGTATTTTAGACGGAATCTCCCGCTGTCGGCCGGCTGGAGTACAGTGGTGCAATCTCGGCTCACTGCAACCTCCGCCTCCCATATTCAAGCGATTCTCCTGCCTCTTCCTCCTGGGTAGCTAGTTTTTGTATTTTTAGAAGAAACGCAGTTTCGCCATCTTAGCCAGGCTGGTCTTGAACTCCTGCCCTCAGGTGATTTGCCTGCCTCAGTCTCTCAAGGTGCTGGGATTACAGGTGTGAGTCACCATCCCCGGACAGACTTTAGTATTTTAAAAAAAAATAAGATTGCTGTTGAGAGGAAAGTGTGGGCTGACTATAAGCATGAATTTTTTTTTCAACCGTCCAGTAGCTTAGGAAACTAAATAGCTCATTCCTTGCTCAAAAGCACAATGCCTCTGCAAATCTTTAGCAGGAACGGTTACCGTTTTATGGCATAACAACTGTGCACTGGGCTTTGTGTTAGGTCCGATACATAGATTAACTCCAGTCCTTACAACAGACGCTCAAAATAGCTAACACTGTCCCCAGCTCTGAGATTTAAAAAAAAAAAAAAGAAAATTGAGATGTTTAACCTTTGCCCAGAGCTAGGCAGCTAGCCAGCATCTGCTCCAAAGCCCAGGCTCCCTCCTGAAGTCCAAGTGGGGCAAAACGCCACTGTGTGGGCCCAGCGCTATTTCCCACTGTGAAGAACCTCTTGTACAAGCTCAACATCCAGGGCCATCTTGAAGAGGGCTGAGACTCTGAAGGCGAACACGCGACGGCAATGTGTCATCTGATGGCGGGTGGGGGCAAGGCTGCCTGCCTCACTGGTGCTGCAGAGACCTTAGTTCCTCTTTTTTTTTTTTTTTTTTTTTTTTTTATTAAGATGGAGTCTCTATCTCCCAGGCTGGAGTATAGTGGCGTGATCTTCAGAGATAACAACGTGCTAGCAACCCTCGCTCGCGGCGCCTCCTCGGTCTCGGTGTCCACTCTGGCCGCACTTGGGGAGCCCTTCAGCCCACCACTGCATTGTGGGGGCCCCTCTCTAGGGCTGGCCGAGGCCAGAGTCGGCTCCCTCTGCTCCCAGAAAGATATGGAGAGAGAGGCGCGGGAGGGGGTGGGGGTAACCGAGGCTGCGCACAGCGCTTGCGGGCGGCACCTGCTGGGCTTGATGGGAGTCTAAGACCCGTGCGTGGTCGCTGGCCACCAGAGTGAGTCTCCCTCTCTTTCTCGCTTCTCCTTTTTCCGTTTTGGTTATCTGGGTCGAGCTCCCTTTACATTGCCAAAAGTCCCCGGACTACGTGCCACAAAGTCCAGAGGTGAGTGCCACCGGAAGGTGAAGCCGATTGTTTCTGGGATGGGTGGGGACTTGGAGAATTTTTGTGTCTAGCTAAAGGATTGTAAACGCACCAATCAGCACCCTGTGTCTAGCTAAAGGTTTGTAAGTGCACCAATCAGCACTCTGTCAAAACGGACCAATCAGCTCTCTGTAAAAGGGACCAATCAGCTCTCTGTAAAAGGGACCAATCAGCTCTCTGTAAAATGGACCAATCAGCTGTCTGTAAAATGGGCCAATCAGTGGGATGTGGGTGGAGCCAGATAAGGGAATAAAAGCAAGCCACCTGCGTTAGCGTTGGCAAACTTTTTTGGTTTTTTTTTTTTTTTTTTTTCTCCTCAAGGTGGTGGAAGTGTTAGTGTTTTGTTGCTGTTTCTTGTCTTTTGGATTGTCACTCTCGTATGGTTGTAACACTTGCCGCGAAAATCTGTGGGTTTGTTCCCGAAAGCAGTCGAGGCTGTGAAACTGCTGGGAGCGATGATAGAACTTTAGATGGGTAGTCTTTGTATAAATGTGATACCATGAAGGTTTGCAGCTTTCTTTCTGAGGCAAGCAAGATCCCAAATTCGCTGGAAAAGAAATTTTTTTCTGGAGACATCTGAGTATCTGAAATATCTGAAGTAACAAACTTTAGGTGTGATATTTTTAAGAAGTGAATATGTGAAGTAACAAACTGCAGATGTAATGTTTGTAAGAAGTGTAACACCACAAGAGTTAGCAGCTTCGTTCTTTAAGTCAGATAAGAACCTATCAACTCGACCCAAGGTGGGCTTACTGCAATCTCTGTTGGGTTTAAGCGATTTTCTTGCCTTAGCTTCCGGAGTAGCTGGGATTACAGGCATGCGCTACCGCAACTGGCTGACTGTCATATTTTTAGTAGAGATGGGGTTTCACCATGCTGGCCAGGCTGGTCTTGAACTCCTGACTTTAAGTGATGCACCTAACTTGTCTTCTCAGAGTGTTGGTATTACAGGCAGGAGCCACGGGGGCAGGCCCTCACTTTTTTCACGTTGAACAATTTATTACCACTTCCCTCATCGCATTAGCCAGGTGAAAATGCTTTTCAGCTTACCACAGCTGCTGGGCGAAAGAAAGGTAGAGGGCGACGCATTACGCAGAGTGCTCAGCTGTGGGCCAGTGAGGAGGCCATCTTAAACCGTGGCAGTTCATAGAGGCAGTTACAATTCAAGACTAGCGATTGAGTTCTTACGAACCACAACCCTCTAGACCCAGGTGCTGTCCTCATAGAGCAACCGCTTCTCTCCAAACCAGGCACTCACATCTTGTTTTTCAGGAAGCCTTCCCTGCTACGCAATGCCACAGGGCTCTCACTGGCATTTTAGGGAGTCCCACATACAAAATTCAGTTTAATCTTCACCAGGTGCCAGTAAGTGCTATGCCCTTTCTTCAGATGAGGAAACCAAAATTTGGAGAGGTTAAGTGGTTCACAAAAGGCCAAAACATTAGTAAATGGCAGAGGTGAGATTAAAAGCCAGGTTTTGTCTTGTACCCATCCCATAGCCATATGACCTAACTCTCCGTCCTCTGTTACCCCTCAGCTCCGTGTGTGACAGTTTTGGAATTGTCACAAGATCCTGTAATCATTGATTTATTTGCATGACTCCCTGACTAGATGGTGAAAATTGGAAGTGTCTCCGTTGATTCCATATCCCAATCCTTAGTAAAGTCCTTGATAAATAGCATATGCTCAAAAAGGTTCCTGAAAGAATGAAACAAAGAGTCCTGCTTATAATCCTGCATCTCTCTCAGCTGAATGTTAGCGACCACGCACACTCTCCTGCCCTCGGTTTCCGTATTTGTAAAAAGGGTGTAAAAATGCTTCCCATTTCATGAGGCTGTTGTCTTAGTCCATGTTGCTGTGAAAAAACCATAGACTGGGTGCTTTAAAAAACATTTATTTCTCACAGTTCTGGAGACTGAAAGTCTGAGATGAAGGTGCTGGCAGATTGGATAACTGGTGAGGGCTCTCTTCCTGGTTTGAGGATGGCCACTTTTTGCCAAATCCTCACATAGAGGAGAGACAGTTCTAGTGTCTCTTTGTCATTTTAATCCTATAGTGGGGACTCCACTCTCACGACGTGATGTAAACCTGATGACCTCCCAAAGACCCCATTTCCAAATACTATCATACTGGGAGTAGGGCTTCAACATAGGAATTTGGAGGGGAACACAAACAGTTGTTATAAAAATTAAATGGATTAAAATTCGTTAAGCAGTACAGCAATACCTGGTACAGGGTGAAATTAGCCAAGTCACCTCAGCAGCTTACAGGCAAAGCCCCTGTGGGAATACAAAGAAAAGAATTCTCCCCTTTCTTGGATGCACACTGGACATCGGATGCTATGATTTATTTACATGTGCTCACCACTCAAACACTCTGTGGTATTACCACTGTGGTACTACCAGTGCTGTTACCTCTGTTTTATGGATGAGAAAGAGGCTTCAAGAGGTGAGGGGACTCACCCAAAGCCACTCAGTCAGTTGTGCAGCTGGGATGTGAGCCCAGCTGTGTCTGCCTTCAAGCCCCGTGCTCTTAAACAATGGGCCTTAGGAAGGCCGACTAGGGGGCATTGGGGTGGCTTCAAGGATGAGAGAATATTTGAGACAAATATTGAAAATGAGTAAAAATTTTTAGGAGTGGAAATGTCTGCAGCCCTGATTTTGGCCCTTGATGTTCGGTATTGTGGTTTTGGCTCATTGCTTTGGCTGTGTCAGGGTTTCTAATCCTCAACACTTCACATATGTCGTGGGGGACTGTGCTGTGCATCGCAGGATGTTCAACAGCATCCTTGGTCTCTACCCCCTAGGTACCAGTGGCATGCCACCCTTGCTATGACAACTAAAAATGTCTCCAGATTTTCCCTCTGTGTGGGGCAGAAACCCCTGTAGCTGAGAACCACGGGGCTGTGTGTATATATGGTCCCTAGAGCTCACTTGTCAGCAGCAGGAAGCCCAGGAGTATAATGTGCCTTCTTGTTTTCTCTAAATTGACTAATAACCCAATTCCAAAAACAGAAATTGCTCCATTAAATACTTGTTGAAAAGGATTAGGTTGTCATCATAGCCACCTCACACCTTTTAAAGTACCTCCTGTTTGTCTTTCAGCTCTCCCTTCCAAGGTGACCTCTTTAGAGATGCTTTCCCCAAATCTAGACTGGCCAGGCACTCTTTTGTTACCTTCAGTGAAGAAGTGCTGCTGTCTTTATTATCTAGTTAGTTCCTCAAGCACCAGGGCATGGTAGTAGAATGGCACGTGATAAGCCCTATACAGTATTCTAATTAAGGAAGTGAGGGCTCAAGAGCCAGTGCAGTATGTTCAAGATCACACAACAAATAAGGGACAGACTAAAACCGAAGTCCCATGATGGTGGAGGAATCCCATGGAGGAACAGGAGAGAGGATGCTGAGCAGAGCGTCTAGTGCATTGACGTTTGGGGCAGGGTGCCTGTCACGCAAGAACACTGGATTTAAAGAAGGAACTATCAGAAAACGGCAGAGGTAAGAGTAGCGAGCATAGTACTCCAAGAACACGCTCGATCCCAGCCTCAGCACAGGACTAACTAGGATGAAGGATTACGCCTTGTGGATAAGCCAGCTGGGGGGTCTGAGGATGCTAATGAACTTCTGGCCCAGGCTTAAGGGGTGCTGAGCTACAGGAGAGGAAAAGAGAGTATGGGTGAGGCTGAATTTGCCCCTCATGTGGGCCCCCATGAGCTGGTTTCCCAGTGTGCCACATTCACTGGCCTCTCTTGGGCAGACGTCATTCATTCATTCAGGTACTGACATGGGTAATTGGCACTTACTGTCATCCCAGGTTCTATGATAGGCACAGAAAATAAAAGGTTCATACGACAGAGGGAGTCCCTATCTCTCAACCCTAATCTAATTATCACGCATGAATGTTGAATTATGAATTGTCACAGGTGGTGGGAAGGAAAGGTGCAGCATGCCATGAGAACGTAGAACATCGCCTAGTCTGAGGGTTGGGGAAGTTTTCCCCAAGAAGGGATAATTGAGTTGAGACCTGGAGAGTGACCAGGAGGTGGCTGTGTTACAGTGTGTGTTGTAGGTGGCCTTGGCTCCAGGCCAAAGAAAGCAGTGCAAAGACTGAGGCAGAACCATGGAGGAATGAGGCAGAAGAATGCAGGGCCACAGCACACAGAGTTACGGTCAGCATGATTGGAAACAAGGCTCATGCTCCCTCTATTGTTCTAAATGGTGACCGCACCCTCTCCTAAAAGGACAAAAGTAATGTACTACCTTAAAAAGAGAGGCAGGCTGGCTTCATACGCAGGACTTATCCAGGATGGTGGAATCTTGATGGGGATGTCAGTCCAGAGTTTGATTTGAGAATGTCGGAAAATCCAGTTTTTCCAGTTCATCTGGTCAATTAGATTCAGAGTATTGACTCACACTGACCAAAGTCACAGAAAACAGATGTATAAATCAAAATGCCTATGTATAGTTTTGACACAGGAAATACCACTGCGTAGCAGATTGAAATATTCAAGTCTGTTGGTCAATGCATTCCTTTCCCTATGAAGCAATCTGTAGAGGAATGCAAATAATGATCAAAAGGTTAACGTGTGAGTAAAGCATTGGAACAAGGGCTACCAGTCAAATATTCCAGCTATGGTCGTTTGACGCACCATTCTCCACTAGAGGTAAGCATATGTCTGAACTGCAAATCAGAACACAGGGCTTGACAAAGAACTTTAGCCTGATTTATGAGTGTCATTCATGTATTTAACTGTCATTATTGGCCTTTACTAATAAGTATAAATACTTAAATAATACTTTGTTATATATTGAATAAACCATCATTATTAGAAAGAGTAAAATAACATGAAAAGAAACACAATATTCAGTAACATATATTTTAATTTGGTTTTTGTGCCATCATTTGTATCCAACATTTATCTGTGCAAGGTGATACTTTGACTATCTTTTAGTACTTATTTTTCTACCAGTGCTCAGTTTTTTCAGTTATTATTTCTTCTTCTTTTTTTTTTTTTTTGAGATGGAGTTTCACTCTTGTTGCCCAGGTTGGAGCACAATGGCGCGATCTCGGCTCACTGCAACCTCTGCCTCCCAGGTTCAAGCGATTCTCTTACCTCAGCCTCCTGAGTAGCTGGGATTACAGGCATGCACCCAGCTGATTTTGTATTTTTAGTAGAAATGGGGTTTTCCATGTTGGTCAGGCTAGTCTCAAACTCCTGACCTCAGGTGATCCGCCTGCCTTGGTCTCCCAAAGTTCTGGGATTGCAGGCGTGAGCCACCATGCCTGGCCCTCTTCTCTTAGTAAAATGAAGAATCTCTTAAGAAGTCTTTGATTGGGCACTATGGCTCACGCCTGTAATCCTAGCGCTTTGGGAGGCAGGGGCAGGAGGATCATTTGAGTCCAGGAGTTCGAGGCCAGCCTGGGCAACACATCGAGAACCTGTCTCTACAAAAAATAAAAAATTAGCCAAGCATGGTGGCACACTCCTGTATCCCAGCTACCTCAGGAGGCTGAGGCAGGAGGATCACTTAAGCTCTAGAGTTCAAGGCTGCAGTGTGCCACGATCACACCACTGCACTCAGCCTGAGCAACAGAGTAAGACCCTGAATCAAAACAAAAAAGTCTTTGAGCAATTTACTAAGTTTCAAAGAGCTATTTACAGTTTCATTGGTGATGGAAGACATTTGCAATCTTCAGCACTGTCCATCAGACCTAGAAGCAATGACAATTCAGCAGCAGAAGTTCATTAGCATCCTCGACCCCCCAGCTGGCTTATCCACAGGGCGTAATCCTTCATCCTAGTTAGTCCTGTGCTGAGGCTGGGATTGAGCGTGTTCTTGGAGTACTATGCTCGCTACTCTTACCTCTGCCGTTTTCTGATAGTTCCTTCCTTAAATCCAGTGTTCTTGCGTGACAGGCACCCTGCCCCAAACGTCAATGCACTAGACGCTCTGCTCAGCATCCTCTCTCTTGTTCCTCCATGGGATTCCTCCACCATCATGGGACTTCGGTTCAGCAGCAGTGAGCAACCCTAGCACCAGATATGACCTCTAAATACTACCTCTTACTAAAAAGACACCAGGGATCCTTGGAAAAACAACTGAGTCATGATCTGGGACAGGAGTTTTTCGATATAAGGCTAGAACATCTTATTATGCCCCAAAGCAAAGGCACTGTGAAAGAATCTTGGGATGTCAGCGAAAGAATGCAAAGGCCAACTTGAAGGGGTTCTCTCTGGCCATAGTTGGGTAAGTTTCATGGACAAAGATAATAGAGTGGAACACATCAAATATATAAAAATCCATAGTTCACATAATGATAATTTAAAAACAAATCCATTGTCACCTATGGAGATTGGAAGGGCACCAACTCCTGACAGGCTGATAAATAAAAGGAAAGGATCTTATTTTGCCTTTTTCTGTATAAACTGTATTTCAGTGTAACTGAGTAGTTGATATGAGAAATTTCTTCTTTATGTAAGGATCACAGCCAAGAAAAAGAAATAACAGAACTAGAAAATTATCAGTTCCAAGTCACTATTGAATTAATGGACTCTGGCAATGAACTGCAATGGCTGCAAAAACCATTAGATGATAGGTTGATGAGGATCTTTATTATGGATGGATCAGGTTGAGAACATCTAGCACTAACCCATCAGCTTAAACCTGTAAAGATAGAAAAATCAGACATCGTATTTTTCCGATATGATACAATCAGAATGCATACCAAACCACCTTTATGTCTTACCAGAATGAACCTAAATCAAACCAAGGTCTGTCTACTTGTTCACAAGAAATACAGGGATAGAGAAACAAGTTAAATGACTTGTTTACAACCAGTGAAATCTGGAATGTGGGAATTTCTGTAGGACAAGTGATCCAGTTTCTCTGATGAATGAATGGCATAAAAAGGGCATGATAGTGGGGGAATGTAAGAGACTTAAGAAGCATATTGTATTGGTTTGGCTGCCATAATAAAATACAACAGACTGGGTGGCTTAAACAACAAAAATGTATTTCTCGCAGTTCTGGAGACCAGAAGTCTGAGCTCGAGGTGACAGCAGGGTTGGGTTCAGGTGAGGGCTGTGTTTCTGGCTTATAGACGGCTGCCTTCTCACGTGTGCTCACGTGACCTTTCCTCAGCGCATGCTTGTGGAGAGAGCAAGATCTGTCTGTCTCTCTTCCTCTTATAAGGCCGCCAATCCTATGGGATTAAGACCCTTATGACCTCAAAAGCCCTATCTCCAAATATAGTCATGTTAGAGGTTAGGACTTCAACATATGAATTTAGCAGGGACACAATTCAGTCCATAGCATGTATCAGCCGTATGCCATGTATGGACCTTGTTTGAATCCTGCTTGCAAGAAACCAACTGTAAGAAGACATTTATGGGACAATCAGGGAAATTGTCTTTGTGGTGGTGGTGGTGGTGGTGGTGGTTTGAGATAGGATCTCATCTGTCACCCAGGCTGAAGGGCAGTGGTGTAATCATGGCTCACAGCAGTCTCAAACTCCTGGGCTCAAGTGATCCTCCTACCTCAGCTTCCCAAGTTGCTGGAATTATAGGTACACACCATCAGGCCTGGCTAATTTCTTTCTTTTTTTTTCTTTGTAGAGAAGGGGTCTCCCTGTGTTGCCAAGGCTAGTCTAAAACTGTTGGGCTCAAGTGATTCTCCTGCCTTGGCCTCCCAAAGTGCTGGTGTTACAGGTGTGAGCCACTACACCTAGCCTCATCAGGGAAATAGTAACGTCCCACCTATTGGATACTAGATAATACTAAGGAATCATTAATTTTTTGTAGATGTAACAAAAATGTTGTGGTTGCTTTCTTAAAATTCTTTATCTTTTAGAGATACATACAAAAGTATTTACCTTTGAAATTATAGAAAGCCTGGGATTTGTTTTAAAATAACATATTAGGGGTAGGAGTAGAGGTTGGAAAGGAGATACAGGTGAAACCAGATCATCCATATATCAATAACCAGTGAAGGCCAGGCACTGTGTCTTACGTCTGTAATCCTAGCACTTTGGGAGGCCGAGGTGGGAGGATCACTTGAGCCCAGGAATTCAAGACCAGCCTAGTCAACAAAGTGATATCCAATCTCTAAAAAAGATATAAAAACTTAGCTGGGTATGGTGGCTCAGACCTGTAGTCCCAGCTACTTAGGAGGCTGAGCTGGAAGGATTGCTTGAGCCCTGGGAAGTCAAGGCTGCAGTGAGCTGTGATTGCACCACTGCACTCTAGCCTGGGCAACAGAATGAGAACCTGTCTCCAAAAAAAAAAAAAAAGAATTTCTACATGCACCGGAAGACCGAGGTCATCTTTCCTCTTTCCTTGCCTAACGCAGCCATGGCTCATGGTCCCAAGAAGCATCTGACGTGGGTAGCAGCTCCAAAGCACTGGATACTGGATAACTTGACTGATGTGTTTGCTCCTCGTCCGTCCACCGGTCCCCACAAGTTGAGAGAGTGTCTCCCCCTCATCATTTTCCTAAGGAACAGACTTAAGTATCCCCTGACAGGAGGTGAAGAAGATTTGCATGCAGCAGTTCATTAAGATCGCTGGCAAGGTCCGAACTGATATAACCTACCCTGCTGGATTCATGGATGTCATCAGCATTGACAAGATGGGAGAGAATTTTTGGCTGATGTATGACACCCCAGGGTTGCTTTGCTGAACATTGTATTACACCTGAGGAAGTCAAGTACAAGTTGCGCGAAGTGAGAAAAATGTTTGTGGGCACAAAAGGAATCCCTCATCTGGTGACTCATGATGCTCGCACCATCTGCTACCCTGATCCCTTCATCAAGGTGAATACCGTTCAGATTGATTTGGAGACCTGGCAAGATTACTTGATTTCATTAAGTTACACTGGTAACCTGTGTATGGTGACTGAAGGTGCTAACCTGGGAAGAATTGGTGTGATCACCAAGAGAGAGAGGCACCCTGGATCTTTTGACGTGGTTCACATGAAAGATGCCAATGGCCACAACTTTGCCACTCGACTTTCCAACATTTTTGTTATTGGCAAGGGCAAAAAACCATGGATTTCTCTTCCTTGAGAAAAGGGTATCCACCTTACCATCGCTGAAGAGAGAGACAAAAGACTGGTGGCCAAACAGAGCAGTGGGTGAAATGGTCCCTGGGTGACATGTTAGGTCTTTGTATGTAATTAAAAATAATGTGGCATGATTAATAGAAAAAACAAAACAATTGAAACTGGGTTATGGGCACTTGGGGCTCTACTTCTCTATTCTCTCTACATTTGTGTATGTTTGAAATTTTTCATTATAATAAAAAATCTTTTTAATGCAAGAAGGAGTGGAAGGGAGAAATACTCAAGAAGTATTTCGACCATACACAATGTGTAGATCTGTGTAGATCTTGTTAAACGCTGACTCAAACACACCAACTGATAAAAAGATTTTTTGAACAAGTGTGACAAATTGACCATGATCTGTGTTAGATGATATTATAAGTTACTGTTAATTTTGTTAGGTATAATTGTGCATGGGTCTTTTTTGTTGTTTTTGTTTTTGTTTTTGTTTTGTTTTGTTTTGTTTTGTTTTTGAGGCCCCTGTCTGTTAGAGATACATATCAAAGCGTTTAAAAGCATTTATATATGCTGGGATTTGCTTTAAAATACTGGGGAAAAAACACACACACCAAAACAAGGAGGGCAGATGAAACATGATTGACAGAATGTTGATAATTGTTAAAATTGGTCAACAGATTGGTGGAGTTTCATCACATTATCATCTGAAATTTTCTGTCATAAACCACTTAAAATAAATATTCACAAGACCATCGTGTTCCAACCCATCAATGACAGGAAGAATTCATACATCCTCTTCCAAGTATCCTTGGAAGATTAATGTTTTCATGATAAAAATTTTAAAGTACTTTTGTACAGCTCTGATTCGTAGCTTCCTTTTTCCTAGTCAGCTAGCAATTTCTCATTAGGATATGACTCAAGGACATACGGTTTACTGCAGTGATCATCAAATCACATAGTGGGAAGAACACTGTAAAAAAAAAAAAAAATTCCCTTTCTACGGCAGAGTGTGTCATTCAGTTTTCTGCAACTGAAACCCTGTTTTGAGATTTGCCTTCCAAAGACCTTGATAGTGTACCACATTATCATATGCATCCTGTAACAAAAAAGAAAAATATATCAGGCCGGGCACGGTGGCTCATGTCTGTAATCCCAACACTTTGAGAGGCCAAGGAGGGTGGATCACCTGAGGTAGGAGGTCAGGAGTTCGAGACCAGCCTGAAAAACATGGTGAAATCCCGTCACTACTAAAAATACAAAAAAATTATCCAGGCATGGTGGCACATGCCTGTAATCCCAGCTACTTGGGAGGCTGAGGCAGGAGAATCGCTTGAACCTGGGAGGCAGAGGTTGCAGCGAGCTGAGATTGTGCCATTGCACTCCAGCCTGGGCAACAAGAATGAAACTCTATCTCAAAAAAAAAAAAATATATATATATATATATCTCAACCAAAACCAAAGTTGTTATTTTGGATCTTTGATTTTTTTTCCTTGAGGATAATGGGAGCCTTTTTATCTAATAATAACTGCACTCTTGAAGGTTGAAGCATTTTAATTATTTTTAATTCTCCATTTTCATTATTTTAAGCATAGGCATTTTCAGGAATCTCATAGTCCATATTGAAATAATGCAAACGAAAAAATCATTTAAAAATTTCACCCCAGCCAGGGCTGGGTCACAGAACATGTTGAAGTGGACAGAAAGTCGCTCACCTGCCTGGTGCCCCTAATAGTTCATAGGTGGTGCCCAGTGGGCTTGAAAGACGGGACTAAGTAGAATTATTTCTAAGTGAAATTGGGAATCAGGGTGCATGAATTTTTTGGTAGAGAACCTTGGGGCTCCCTGATTTAACATTTCAGTCTGCTGTTCCACTCCTCCAGCTGCCTTCTGTTCTATGAGGTGTGGGCTGAGCCCGGCGAGAGCCCAGGCCCCATGTCAACTCATCTGGGCTGCAGGAAAAGGCTGCCTGTGCTCTGGGCCCTCCAGACTTGACAGCCATGACCCCGAGCCGGTGTTTGACAAACAGACCAGGCAGATGCTACACAGTGCCCTGCAGTGTCTCTGCCAAGTGACACACAAAAACAAACCATTCTGGGAAGGAGGAGCAGGTCAGTCAGTCAGCTTCTAAAAATACCCAAATAGGAGCATAGAAGCATCCCATCACCCCATGTCAATCAAGAGAAAGTCACAGAATAATATGTTTGCCAGGAAAAAAAAAAAAAAAAAAAAAGGCAGCAGGAGCAGGCAGGAGAGCCCCGAGATGAAGAAAACTTGTATGAGCGTCACTTAAACGCTGGCAGGATGGCCTTTAGGAGACAGCTGCTTGGAGAGCCTCAAAAATGGCCTTTGAGTCATTGTAAGTGGTAGCATTTGTGTCAGGCCACCAAGGTCCCGCTGCTAGCTGGCCAGGCTCAAGGAGAGCTGCGGGCTCTGAGCGTGCTATGGGCCTCAGGCCATGCTGTGAAAAGTCAGCAAGATCACAGAGGAGCTGAGCTGGCAGGATTTTCCAGAAATCACCTAGGGCAAGAAGACCAGAGCAAATTATATGTGGGTGGTTGGATCCCAGAGCAGGAAACTGTAACAGCAACCTTTTTTCTGCACCTCTGTACCAAAAACAGCCGGAGACGTGGACAAGGACCACTTTTGGGAGTGGGGAGCGCGATCTATCTAAGCAGCATCCCATATACCAGCTCCTGTAGAGAGAGGCCCCCTTAAGAGGAAATGCAAACACAAACATCCCAAGACAGCCTTCGGCACCCATGCAGTCTAGTGTCCACTCCCAGGCTGGGCCCTTCAGATAAGCAGCAGTGGTCTCTGTAGCCCCTCAGAGGGGACTCAGAATGAACTCTCCGTCCATTCCAACCCAGCTGCACTGTCTCTTTTCTCATGGCTGAATATTCCAGTTTAGCCTGAGTTGCCTCCTTACATAGTTTACATTCAGCTTTAAGGTGTCTCCATACACGGTGAACTGTAACCCAACTAGAGGTATAAACAGACTGTAAATTACTCTGGGAAGAAGTAGTGCAGTCTCCGCCAACCACAACAAGCAGCCAGCTGTTCACACCGTGTGCAAATAAGGCAGAAGCCAGGTGATAACCAATCTGGCTGTTTTGGTAGTCACTGTCCCTCTCATTTTTCTGTCCCTAAATCCTCTCTGACCATGCGGAATTGCCAGAGTTTCTCCAAACCTTTTCTGATTTCGGAGGCTGCCAGATTTGCAAATCATTCTTTGCTTCATTAAACTCCAATAAATTCACCCTGTCTAAAGTTTTTCTTTTTTTTTTTGAGACAGAGTCTTGCGCTGTTGCCCAGGCTGGAGTGCAGTGGCATGATCTCTGCTCACTGCAACCTCCACCTCCCAGGCTTAAGCGATTCTCCTGCCTCAGCCTCCTGAGTGCTGGAATTAAGGTGCCCACCACCATGCCCGGCTAACGTGGTGGCTCACATCTCTAACCCCAACACTTTGGGAGGCCGAGGCGGGTGGATCATTTGAGGTCAGGAGTTCAAAACCAGCCTCGCCAACATGGCGCAAGTTTTCCTTTTAACACAGGTCTTCTCCTGCCGTATCCTTCCTTGTCACCCAGGTTTCTAGGCATGCCTGCCAACTAGCTAGGGAGTGCTGGCCTCAGGCTTCTGAAGAGCATCACGCTTCCAGAAAGCTGAAAAAGAAATTATACTTCCCTGACACAAGCTCACTCCTCCTCCATCCCCATGACAAATTCCCTCGAAAATCACCACACTGCCTTTCTCTTCTCTTCCCTGGATAAAACTACATTCCCCATAATGATTAGATGAGAAACAAACACCCATTTTTCCATTAGAAAACCCTCCAAACTTATGAACCAGAGCAAAGACCCATGCAGGACAAAAAGGAATCTTCTACAATGTGTAGGTCAGATTATCTTCAATTTGTACTTCATATTTGTGCTTTAGAATTTACAAAGACCAGCTGGGTGTAGTGGCTCATACCTGTAATTCCAGTACTTTGGGAAGCTGAGGCAGGCAGATTATTTGCGGACAGTGGTTCAACACCAGCCTATCCAACATGGTGAAACCCTGTCTCTACTAAAAGTACAAAAATTAGCCAGGCGTAGTGGCGGATGCCTGTAATCCTAGCTACTCGGGAGGCTGAGGTAGGAGACTCACTTGAATGAACCCAGTAAGCTCAGATCGTGCTGCTGCACTCCAGCCTGGGCACTGGAGTGAGACCCTGTCTCAAAACAAAACAAAACAAAAGTTTATGAAGACCTTTCCCACACATGATCAAATTTTCGTCTGACAACCACTAAGTGAGACAAGTATGACTAATCCCATGTAGACGTTTAGACTCGAAGAGTTTAAGAGTTTAAGTTAAGAGTTTAAGCAATAGTTCCAAGGTCACCCATCAACTCAATGGCAGAGCTGAGATTCTAACCTTATCATATAATTCTGAGTAAAATCCTTCCTCCAATAAAATAATAAGAGCTACCTGTTTTGAGCATTTACTATGTGTCATGCCCTATGCTATGTACTTTACACACTTAAATTTAGTTAACCCTCAGGAAAAGCCTATAAGATAAGGTTGAGATATTATTATGCCCATTTTAGAGATGAGGAAAACTGAGGTAGGAGGAAGTTAAGCAATGGCTGAGGTTATGCAACTATACCACTCTATCCTATAGCTTCCTATATTTTTGCTATTCCTACTTCACTGCAAACCACAAACTCAGGCTAGGAAACAAAATAATAAGCATCCCAAAAAAAGTTTGAAAAGCACAGAGTCAACAGTTAAGACCCTGGCAAGAGGGGCTCATTTGCAAGCTCAGACCTAAAACAGCAAACTGCAGGTGTTGGCTACTAAATCCATGTAAACAGGCGTCACCGACTTATTTTAAGCCTCAGTGAAAAGGTTAGTCACAGTATCAGCCAGAGCAGGGCAGGAAACAGATGGCACACTCCAAATTGCTCAACTGAAAAAAAAAAAAAAAAAAAAAAAGTAATGAGGGGACTGTTTACAGAAGTGCAGGCAGGATGAAAGGAGTCTGCCGGGGTGGTGTGGCACCAGAGACAACAGACGCTGGGAGCGGTTACCCCCTCTAGCACTGCAGGGGCAAAGGGATGGAATGTAGTACCGCAGCCCAGTACTACCGCTAGAACCAGGAGAGGGACTGCTTCCCAGGAGCTGTGGGACAAAGCCACTGCCAGGGCGGCCTTCCTCCCTTCCATCCCCACCAGGTGCCCCCATTAGTCAGGAACACCCAGAAGCTATCAGGCAAAGAGCTTTGGTGAAGCTGTCCCTACAGCTGCATCTCCTGGGCCACAGTCAGGGTAGAGAGAGGTGGAGAATGAATGGGGATGGCCCCTCTCATCCTGACCCTGCCCACACAACGGCTTTAGCCAAAGCCACGCAGTGTTTGAGCACTAGTTGTTTCATTATCAATATACTCTGGCTCATGTTTTCTCTAAAAATGCAACTGTGGGCAGGGCACGGTGACTCACACTTCTAATCCCAGCACTTTGGGAGGCTGAGGTGTGCGGATCACTTGAGGTCAGGAGTAGGAGACCAGCCTGATCAACATGGTGAAACCCCGTCTCTGCTAAAAATACAAAATTAGCCGGGCGTGGTGGCACATGCCTGTAATCCCAGCTACTCGGGAGGCTGAGGCAGGAGAATTGCTTGAACCTGGGAGGTGGAGGTTGCGGTGAGCCGAGATCACGCCATTGCCCTCCAGCCCGCGCAACAAGAGCGAAACTCCGTCTCAAAAAAAAAAAAAAGAAAAGAAAAAAGTAAAAAGCAACTGTGTTAAGCACACCAAACATTAAAAGAAGCACCAATATCTTTTCCTACGGGCTGTGCCGTCTTCCCTTTCTTGTGGCATTCAATCAGTGACTGCAGGGCCTTACTGCCTGACCTCATATATTAAACAGGACTTCCTTCTTGGTTCCTCCACCTTGATCAAGAATGGGTTGGTTCCTCAAAAAGCAATCATAGGACTGCCATATGATCCAGCATTCCTACTTCTAGGTATATATCCACAAAAAGTGAAATCAGGGTGTGGAAGAGAGATCTGCACCTTTGTGTTCATTGCAGCGTTAGTCACACAGTAGCCAAAATATAGAAACAATCTAAGTGCCTATTAACAGAGGGATGGTTAAACAAAACGGGACACACACACACATTTATATATATATATATATATTTAAATTTATATTATTAAGTGCTCTATATATGTGTGTATATATGTGTGTATATATATATTTCATTCATTAAAAGGAGGAAATCCTGTTAGTTGTAACATAGATGAGAACATTATGCGAAATGAAATAAGCCAGACACAGAAAGACAAATATTGCATGACCTCACTTATATGTGGAATCTAAAAATGTCAAACTCAGAGCAGAATGGGGTTTGGGAAGCTGGGAAGTGAGGGGAGATGGGGATTTGGTCAAAGGATACAAACGTGCAGTTGTAAGAGGAATCAGTTCTGAGGCTCTGACGCACAGCCTGGTGGCTATATTCAATAATCCTGTATTATATACTTGAAATTTGCTAAGAGAGCAAGTAGAGTGTTTTCATCACACAAGAAATGAAACAGTAGCTATATAAGGTGACATTTGTGTTGATTAACTTGATGCTAGTAGTCATTTCAGAATATATATTTATATCAAATTACCATGTTGTATGCCTTTAATTCATATGTTTTATTTGTCAATTATATTTCCATAAAGACAAGGGAAAAAAATCCCCTCTCCCAAAAGAAAGATGAGTCAAAGCAAGATCTGAGAGCTGTCTTTCTCTTCTGCATCTGTCTTTTTACTTTTAGCTTCTCTCACTTTTCTTTAAAAAAAAAAATGGAATTCAAGAAGAAGGCAGTAACAACGAGCAAATCAATTTCCAGACCGGCTGCGCTTACACAGTCCTGGAGCAGACAGCGTCTAGTTGTCAACGTAGGCAGAGGTGACAACTTCTGCACCAACACCTCTGATAGGGAGTTGTGTCTGCCTGCCAAGCATTTAGAGTGGGAAAGGAGAGGGCGGGAAATGCATGCACAGCTCAGGCTGTCACCATGGAAGGAGGTATTTCCTGATAATCAGGAAAACAGAGAGAGTAGGAGTAAGCAAGCTTGAAAACAAAAAGCAACCTCCAGGGCCCCAAAACAATACAGGCAATGGAGGGCCTGCTTATGGCCAAACCGTGAGGCCCACAGCAACCTGGGGCGGCCCTCCCAGCCTGCCAGGCCATTTAGGAGACCCGGAATCTCAAAGCCCAAGTGACAACTTTGTAACATTTGGGCAGGCAAGGGAGGGGGGCAGACTGGAAGAGGAATTTATATATGTAGTTAGCAATAAAAATGGGTTTTATTTAATTTGAATGGGGTAGGGAGGCTTTCCTGCTTCCTGTATCACCTGTCAGTCAGCTTCATCTCCCAAGGCACCTTTAACATCAAAATCCTGATACTGTTTGACAAGAAGAACTGCTCTCAAGTGAAGAACAATTTCACAAAATGCCAAATCAGGATGAGGCCCATATTTAAAGACTAGTGTGTCCCCAGAACAGTGGAGTATGGGAAAAGGTGGGATGAGGAATTGTAAATGGCCAAATCCCTGTTTCTTAGCCTTGTCTTTGTTTTTCCTTACTCACTGTTTTCACAAAGCATCTGTGGTAACAACCAGGGACTCAGTAGAGAGAGAAGACAAAAGGATCACCATAAAAATGCCCAGTGGGGTCATAGGTCTGGGCCGTTCCACCTCTCGTTTCACTCTGCTAATGGCACACTCTTCAACTTGATTGCTCACTCACGCCCCAAACCACAAAGTCATCTTGGATTCTTCCCTTTCCTCACCATTTCGCATCCAACAGTTGTCAGATTTGTCTTAAAAGTCAAATAAAAAATATTTACAACCGGGCACGGTGGCGCATGCCTGTAATCCCAGAACTTTGGGAGGCCGAGACAGGCGGATCATGAGGTCAAGAGATCGAGACCATCCTGGCCAACATGGTGAAACCCGGTCTCTACTAAGAATACAAAAATTAACTGGGCGTGGTGGTGCACGCCTGCAGCCCCAGCTACTCAGGAGGCTGAGGCAGGAGAATTGCTTGAAATCGAGGCTCCATCTCAAAAAAAAAAAAAAAAAAATTTACTGTGCAGGGACAATGTGCCAAGCACAGTCAAGATACTCGGGGGTTGCAGGCATGAGGGCCTCACAGTGAAAGAGTTTCCAGTCTTGTCAGGGGAGACAATAATAAGCACATAAATAAAATTGCTTCAGGTTGTACATAAGCCTGCTCTTTTCTGTTAGGTAAAAGAAACTGGCTTAATTCTAGCTATGAAAATAACTTACAAACGGTTATGCTTAGTGGTTCAAAAATGTCATCAAGGACTGGAGTTCTTTCCACCTCTCTTGTTTTGCTTTATCCTAAGATTAGAAGCAAGATGGCTGCAGGAGCTTCAGGCGTCCATTCAGGTATAACCAGGACCAGAGGGAGAAGAGGCCTTTTCTTCTTACGGCTCCCCAAGGAGAGAGGGACTGTTCGCTAAAAGATCTCACAGACTTTGTTTCATGTCTCCTTAACTAGAATTGGGTCACTTGCGCATCCCAGAACCAAAAACTGGCAGAGGGAATCGAATTAACTTTTGATCAAACAGGATGGAGTCTCTGCCCCAAGGAGGTATGTAGGAAGGTGAAATCTGACCAGAATTAGGGTTCCTTTAAGGAGAAAGAGGAGGGAAACAAATTCTGGGTTGGCAGCCAACGGTACTGACAACACTAAAAAGGCATTTAAAAACCCAACAGGGTAATGAGACGGAGGGCTTGGGAAAGGCTGCCCTAGATCTTGTCCCCATTGCCACTGCCTGGGGCTATGGCAGGAGCCCCCTGACTGGTCTTCCAGCTACTAGCAGCTCTCTCCTGCTCTCTCTCACCCCCTGCACCCATTTTCCACACCCTCCCATTGGATCTGCCTAAAATGAAAATCTCCTCACGTTATTTTCTTGCTTAAAATGCTCCTGTAGCGTTACTTCCTGTGGAATAAAAAGGCAAACTTTTTAGCAAGAGATGATAATTTAGTACTTCCCACATGCAGGGCACTATTCTAAGCATTGTCTACTCTGTTATTCAACTTACCTCTCAGAACAGCACTCCCATGGAAATGCTATCCTAGCCCCATTATATATATGAGAGGCAACGGGGCGCTGGAATGTTCATCTTGTCCATATGTGAGTTTCCTATTGCTGCTGTGACATATTACCACAAACCTAGTGATTTATTTATATGTGTCATTATTATTTTTGTTTGTTTGTTTGTTTTTGAGACAGAGTCTCACTCTGTAGCCCAGGATGGAGTTCAGTGGCACGATCCCGGCTTGAGGCAACCTCTGTCTCCTGGGTTCAAGCTATTCTCCTGCCTCAGCCTCTGGAGTAGCTGGGATTACAAGTGTGCACCACCAAGCCCAGCTAATTTTTGTATTTTTAATAGAGATGGGGCTTCGCCATGTTGGTCAAGCTGGTCTTGAATTCCTGGCCTCAAGCTATCTGTCACCTCAGCCTCCCAAAGTACTGGGATTAGAGGTGTGAGCCACCGCACCCGGCCCAAACCTAGTGCTTTAAAATAACACAAATTTGTTATCTTACTGTTCTGAAGTCAGAAGTCCACAGTCAGTTTCCCTGAGCTAAAATGAAGGTGCCTGCAGGGCTGCGTTCCTTCTGGAGGCTTTAGGGGCAAATCCATTTTCTTACTGCTCCCACCTTCTAGGGCTGTCTGTATTCTTGCCACAAGGCTACAATCACTCAACCTATGATTCCATCATCCATTTCCTCCTCTCCTTTCTGACCTTCTGCTTCCTTTTCTTAAGGGCCATTGTGATTACATTAGGCTCACTCAGATAATCCAGGATAATCTCCTCTTCTCAAGATCCTTAACTTAATCACATCTGCAAAATCCCTTTGCTAGGTAAGGTAACATAGTCACAGGATATAGAGATGAGGACGGCAGCATCTTTGGAGAGCCATTATTCTGTCTTCCACTTCTCAGCTCATTTGGTAAGAAAGGAGTGGAACTAAGCTTTGAACTCAGCCTCTGCAGCTCCCAGAAGGAGCCATGGGAGTTGGCTTGCAGCAACCTCTCCCAACCTGGTTGTTTTGTCTTCCACCTGGAAAGCCTTTCTTGCATATCCCAGCCCCTCCCAGGGCTAATTCCCACTTGCCCTAAGGATTCAACTCAAAGTGACCTCTTTTAGAAAGCCTGCCATGGCTATCCCTTTACCCTTCAGCTGGACTGTCTGTCTCTCCTCCAGGCTCCCAGGTCACCAGAGCTTCCTACTAACTTATAACTTATATCACTTATACCTAACTTCAAATGGGAATGGGCTTGTCACAGAGTGCCTAGAACTCAGGAAATACTGGTTAGTTGGTGGGTTGTTGGGTGTGTTGGTTGGTTGGTTGGTCAGTTGGTTGAATGAATGAATGATTGAGCTGAGGGTAAGATATTTGAAAGGAAAGACATTTGATAACAGCTAATAGACATTAGGGAAGGATTTTTTGGCAATAGTCTTTTGAAAACTGTTCTAGGGTGGAAGTATATTTCAGGGTATAGAATGACTTATATTTTCAGGAACCAACAGGGATCCAGTTGGGACCCCCAGTAAGGAACCAGTAAGTGGACATCTCAGGCTGCTCTAGTTTTTCAACTCAATTACCAGGTGAGAAAGAAAGTGAGTTTCAGGGCAGGAGCTAGGTTTCAAAATAAAGAGTGAGTACCTGGTGGTGGTGTGTCTCTTGGGACAGGTGAGTGATGGAGCAGGCACGATTTCAGAACCCAGAAAGACAAGCCTTTAGCCACTCCCCACCTTGGAAACTTTCAATTTGTTAGAGCTTAGAGTTTGAAACCTACATTACATACACATACATGCACGCACACATACACACACGCACACACATTGAAGCAAAAAGAAATTAAGTTCACTGCCACAATCATAGAACTAGTCAGTGGCAGAACCAGGCTGTGAACCCAAACTGGCTGAATTCAGCTCTGTGTGCTTACCATTGCCTGTCACTGCCTGTCACACTGCCTGTCAAATACCAGTTGTGTTCTGACCACACTGCCTGTCAAATACCAATTGTGTTTTATTTTTTTATTTCAGATTCAGGGGATACATGTGCTTGTTCATTACATGGGTATTACATGCATAATGGTGGGAGTTGGGCTTCTAGTGTATTCATCACCCACATCTTGGACATTTTACCCAGTAGGTAATTTTTCAACCCAGCTCCCCAGCCTGTTGGAGTCCCCAGAGTCTATTTTCTCCATCTTTATGTTCATGTGTACCAGCAATTGTGTTTTATTTTTAAAATAAAGCAATATCTGGGGATTTTGGAGCCTGACCTAGTGAGCATAAAGCCCACAGAGAGAAATAAAGTCAAGGAGAAGACAGAGGAAAGAGTGAGTACTCACTGCAAAGAACATGTCTCAAAACCGGAAATCAGAAGGCCCAGGGTATCAGGCCAGTCTTTCATCCTCTAAGTAGATTTCCTTCTCAAACTCCACAATGACCATTCAGTCAGTGTTAGAGTTTTGACTGGATGGAAAGGATTCTTATATGTAAAAAACATTGGCTGGGTGCGGTGGCTCACACCTGCAATCCCAGCATTTTGGGAGGCTGAGATGGGCGGATCACCTGAGGTCAGGAGTTGAGACCAGCCTGGCCAACATGGAGAAACCCCATCTCTACTAAAAATATAAAAACTTAGCCAGGCGTGGTGGCGGGTGCCTGTAATCCCCGCTACTTGGGAGACTGAGGAGGGGAATTGCTTGAACCCAGGAGGTGGAGGTTACAGTGAGCCAAAATCATGCCATTGCACTCCAGCCTGGGCGACAGAAGCAAGACTCCATCTTAAAAAATAAAATAAAATAAAATAAGAAATTACGTTATCATTCTATCTCACTAGGTCCTATAAACAAGAGGCAGGATGAGTTCTCACCCAAAAGAGCATATTTGTGTCAACTCTGGAGTTCACCAATGCCTTAAATAAATCGAAGCTTCCTAAAAGGCTCACCTAATATTCTGAATTATGTTTTTATCAAAATAAATATAAAACACTCTTGTGCTAGGAAAGGTAAAGTGCCGACATATATTGATACAAACCAGGGCTCTCTTAAGCAAAACGAGTACACTTCTGTTGGATCATAAAGGGACTAGGGCTTTAATTATTATTTTCCCCAAAGAGGTATTTATATGCACCACAGGTGGAGAGTGGCAAAGGTTCGGGGGCCAGGAGAGGCCTGGAGGAGCAGGGGGCAGCCCGACGTGGCTGGCATGGTTGGGGCTGGCAGGCAAGAGGCTGATGATGCAACAAGGCCATACATGCCCAGATAAGGAGCTCGGACATCTCTCACAGGAAATCCGGAGCCCTTGAAGGTCAAGGCAACACAAGGACCCTTGGCCCTTCCAGCTGCCAACAGTAGATGCAAAGCAAAGTCATTGAATGATGAGAAAGTGCAGAGAAAGTGAGCTCAGTCTCCACTGCTCAGTCACTGCTCAGCTCTGAGAGGCAGGGTTTGTCACCTCACTTCAAGCAGTCTCAGGTACCTGTGAAGTGCCATAAAGGCAAGGATGTCAATAAACTATTTAGCGCCAGTGAAAAATAAGACATTCTTAAATATGAAATATATAGTAATATGTAAAGGTACGTCATGTATGTGACACACGCTAACCTTGCAGACTTACTTAAAACAATCATGAATCATGTTCTGTATTCCCCAGTTCTTTCCATTCCTTCATCTGATAATAGTGATTCTTGGTAATGAGAAAAGTACCCAGGCAGGTAATCAATTCAATGACTGTCAGTTGTATTTTCAATTTTCACTAGAATATGCCCAACCTATTTAAAGCACTTCAAAAATTAAATCTTTTCCTGAAAAGGTGAATTTTTAGTAAGGAACCAAATAAACTCTCAAATTGTATTCTGTGAACATTATTGTTACGGTAGCTGGAATTCTTGATAAAAATTCCAAGAAACCTAGTTGTGAAACGAAATGGATACTGCACCTTGGGAGATAACCTGAATCACTGAGAATCACTCTGGACTTTTAAAAAAAATCCTGATGATCCATCACACTCCAGGCTATTTATATTCAAGCCAGTTGGCTCAGCATCTCTGGGGGATATTTATTTCCTAAAACTCCCAGGTGTCTTCAGTGAGCAGGTAACAACCAAGCTGAATATAGAATCACCTGGAGATTTTTTTTACACTACTGATATCTGCCTGCAAGCCCCCAGTGCACCTGCTACCCCCACCGCCCCTGCACACACCATGCCAGAGCTTCTGATCCAGTTGATCTGAACAGGGACCTGCCTTTTTTTTTTTCTTCTTTTTTTTTGAGACAGGGTCTCACTCTGTCACCCCAGCTGGAGTGCAGTGGTGCAATCACAGCTCACTGAAGCCTTGACTTCCCTGGGTTCAGGCGATCCTCCCACCTTAGTTTCCTGAGTAGCTAGGACCACAGGCACGCACCACCACATCTGGCTAATTTTTGTATTTTTTGTAGAGATAGAGTTTCATGTTGCCCAGGTTGACCTTGAACTCCTGGGCTCAAGCGATCTGCTCGCCTTGGATGTGTATCGTTGAAGGTGCTGGCTGAAGAGTCTACTGTGCAGTCAGGGTTGAGGTTCTCTGGCCTGAAGAAACCTCTCTAATAAATCAGTCCAGGCCAATGAACCACCTCTGGATCTTGCCTTTCCCCCTATTCTCCAATCTTTTGGCAGCCAGCAATGATAGGGTGAGGTGAAACTCTACTTTTTCCCTTCCTAATTTGCAAGTGAATTAAACCCATCACCACCTTGAGCTGTTAACCGTTTTTACCTTGGTGCAAATTAACTGTGGGGCAGCAGCCCTTTGGGAATTTATCCCAGCTGATTGTTAGCTGGTATCAGAAATGTATCAACCCAATTCCTTCCTCTGAATCATTCCCTCCATTCTTGGAATCCACAGAACTTTCTCATTGGCTCATACACCGATCACCTGTGGTATAGTTAGCTAAGGGTGCAGTGGGAGAGTGGCCTTGAACAAGCTAGGCATGTGGCAATTCCCCAAAAGTGGTTGGTTGTAAGGATGAATGAAGGGAAAGATACCTTTGTAAGTGGAGGTGCAAGAATTTGAAGAAGTTTGCACCCTGTGCTGTAATAGGAATTGTGTATCAATCACTTGAGCCTTTAAAGAAGGTAAGTCGCTTGCCCAAGGCCACAACGTGGATGACCACATCTGGATTCAAATCCAGGTATCCAACGTTCGTTCATTTTTCTCTGAGTTGCATTGGCATCTTGTAGAAATAGGCCCTAAATCATGTATTTGAAACCTCTGGGGCTAGAGTGGCTTGGAATTTAGAACATTTTGGATTTTAGAAGGGTAAATACATTTATATCTGTACTGCAAAACATATAAATATTTATCACAAATGGAATTTAAAAAAAAGAAAAAGTCTCACATCAGCCTCCTGTCAATTCAGAACAGATCGTACCAGCAAGTTTGGGGTTTATAGAGCTTTTTTGGGATTTGGGAAATGCAGATAAGGGATTGTGAACATGAGCATCAGAGAAAACAATTGCACATGGTGGCGAACATCTACTGGATGGTGAATGTTTGCCAGGCTTTCTGCAAAGCTCTGTACATGTGTGGCCCTTGCAACCAGCTTGCAAGGTAAGTGCTATTGATCACTATCCCCATTCTAAAAATCAGGAAACTGAGCCATGGATGGGCTAAGTAACTTGTTCGAAGTCATATGACTAATAAACACACTCGTTGTTCCATCTCCATTGAAGTTGAAAGCTTATAGTTGAAAATTTTTGTAGAATCATTCACTCTAGAGAAAACCTTTTTTTCTTACTGAATGATTAAAATATTTCCAGAATGACTGACTGGCACTGCACTCTGATTTCAAAGTCTTTGCTTTACAGCTTTAAATTTGCCTTCTCTTTTTTTGCCTGTCTTGTTTTAACAGCAGCCAATTCACACAAAACAGCTGTAGGTTCTCTCCTTTGCACACTGATAAAAGTCTCAGGAGGTTTCAGGGTAAACCTTGTGCAAAGTACTGGCTCCACCAAAATGAGATCCACTTCCAATAAAGCAGGATACAATGTGGATTTCTATTAAACAGTATTGTAAAATTAAAGTTGGATGATTGAGGAAGGCTTTTGCTTAGTAATGAAACTCTGTGTGGGGATGCAGAAGTTGGCCATAAACTGTGTGTTTTGTCTTCTGCGTAACTCAGTTTCCTCTGTTCTGATAACCTGTACCTTCCCAAAGCAATCTAATAAAATTTACAGGAGTGGTTTCCTACTACTGTGCCAAACATTGTTTAGAATGCACTTTAAATACTCTCAAAGACTTAAAAGAAAAGCATCGGTGTTCTAATAATTATGAAATCACATCCTCAGAATCCATATAACGATTCAAAAATCAAGGAGAACAATGTCCTTTGTTTAGTTAACCTTTCACCTTTTTTACCTCATTAGAACTTAAAACTATTAGGCAAAACATATATAACTCCAGTGACATGCATTTATTTTGTGATTAACTGCATTTTTTATTATTTCAGAATATTAGAATTTATTGTTTTTTCACAAATATGTTCTTTAAAGGTTTGTTGTTGTCTTAAGAGTGATTTTATTAAGCCTAGGTAAAGAGAATGGCCAGATAATGAAATCCAGTAGGAAGAAGGGTTTGTCTATAGGAATTCAGTGTATAAGCAGCTTCGAGCCAATTTGTTCTTAAATAAAGAAGTAAGTGTCCTTATGCTGGGTTGGCTTGCCCTACAACGTGGGCTGCTTTCTTCTTCACAAAGCTCCCCCTGCTGTTTAATAAAGTCTAACTTTCCCCAATTCTTTCTGAACATGAAGTGCTTCTAATGATCCTACAAAGTTATCTATTGATGCTTCACATTTTATTACCAAAGCTAGAGCATTTGACCAAATTTTGCAGAATGTTGAGAACACAGTAATTCTTTAACAAATGCTTGTTGAATGAATTAGGATATTCCTGTCAACTTCACACCATAAGCCCGGCAACCAAGACAGAGGTGACTTAGCTCTTAGCTTTCACCTACTGTCCATGTGACCTTGGGCAAATCACGTCACTTCATTTATTTATTTATTCAACATTTATTGATTGTTAATCCATACCAGGCACCATGCCAGGTGCTAGGGACACAATGGTGGGCAGATAGGTGTGCTTCCTACCCTCACAGACCTTCTGAATCAAGGGGCTTTCAAACCTCAGTGTGTGTCAGATTCACTCAGAGGCCTTGATAAAATACACATGGCTGGGCCCCGCCTCCAGAGTATCTGATTCAGTGGGCTGGGGTGGGGTCTGAGAATTTGCATTTCTAACAAGTTCCCAAGTGAAGGTGATACTGCTGGTCTGCGGGCCACACTTTGAGAACTGCTGGCTTTAAGAGAAACAGTCACAATAGTATGGTAAATGCTGTGATGAGTGCTGGGTGAAACAGGGGCACAGAGCAGAGAATTAATCTAGTCTATGGGGATAGAGAACGTTTTCCCAGACACATGCATGTAATCAATCCTAAGACCTTCCCATCTCAGGCGTTGGGATACAATAAACACTGATCCTTCCTTTTTACACTTTAACATCTCCAAGATCACAATGCGTTTGATGAAATACTGTAACAACATTTAAGCAGAAAGGGTAATCCAGACAATGTGGTGCTGGCACACAGAGACGTGTATAAATCAATGGAATAGAATAGAGACTCCAGAAATAAATCCATATACCCATGGTTAATTGATTTTTGACAAGGGTGCTGAGATCATTCAGTGGGGAAAGGGCAGTCTTTTCCACAAATGGTGTGGAGATAACAGGATAGCTACATGCAAAAGAATGGAGTTGGATCCTCTACCCAAACCATATCCAAAAATTAACTCAAAATGGGTCGAAGACCTAAATGTAAGAGCAAGAGCTATAAAACCCTTAGAAGAAAATAGAGATATATCTTCATGACCTTAAATCTGGCAAAAGATTCTTAGATATGACAACAAAATCATGAAAAACAAAAGAAAAAATAGATAAATTAAATTTCATCACAACTAAAAGCTTTTATGTTTCAAAGGACACCACCAGTAAAGTGAAAAGACAACCCACCGAACGGGAGAAAATATTTGCAAATCATACATCTGATAAGGGACTTGTATCTAGGATATTTAAAGAACTCTTACGAAGACAATCCAATTAGAAATGGGTAAAATGTCTGAATACACTCTTCCTCAAAGAAGATATACAAGTGGCCAAGAAGCACGTGACAAAATGCTCCGCATCACCAGACACCAAGGAAATGCAAATCAAAACCACAATAAGATAAGACTTCACACACACGAGGATGATTAAGATTTTTTAAATGGCAGATAATAATAAGTGTTAGCAAGATGTAGAGAAATTAGACATTCACACACTGCTGGTAGGAATGTAAAATGGTGCAGCTGCTCTAGAAAAGAGATGGCAGTTCCTCAACCGATTAAACATAGACTTACCATATGACCCAGCAATTCCACTTCTAGATATATATCTAAGAGAAATAAAACCATCTGTCCACACAGAAACTTGTACAAGAATGTTTACAGGGCCGGGTGCAGTGGCTCATGCCTGTAATCCCAGCACTTTGGGACGCCGAGGCAGTTCGATCACCTGAGGTCAAGAGTTCAAGACCAGTGTGGCCAACATGCTGAAACCCTGTCTCTACTAAAAATACAAAAATTAGCCGGGCATGGCGGCATGCACCTGTAATCCCGGCTATCAGGAGGCTGAGGCAGGAGGATTGCCTGAACCTGGGAGGTGGAGGTTGCAGTGAGCCGAGATTGTGCCACTGTACTTCAGCCTGGACTACAAGAGTGAAATTCCATCTCAAAATAAGAATGTTTACAGCAGCATTATTTGTAATAGCCAAAAGATGAAAACAACCCAAATGTCCATGGTTACACATGGACAAATGGAGAACCAAAATGTGGCATGGAATATCTTCCACTATAAAAAGGAATACAGTATTGATACATGCTTCAACAAGGATGAACCTTAAAAATATTATACAAAGTGAAAGAAGCCCGTCACAAAAGACCACATATTGTAAGATTCTGTCTGTATGAAACATCCTAACCAGGCAAAGTTATAGAGACAGAAACTAGATTAGTGGTTACTTAGGGTTGGGAGTGGAAAAGGGAGAGGCAGAAAGGTGATAGCTTAAGACTAAGGGATTTATTTTCAGGGCAGTCAAAATCATCTAAAATTGACGATCATGATAGCTGCACATATCTGTGACTCTACAAAAACCACTGGACTGTGTATTTTAAGCGGGTGAATTGTATGGTATGTGAATTCTATCTCAATACATTTGCTTTTTAAAAATAGATGCACAAACGTGCACCCAAATAGATAGATACCTGTGGGATGAATGATAATTAACCAGGCAGAACACAGGGGTAGAGAGGAGATTGGAGGAATAGAGAAAGAAGAGTGTTCCTGCCAGACAGAACTTACTAGATGGAGGCCTGGGGAACATGAAAATATAAATGGATACGTTGGCAAATATTCCATTTGAGGGAGAGAAGGGCAAGAATTAAGACAGTAAGATCAGGCCACAAAGAGCTGCGCTCTCCCCGCTTACATGTAAGGACAATGGTTCTCAAAGTGTGGTCCCAGAATGTGAATTGGTCACTACACAAAATGGTTTGGAGGTTCCTCAAAAGATGAGAACTAGAACTACCACATGATGCAGCAATCCCACTCCTGGATGGATATCCAGAGGAATTGAGATCAGCGCATTGAAGAGCTCTCTGCACTCCCATTTTCATTGCAGCACTCTACATAGTAGCCAAGAGATGGAATCAACCTAAGTGTCCGTTGTTGGGTAAATGAATAAAGAAACTGTGGTATGTACATTAATGTCATATTATTTGGCCTTTAAAGAGAAGGTAATCCTGCCATTTGCGAAAACATGGATGACCCTAAAAGATATTATACTAACTGAAACAAGCCGGGCACAGAAAGATAAATACTGCGTGATCTCACTTTACATATGGAATCTAAAAAAGTCGAATACATAGAAACAAAGAGTAGAATGGTGGTTGCCAGGGGCCGGGAATTAGGCAGGTGGGGTGGTGGTAGTGGGGAGATGTTTGTCAAACGGGACAAAGTTTCAAGCTCATGCCTTTAATCCTAGCACTTTGGAAGTCCGAAGTGGGCAGATCACTTGAGGTCAGGAGTTCAAGGACAGCCTGACCAACATGGTGAAACCCCATCTCTACTAAAAATACAAAAATTTGCCGGGTGTCATAGGAGGCACCTGTAATCCTAGCTGCTCAGGAGGTTGAGGCATGAGAATCATCTGAACCTGGGAGGCGGAGGTTGCAGTGAGCCCAGATCACACCACTGCACTCCAGCCTGGGTGACAGAGCAAGACCCTATCTCAAAACAGAAAACAAATGAACAGTTTCAGTTAGACAGGAGGAATAAGTTTTGAGATCCATTGCACACAGGGGACAATAGTTAATAATAATGTGTTGTATACTGGAAATTTGCTAACAGAGTAGGTTCTAACCACATGTACACAAAAAAGAACATGTGAGATAATGGATATGTTAATTTGCTTGACTGTAGTAATCATTTTGCCATGTATGTGTACATCAAAACATGTGATATGCCTTAAGTATGTACAATAAAAAAGGAAATAAATAAAAACTTAAAATAAAAAAAACCCTGTGGTTCCAGGACCAGAAGCAACTGCATCACCCAAGAGCTTGTTAGAAATGCACATTTCCAGGCCTCACCCCGGACCTACCGAGTCAGAAACTCTAGGGGTGGGACCTAGAAATCTGGCTCTTAACAAGCCCTCCAGCTGATGGCACTAAAGTCTGAGAACCACTTCTCTTGGTTTCTTATAAATCTGATGTCCCTACAGAAGCCGCGGTTTTTAAAATAGGGTCAATCTAGTCATGGCACTCCTGGCTTGAACCTTCCAGCATCCTGCACTTATTAGGCAGAGGGCTGACATGATCCATTTACGTTTCGAAGAAGGTCTCCCCTCAGGCTGCTCTGCAGAGAATCAGTTAGAAAGGGCAAGAATGAACACAGAAGACAGATGAGGAGGCCACTGCAATAATCTAGGTACAGGCCATGGGAGCTGGACTCACTAGGCCAGTAGCAGTGAGAACAGAAAAGAGCACAGCTATTTGAGAGATGTGTAAGTTGAGTCAATAGGATTGGACTTTTTTCCCCCAGTGGCCTCCCAAATTTTCTCTCTCTCTTTTTTTTTTTTGGTGGTAAAATACACATAACACAAAATTTACCATCTTAACCATATTTAAGAGTACAGTTCAGAGGCATTAAGGACATTGACACCATTGGCTCACTGCCACTCACCCACAGAAATTTTTCATCTGTCCAAACAGAAACTCTGTACCCATATTCAACAACAACCCCTATTCCTCCCTCCCCCAGCCCCTGGTGACCTCTATTCTACTCCCTGTCTTTATGAATATACTTATTCTAGGTTCCTCATATAAGTGGAATCATACAATCTTTCTGTGTCTGGCTTCTTAGCATAATGTCTTCAAAGTTCATCCATGTGGCATGTGTCACTGTTAGAGTAGGTTGTTAGGTAGACATGAGCAGCGCAGCAGAGGGCTCCCCCACCTCCATCAGGAATGTCAGGGAACCAGCAGGCAATGGCCAGGCAGTTGTCATACTGTTTCTCTAAAATAATAATGGGTCACAACCGGTGCCAGGGAACGGCAGTCTCCCAATAGATAGAAACACCCAAAACTGTCATCAGCAGCTTCCCAATAAGATCTCAGGAGTTAGGCAGATGGGGCTCCAGCATTTGCACTAAGAGGCAAAATAGCAGAGTTTAACTGGTATATGACCTTCCTCTAGAAACATTCAACTGGTAAGGGAAAAACGCCTCAAGTGAGCACGCATACAACTCCAGTAAACACATTGTGCACACGGCCTCTCCCAAGTGCTGGCAGGCCACTGCACATGTGGAATGCCAACATATAAAACCCCAAGTCAAAGGTCAAACCACGCACTTGAATCTCTCAAGTCACCTGTTTGGCCCTCTTGCAAGTATACTTTACTTCCTTTCATTCCTGCTCTAAAACTTTTTAATAAACTTTCACTCCTGCACTAAAACTTGCCTCAGTCTCTCCCTCTGCTTTATGCTCCTCGGTTGAATTCTTTCTTCTGAGGAGGCAAGAATCGAGGTTGCTGTAGACCCGTATGAATTCACCACTGCTAACATTACAACTCCATTCCTTTTTATGGCTAAATAATATTTTGTTGTGTGTGTGTATATATATACACATATATGTCTAATTATATACATATATACATATTACAATACACATATATATACATACACCACATGATGTTATATTACATACATATATACATACACAACATGATGATTATTCAATCATCTGTTGTTGCATGTGCATTGCTTTCACCTTTTGGCTATTGTAAATAGTGCTGCTATGAACATGAATGTACAAGTATCTGTTCCATCCCCTGCTTTCAATTGCTTTGTCTATACACCTAGGAGTAGAACCACTAGATCATATGTTAATTCTGTTAAATTTTTGAACTGCCAAATTATTTTCCATAGCACTTCACATTTTCCATTACTGCCAGCAATGTGGGACGGTTTCTGCTTTTCCACATCCATGCCAACATTTGTTATTTTCTGGGTTTTTGTTTTGTTTTGTTCTGTTTTGTTTTGTTTTTTGAGATGGAGTCTCACTCTGTCGTCCAGGCTGGAGTGCAGTGGTGTGATCTTGGCTCACTGAAAGCTCCACCTCCCAGGTTCAAGTCATTCTCCTGCCTCAGCCTCCCGAGTAGCTGGGACTACAGGCACCCGCCACCACGCCCGGCTAATTTTTTGTATTTTTAGTAGAGGTGGGGTTTCACCATGTTAGCCAGGATGGTCTCGATCTCCTGACCTCGTGATCCACCCGACTCGGCCTCCCAAAGTGCTGAGATTACAGGTGTGAGCCACCATGTCTGGCCTTTTTTTTTTTTTTTCATAATAGCCTTCCTAATGGGTATGATGTGGCATTTCACTGTGGTTTTGATTTGTGTTTCCCTGATGACTAGTGATGTTAAGCATCTTTTCATGAGCTTATTGACCATTTATGTGTCTTCTTTGGAGGCATGCCTATTCAAGTCCATTGCCCATTTTATAAATTTAGGTCTTTTGTTTTTTGTAGGAGTTCTTTATATATCCTGGGTATAAATCCCTTTTCAAATATGTGATTTGCAAATATTTTCTTTCATTCTGTGTGTTGCTTTTTCACTCTCTTGACAATATGCTCTGATGCATAACAGGATTAGATTCTGGATATATTCACTGACCCATTCACCTTGTATTAATTGAGTGCCAACTTTGTCCCAGGAGCTCTGGAGGCACTAGGGATTTAGCAGGGAAAAAGATATGTTTGGTCTTAGGGTGAGGGAAAAGGAAGGTGGATAAAGGCATTTAGAAAATCCCTTTTTAACACTATAGCCTGCCTCCCCTGGCTGAAATCTTGCTGCATAATCCTGTTTTCCATGTCAGAAGCAGAGAATTATGTTTCTCCTTGCCTTATTTCTGTAACAAATTTCACTTCTCTCCAGGCAGAAAGACAGCTTGAGCCACCTGAGGCCCAGATCTTTGGGGATGTTGCAGAAGGCAATAAAGACCTAGCTTTTTTCTCTATGGAATACAGTGAGCCTCTGAAGAGGCCTGTACAATGGAGGAGCTCTAGAACTTAAATTTCATTTGCTTTAAAGTAAATGTACTTCTGGGCTTCTGAGCCACTTTGAGAAATTTTCTGAGGACAAAAATCAGTGCTGCCTGCCAATATAGTCAAGATGAGCTGCAAAACAGCAGGGCCTGGTTTTGAAGGAAAGTAGGAGCAGGACCTCCCTGATCCACTATGGTCTTCTCCTCCAAGGGGACCAACAGCATTCTTTTGACCATAGATTTAATGGTTATGCCCAAAAAGTTATTGGAGCAAAATGCTGGGGAAGGTAAGGTAAACCAAAAATAAAATTCTAAGCCCTCCAACCATTTGAATGAACCCTTGTTCTCAGCCAAGGGCATTCTAAAGTTCAGCTGAAAAACTAGTTCAGGCCATGATAGGAAGCAGAAGTTGGGCATGCCTCATTATTCCCTCCTCCCTTTTGTAATTCAGACACATCTGATCAACAGTAACATTAAAACACATCTTAAGGGTGATAGAAGAGATAGAAGTCTGATAAGAAATGGTTACAATCTATTCTCTCTGAAGTTTCCTACCTGGAAGCTTCATCTGCATGATAAAACCTTGGTCTCCACCACCCCTTATCTTTACCCAGACATTCCTATTGATTACAGGTCTTTAGATTATAACTCAACCAATTTCCAATGAGAAAATCTTTGAATCTGCCTATGACTGGAAGCCCCCACTTCCAGTTGTCCTGCCTTTCTGGACCAAACCAATGTACATCTTACATGTATTGATTAATGTCTTATGTCTCCCTAAAATGTATAAAAACCAAGTTGTAGGCTGACTCCCTTGGGCTCATGTTCTCAGGATCTCCTGACAGCTATGTCACAGGCTATTGATCACTTATATTTGGCTCATAATAAATCTTATCAAATATTTTACAGAGTTTAAATTTTTTCATCGACAGTAGGAGAGAGAATCCTCTAACTCCGTTTTTCTGGTTCTGTGAAGAGGGATTTTTTTTTCCCAAACAGTCTCGCCACACCTTCCTCATTGATTCTCATGAAAGAGAAGTCATTCAGCCAAGTGGTGAATTTGATACAGGTAATCCCTTTGTGCCTTTTTCTTTGGGAAATGAGTTATACAGAAGTCATCGTCCCTTTTATATTTGGTTTAAGATAAAGCTCAAGATCTCCAAGTAAAGTTTTGTTGCTAATGAAAAACGTTGTGCAATTGAGGAAAATTTTATTTAACCATGCTAGAAGACTGAATTATCTTTCTATTCTTTCTACACAAAATGATATTATAAAACCATTGTTTTGTGAAGGGGTAATCAAAGAGAATGCAGCCGAAATAATGTAGAGAGGATGTGAGGGCGATCTGGCTGCAACGTGTCACCAGATTTGGATTCATGTTCCTGTTCAAATTTCACATGGAACTGCAATCCCCAGTGTTGGAGGAGG
>NC_045456.1:15598697-15634944 GCF_002776525.5 Piliocolobus tephrosceles | reverse complement strand
CACATTATTTATCTGAAATACAAATTTAATTGGGCACCTTGTATTTTATCTGCCTCCCAGAAGACATCTGGCAATGTCTGGGGATGTTTTTGGTTGTTACAGCTTGGCGTGGGGGTTGCTACTGGCATCTGGTGGGTAGAGACCAAGGATGCTGCTAAATATCTCACAACACACGGAACAGCCTCTTAAAACAAATAATTATCTGGCCCTAAATGCCAGTTGTGCCAAGGTTGAGAAACCCCACTCTAAGGCAAAGCTCTTGTGTCTGGGTTGGGGCACATTCATCTTTTTTAAATCTCAGCATGATCTTTTTTCCATGGTCACAGCAAATACTGAAATAGCCTTTCTTGTTAGTTTTCCTCCCTATCTAACGGGCATTCCAAGGAAGTGCTGGTCAAGAGGAGACAACATTTATCTCAAGTTCAGGGGCATGAAGGCCAACCCGCCTATGCTCCTTGAGCCTTCTGGTAAATCCCAGGCTCAGAGCCTGCCTCACCAAGCAGCTGGGAAGAGCTGGGCTGGGGATGGGGTTGGCGCCAGGCTTGCCCAGCTCCTCCAGGCGAGAGTCCTACCTTCCCAGCCCATGGGAGGGAGGGAAACCACACGCAGCTGCCTTTCCATGAAGAGCCGCCTTCTTTGCAGGCGCCGGGGTGGAGGGGAGCAGGCAGCGCTAGGTGGGGACAGTATGACATGGCTGTGAATCAAACAACTTTAAAAAAGACTGGAGAGGAAGGAAGCAATGGGTGGAGAAAGTTCTGAATGTTTTCTGGTTATGAGATGTGTATAAATTCATGGGAGGTTATTTGAGGATATTTATCCCAAGTCTTATTCACGGTTGTCCTTGAAATGAATACCAGAACATTAAAATTCAGGGATGATCGTGACTTTTCTACAATAACTTGCCCCCATTTTCTTCCCTCCCCACTGATCCCTGTATTCCACATCACACCTGTGAGGATTGTGCAAACAGAGAGCGCATGCACCCTTATCCCCCCAATTTGTAGACGATGGCCCTGGGAAAAGAATGACTAGCAGAGTTTTTCCCTATATTTTATTTTTCAATAAAGAATATGACAACTGAAAAACAAAAACAAAAATACCACTTACCTCTAACTCAAGGATAAAGAAGGGAGTTTTTTTTTTTTTTTTTGAGGATATAAAAATAAAAATCCATTTGGGCGTTCATTAAGTAAAGCAAGATGAATCAGGCTTTTGGTTATATAAAACCTCGGCTTTTTATGGAAAATCTGTCTTTGCAGTTCTCTGCTTGCGGGAGAAAAGAATGCAAGAAGCAGAAGAAGATAGGCCGTGGAGGCAGCTTTATAAACACTAGAAAAGCCCTTTTTAGGCTCAGCTGTGTCCTGGCATGGCCTAGAGAGCAGAGCAGGGGGAGAGGAGCTGGGGGCCTGAGGGTGGCAACCCCTCCCTTCTCCATGACCAGTGAAGTCACCGAGTTTACTGCCAAATAATGTTTGTAATGTCTACCTGAACTTTAGTGGCTATTTCTGCCACTCATTCTTGGAAACTATTGTTAAAAACTTAACTAAATTTTTTTAAAAAGAAAGGAAAGAACCTGGCTTTTTTCATCCATTATACAAGTAGTGGACATACAGAAGGGGAAAAAAGTTTGAAAGTTCAAAAAAAGTAAAAAGTAGAGAATGTAATAGTTGAACCATATTTGAACCTATAGTTAGGTTCACTTACAGACACCACCCCTGACTTTGACCTGTTTCTTTCTAAGGTTTCCTGTAGGCTTAGTTTTTGACTTTAAATACTTGTGATGACTCCTTAAATGCAAGGTTATATCTCACTCTAAAAAAAAAAAAAAAAAAAAAGATGCCCGGGCACAGCGGCTCACGCCTGTTATCCCAGCACTCTGGGAGGCCGAGGTGAGCGGATCACAAGGTGAGGAGTTCAAGACCAGCCTTCCCAACATGGTGAAACTCCATCTCTACTAAAAATACAAAAATTAGCTGGGCATGGTGGCATTTGCCTGCAGTCCCAGCTACTTGGGAGGCTGAGGCAGGAGAATCACTTGAACCTGGGAAGCGGAGGTTGCAGTGAGCTGAGATGGTGCCACTGCACTCCAGACCGGCAACAGAGCGAGACTCCATCTCAGAAGAAAAAAAAGCTATAATGTATTGGGCATTGGGTATTTTCCAGACATTTTGCTAACCACTTTGTGTACATAATTATATATCTATATAGGTATATATTTTAGAGACAGTATCTCGCTCTGTCCCAGGCTTCAGTACAGTGGCACAATCATAGCCCCCTGCAGCCTCAAACTGCTGGGCCCAAGTGATCCTCCCAACTCAGCCTCCTGGGTAGCTGGGACTACAGGCGTGCACCACCAATTCGACTAATTTTTTTGTATTTTGGTTTGTTTTTTGTAGAGGGTCTTGCTTTCCCAGGCTGATCTCTAAATCCCAGCTTCAAACAACCCTCCTGCCTCGGGCCCCCCAAAATGCTGGGATAATTTTACCTAATGATCAAAACAAATTAATGGAAAGACACTTTTGTTACTTCCTGTTTTACAGATGAGAAATGGAGTCTCTTACTAGCCACAGAGCTAGAAAGTGGCACAACCAGGCATATTATGCATTTTTCGCTTCATATTGAACATGACCTTTACCATGTTATAATAACTCTACTTAAACATAATTGTAGCTGTTGTCCAATGTTTTGAGTTGCTTTATCACAATTTATGAGATCATTCACCTATTGATGGACATTTGGGTTACTTCCCATTTTTCCTGGTTGTAGATAATATTGAACTTTTCTTGTGATTGTGGATAAAGCAATGAACATCTTTGAGCAAAACTATATTTAGATTTAGATTTTCTTTAGGATAGACGGATTTCCAAAAATGAAAATGGAATTGCTATAAATGTTTTCAAGTAGCTTTACATATAAAAAGTCATACTAATGTCCATCTAGACCCCTTTCTCTCTATCCTCATCAGCAATAAAAACTATTACTTAAAAATATAGTTGATTTTTAAAATCAAGAATTAGTGAGTTGTTTGGACTTAATTGTATTTTATAAGTAATCAGGTCCAATTTTTTTTCATTCATTTTTTGGCCAGACTAAGTATCCTTTTATGGATTTTTTTTTCATTCATTTGTTGTCCAGACATAAGTCTCCTTTTATGGATTGTTTTTGTTTTAATCCAGTTATCTATTGGGGAGTTAATGTTTTTCTAATCAATTTGAATGAAGAATTAGATAGCAAATATTTGTCATTTGTTATAGTCTTAGTATTGTCCTCAGGTTGCTATTTTCCTTTAACATTTTTTTTTTAACATATTTGAAAATGTTTACTGAAACTCCTTGCTGTTTTTATTGTGAGATTTCTCGCCTAGAGTTCAGATATTCATTTCTCTTTTCCCTGAGTAACATATTTTTAACACTTCTGAGAGATTACTCAGTAGTATTTGTAAAAATTATAGTTCAAAATAACAGAGAACAAACCACACAATCCCAGCTTTACTTAAACAATTGATTGCTGTGAGCTGTGGGTCTCAACCCACCCAGAACTGATTAGCAAAGCCAGCCCCAGGCCCCCTCCTGGCTGCTCCATCCCCTTGGCAAGCCATTCAGCATTTAATAGCTTTCATTATGTGATGCAGAAAATTCTTCATTACAGCTAATTTGAAACTCTTATTCTGCTATGCAAATCCATTTGCTTTTGTGCCATCCTCAGTAGAGAGAGTGGCTAGGCATTGTTTTCCAGGTGACGATTCTTCATGTATAACACCTGCCCAGGACATGGTGGGCTCTTAATAAATATTTCTTTATTAAAGTTGATATTTAAAATATCTAATTAGAACTACTCTTGGGCTACTTTTCTCCAAGTGAGCTAACAACCATTTATTTATTTATTTATTTATTTATTTATTTATTTATTTATGAGAGGGAGTCTCGCTCTATCACCCAGGCTGGAGTACAGAGGCACAATCTCCACTCACTGCAACCTCTGTCTCCTGGGTTCAAGCCATTCTCCTGCCTCAGCTTCCTGAGTAGCTGCCACCACGCCCAACCAATTTTTGTAGAGACGGCGTTTCACCATGTTGGCCAGGCTGGTCTCAAACTCCTGACCTCAAGTGACCCGCTTGCCTCGGCCTCCCAAAGTGCTGAGATTACAGGTGTGAGCCACCACGGTTGACCCAACCATTTGTTTTTTTCATCTTTTTTTAACCCCTTGGATCATCCTTGTATTTCTCTGATTTCCTTCCAGGTGCTGCCAGGTGCTCAAGGTCCTCCTGAAGTATAGTCTCCAAGCTGAGACAAACAAGTCTGTCCTCCTATCACCCCTGCCCCAGAACTCTCCCAGAGGTGGGCTGGTAGCACCCTTGGCAACAGTTTGGCCCACACAAAAGCAGTGGGAGAAGGAGTGTGGACGACTGTTAGGCATTGCTTTCCTCTGGCAGAGATGCAGGCTGAGATGCAGACAGCAGGCCGCAGGAAACAGGGCTGGGACAGAGCTGGGCTGTCAGGCACAGGAGTGCCAGGCACAGGGAGGAATTAATTTGGCTCACAACCTAACACTGGATTGAAGATTAACCGATTTCAACAATAACATATTGTTATTAATGAAACTATCATTATCACAAGACAATATATTTTAAAAAATCAACAGACAATCCTATATGTAAACTCTCAACATGATTAAGGTATTTCCCTTTTTCTTTAAGAACAGCATACATTCCCCAGTCCTTAAAACACTCTCAAGAAAAATCAGACTAATAAAAAGAACAGTGCTATAAGCCTGGCTTCTGGGTCACCTTATATCTGAGTAATCTGATAACAGAGGTCATCGCTATTACTTTGGAATAAAAGAGCTACAGTTTGGAAAACGGAAAAGTCTTGACTGATGTCTATTGTTTTGCTTCAAAACTGAATATACATGGTTTGAATTATAAATCGTCGTGTCTCCTTCCGTGTCTGACAACCTTAGTTGTTACTCAAACTGAATTGAGAATGAGTGAAAGGCAGGCTCAGAGGCGGTGCCAAAAAACCTCACTCACAGGTGAAAATCGTTACCAACACAATTCAGAGACCAGAGCTTTGCCCTGGGGTCACGGCCACTCATCGACAGAATAGGAAGATGACATTAAAAAAAAAAAAAAAAAAAAGTTTAAAAGTGGAATAGGGCAAAAGATAGGTAGTATTTCCACCAGAAAGATGGCCACCAGAAAATAGTAGGAAGCATATAATCAGAATTAATCAAACTTCTAAACTTTATTTTCACTTATGTAGGGTCTTATAGCGCTATTACATGTCTAAATTTACTAGTAATTCTTGCCAAAATAGACTGTTATCTTTAGATAGTTATGGGTTTTGAAGCAAGGCCAAAAATAATGAGTTACAATATTAAAATTACTTCTGTTAGTATAACTTTATTATAACCACAAGCTTACTATGTGTTGAACAACATAGCAAATGCTTTAGATGTCATTTTATTTAATTCTGTGAAACAGGTATTGTAATATTAGACTACTCTGGTTCAATTTTTATGTACCAATGCTATAAACTGCTTTTCAGTAACCATAGACTACCAGATTGAAGGTGACAAAATTTTGAGAGGTGACAGCGTGCTGGCAGCTCTCGCTCGCTCTCCGCGCCCTCTCTGGCCGCGCTTGCGGAGCCTTTCGACCCACCGCTGCACTCTGGGAGCCCCTTTCTGGGCTGGCCAAGGCGGGAGCCGGCTCCCTCCATTTGCGGGGAGGTGTGAAGGAAGAGGCTCGGGCGGGAACCAGGGCTGCGCGCGGCGCTCACGGGCCAGCTCGAGTTCTGGGTGCGCGTGGGTTCGGCGGGTCCCCGCACTCGGAGCAGCTGGCTGGCGCCACCGGCCCCGGGCAGTGAGAAGCTTAGCACCCACGCCAGCAGCTGAGGAGGGTGCGCCGGGTCCCCCAACAGTGCCGACCCGCCGGCGCTGCGCTCGAATATCTCGCTGGGCTTCAGTTGCCTCCCCGCGAAGCAGAGCTTAGGACCTACAAGCTGCCATGCCCGGCCATGCCCGACCTCCCCCCAACCCCTCCGCCAGCTGGGTGGGCTTCCGTGGCCCGAGCCTCCCCGACGGGCGCTGCCCCCGACTCCGTGGCTGCCGGTTGGTCCCATCGACGCTCAAGGGCGCGGGACTGGCGGGTAACTCTGCCTGTGGCCCTGGAGTGCCAGCTACTAAATGAATCAGGTGGGCTTAAGTTTAGTGGGGACTTGGAGAACCTTTATGCCTAGCTAAGGGATTGTAAATACACCAATCAGCACCCTGTGTCTAGCTCAAGGTTTGTAAATGCACCAATCAGTGCTCTGTATCTAGCTAATCTAGTGGGGACTTGGGGAACGTTTCTGTCTGGCACTGTGTCTAGCTAAAGGATTGTAAACGCGCCAATCAGCACTCTGTGTTTAGCTCAGGGATTGTAAGTGCACCAATCAACACTCTGTCAAAATGGACCAATCAGCGCTCTGTAAAATGGACCAATCAGCGCTCTGCAAAATAGCCCAGTCAGCTCTCTGTAAAATGGACCAATCAGCAGGATGTGGGTGGGGTCAGATAAGGGAATAAAAGCAGGCTGCCCAAGGGCATAGCGAGAATTTGGTGCGGTCATGGTTTGGAGGTGGTGGGTGTTACTTCTTTATGATGAATTTTATTGCTGTGCCTTTTTGGGTTTTGTGTTTATGATGTAGAACCTGGAAGCAGTGGGAGGAATTAAGTTTCAGACGCCCCACGTTTAAGAGCTACAGCTGTGACGCTCGTTAGAAAAGTTTCGTAGGGGCCGGGCGCGGTGGCTCAAGCCTGTAATCCCAGCACTTTGGGAGGCCGAGACGGGTGGATCACGAGGTCAGGAGATCGAGACCATCCTGGCTAACACGGTGAAACCCCGTCTCTACTAAAAAATACAAAAAAAAAAAACCTAGCTGGGCGAGGTGGCGGGCGCCTGTAGTCCCAGCTACTCGGGAGGCTGAGGCAGGAGAATGGCGTAAACCCGGGAGGTGGAGCTTGCAGTGAGCTGAGATCCGGCCACTGTACTCCAGCCTGGGCGACAGAGCAAGACTCCGTCTCAAAAAAAAAAAAAAAAAGTTTCGTAGGTTAATTTTTGTCAGTGTAGATAACTGAATTCTACGAGAAAGGATAGTAGCTCCAAACACATGTGAAGAAACTAAACCGTGGACAAGCCACATTAAGATTTGTAAGAGTCACTGAGATGGTTGGCAGTGTCGTTAGTGAGACCAAGTGTCCACCAATTCTTAGACACAATTTGAGCATCCCTTGTGGAACCAGCTGTTTAACAGTTAGGGGAGTCTAAGATGGGATGGTGGAATGTGGATTTCAAGGCACTTGCCTGGCAGTATCAAGGATCCAATCTGATCAGCGTCTGGTGTGCACCGCATGGCAGGATCTAATCAGATTATGTTGCCTTATTGCATGGTCCAGAGAGATTGCATCTTATTTCATGCCTGTAAAACCTGAGCCAGCACCATGTTGAGGATGCAAATTTGAGTGTTCCTGTCTGCGTGCTAATAAAAAACTTTTCTCAAAAGTCAGTGCCATGGTATTGGATACTACATGCATTAGAAGAGCAGCATGTCGATTATTAACAGTGTTGTTATTCCCATTTTAGAGATAAACTAAGGCTCAGAGAAACTATTAAGAACGATTAAGACCACATAGCCAATAAGCAGTGGGACCAAGATTTAAAGTCAAACTTGTCTGATCCCACAGCTTAGGCTCAATCTTTATTTAAGGTTGTATAAAGCCTAGTGAACCACCAGCTATGTGGCCTTAACCACATGACTTAAAAATTCTGAGCCTTTGTTTATCTCATTTATAAAATAGACTTGCAGTGACATCTGTTGTGTTGGGTTGCCCAGAATCTATCTCTTCCTTGACTTCAAATAGCAATTAATTTTCTCTGGGTTGATCACTGTCTTCAATTGTTACTTGGTACACGCAGCGTGGATGAAACGGACTTCTGCATGCTGCATGGAAGAGCGTGTGACCCCAATCTGGCCAATCAGGATAGTCCAGCCTGCTAGCTTACTGGTTTTAGGTGGGTCACGTGACCTAAGAGAAGTCAGTGAGATTCAGCCCCTATTTGGAGCCCCAATGGGAAAGAGGAATTCTCTTCCTGAAAAGGGAGTGTACACCTAGAACTGCTGGTAACCATTTTTACCATAACATAGGAAGAGCCTGCCTGGGAATAAAAAGAGTAAAAGAGCTTAAGTTCCTGCATTTCAGCGTTTCTAAAATTTCTTATACTTCTGGGCTTTTCAACTGTATGCGATACGGTCTCTCTTTTCTGTAAGCCAATGTGGAGTAGGTTTCTGCCTCCTGGAACATGAGCTCTGATTAAAGCAATATGCAAAATGCTTAGCACAGTGGTTGACACGTATTAAATCTTCCATAAATGTTTGTTGTTGTTAAGGTATGCTGTTGGTCGGGAGCGGTAGCTCACGCCTGTAATCCCAGCGTTTTAGGAGAGCGAGGCGAGCGGATCACCTGAGGTTAGGAGTTCGAAACCAGCTTGGCCAACATGACGAAACCCCGTTTCTACTGAAAACACAAAAATTAGCTGGGTGTGGTGGCACGGGCCTCTAATCCTATACTTGGGAGGCTGAGGCAGGAGAGTCGCTTGAACCCAGGAAGCGGAGGTTGCAGTGAGCCGAGATGGCACCATTGCACTCCAGCCTGGACAACAAAAGGGAAACTCGGTCTCAAAAAAAAAAAAAAAAAAAAAAAAAGATACGTTCTCAAAAGTGTATACAAAATTTTAAAAAATAGGAACTGTTTGTTTTTGTTTTGCTTATTTGGCCTAAAGAAAGACACAATTTCTAACCACTACCCAGGTTAGTATTTTGTCAGAGGGAAAGTGCTTATATGGCCTAATCAAATGAAGCTGTGTCAGCTTCATTGCATGCTAAACGTAGCCCCTAAAAGAAGGAATCTTCAGCTTGTATTGCTAATATTGCATGGCTTCTGTTTTGTAATCATTTCTGTTTACATACATCATTAAATCTGGAACATCTTGCCCATCAGATTTGTGTGAATGGTTCATTTGAAGAAAATATTCTGCATCTTAAAAAAAAAAATCTTGAAAATGATATACCCAATCTCGCCCAATTTAACCAACCAGGAAATGTGCCAGTGAGCTTGGTTAGCTGTGCTCGGCCTGAACTTCCAGCTAAGTGTTATTTCCAACATTCGCCTCTGCTGACCTTTTGTGACCTGAACACTGACATGTGGCAGGCCCAAAAGTCACTCATTTTTGTTTTGAGCTAGCAGCACGGTTACTCAATGGTCAATTTGGAAATGACATTTCAATAGTTTAGCTGGTGGGTTTTGTTACTCCACACTCAACAGGCTCCATTCCTACCTGCTCTGGGTCAAATAACTAAATATTTGCCTTCTCTACAGTATTGCATTATGCTGCCTCAGAAATAAATATCTGACAGTGAAGAGCTCAGAAAATGAGTTGATGCTCAGATAATAGAATGCAAAAGTGAACAAAAAAGTCCATTTAGGCAGAAGCTTTTTCTACTAGGCTGAAAAATGATCGACTCTCTTGGATTCTCTCATTAGATTACTATTGCTTAATTGCAGGGTTTTCTAGAATGCAGGGAGAACTGAATTTGAATTCCCTTCTAGAGCTTTCCTTCAGCCTTTTTGAGGAAGGTAAAATAAAAAATCGAAAGATAAGCACTATTCTGGTGCTAAAGCCCAGAGGTAGCAACTATTGATTTTGCATGGCAATGCCCTAGGATTCACTTCAGTGCTTTTAACCTTTCCTTGACTGAGAGTCCTAAAAAAAGTGTAATACTGGCTGGGCGCAGTGGCTCACGCCTGAAATCCCAGGACTTTAGGAGGCTGAGGCAAGCAGATCATGAGGTCAAGAGATCAAGACCATCCTGGCCAACATGGTGAAACCCCGTCTCCACTAAAAATACAAAAATTAGCTGGGCATGATGGCATGTGCCTGTAGTCCCAGCTACTTGGAAGGCTGAAGCAGGAGAATCGCTTGAACCCAGGAGGTGGAGGTTGCAGTGAGCCAAGATCACACCACAGCACTCCAGCTCCAGCCTGGTGACAGAGCAAGACTATCTCAAAAAAAAAAAAAAAAAAAAAAAAGTATTTTTGTAAAATGTATTTTTAAACTGACTATGAAGAAAAGAATAATAAAATATTAGCTAGCAACTGTGAATAACTGATAATTTAGCTAACAGCCAAGAAATGACTGCTTTATTTAGGTAAATATTTTCTTTTTATCAATTTTAGTGCCTTTGGGTCTAAACCACCTCTTCCATTAACCCCTAAGAAGGTCATGTTGGAACATGAATGTGAACATGCAAAAACCCAGGGAGAGGTATCTCTAGTGACAGTTTTAGGGTCTGTGGTTAAGGTGCTGAGCTGCATTGGTTTAGAAGTCTTATAGCAGCAAGGTTTAAGACCCTTCTCAAGCCATCACTTCCCTAAGTCAAGCTTCCAAAAGAATCAGCTCAGCACTTCGTTAATTCTTCTCTTGCTTTTGACTTTTAGAGTGGTCTGGATTTAGTGTAGCTTTCTACCAATGAATGATTCAATGTTGAGATCACACAATCCCAGGTTTGACGGTGCCTCACTCCCTAACCTTAGCCCCATCATGTAACCTCTATGTCCACATAGTTGCACTTAAAACAAAAGATGTTAACATTGACCTGAAGATTCAGGGAAGAATATCTTACTAATAATGTGAAAGCACCTAGGACCTATAGTGTGCTATAAAAATCTCTCCTTCAATAATACATGGATAGCCTAAGTGAAGCATGGTAGCCAGCTGCCATGGTGGAAATGAGCTGCATAGGTACCATTTTGGCATTCACTGAAATTTAAGATGATGAAGGATATCCTTCCTCCACCACGGAACTTTTGACAGGGACAAAGACATCAAAGTAAAGGACACTTGCAAACTTGCCTTTTACTCACTTCCTTCTGGGTGTACTGTAAGGACGTGATGTGTGATTCAAAGCTGTCTTTATAAAGTGTCAAAAAGCCTGAGCTGTCCTCATTGCCTTTGGCCTTTATTGGCCAAGGAGGCAGAAAGAAAAGCTTGTGTTATGAAGCATGCAGGAGCAGAAAATGCGAACAAGGTTGAAGTGTGTAAGGGTCTGTCTAGAAGCTGTAGTGGAGTATGTAAAAGAAGAGACGCACAGGCAAGTGGACACCTGGTCACTCATCCTCATGTTTTGGAAAACATGCAGGGCTGCTGCTGTAATATGAAGCATTTCCAGACCCAAAGAGGCCAATATAAGGCAACACTTGAAAGAAAGTTGTACTTGCTCTTGCAGTGGGCATTGTCCTTCTTTTTGACTGCTCAGTACCTGTACCTCTTTCCCATGTTTGGGAAATTCTCCTACCTTATGAGCTCTGGTGGGAAGCAGAGTCAGTCTTCCACTCCAGAAGGTGAAAATGCAAGATGCTTGCTTTCCCAGGTAACAGCCACAGGACTGAGGTTTTGCAGAGGCACCCACCCTGACTCAGAAAAATGATGAAAAGAAGGGACTAAAAATAACTCACTGACAATGGCAGAGGATTCAGAAATTCAACTTCCCGGGCAGCAGAGAGAGAGTGCCTGGGGTAACCTCCATATCCATAATGCGCAGCATCCGTGGTTCAAGCTCAGATCTGGTCCTGGTAGTTGCTACTGAGGTGTTCTTTCTGCAGCAGTTCTGCAGTGGAATTTTGAGCATTGCTCCTGGCAGGCGGTCCTAGACCTGGTCTCAGTGACTCTGTGAGATACTTAGCCTCCTTTTGCTGTTGTTGTTATCTATCTATCTATCTATCTATCTATCTATCTATCTATCTATCTGGAGACAGGGTCTCACTCTGTCACCCAGGCTGGAGTGCAGTAGCGAGACCAAGGTTTACTGCAGCCTCAGCCTTCCAGCTCAAGTGATCCTCCCACCTCAGCCTCCAGTGTGGCTGGGACTACAGGCACATGCCACCACACCCAATTAATTTTTAAAATTTTCTGTAGAGACGATGTCTCCCTATGTTGTCCAGGCTGATCTTGAACTCCTGGGCTCAAGTGATCCTCCCCATTCAACCTCCCAAAGTGCTGGGGTTACAGGCAGGAATCACTGCGCCCAGCTGTTAACTGTTTAATATGAACATTTTGAAATATATACAAAAGTAGAAGGAGTAGTATAATGAACCCACTTTACCCATTCTCTATCTCTTCATCCCCTACTCCTCCTGATATAATTTACTTACCACAAAATTTGCGCATTGTAGTTGAACAATTCAGTGAGTTTCAGTAAATTTAAAAAGTTGTCCAACCATCACAATTAAGTCACATTTTTGTTTTGTTTTAGTGTACAGTTCAGTGGATTTTGGCATATGCATAAATTTGTGAACCATTATGACAACGAGGATACAGACAGTTTTAATCACCCCAAAGAACTCCCTACTGCTGTCTATAGTCACACCCTTCCGCCTTCCTAACTTCTGGCAACTGTTGATTTGTTCTCCATCCCTAGAGTTTACCTTTTCTAGAATGTTACATAAATTGAAATATATAGTAGAGAGCCTTTTATGTCTGCATGGTGTCTTTGAGATTCATCCAAATTGTTTCATGTAGTTCATTGCTTTTTACTGAATAGTATTATGTTGTATGATAATGTACTACCGTTTGCTCATCCACTCCCCTATTGATGGACATTTGGTTGTTTCCATTTTGGGGAGATTATGAATAGAGTTGCTATCTAGAATCTATTTTTTTTTTTAACGAGACTGGGTCTCACTCTGTCACTCAGGCTTGAGTGTAGTGATGTGCTTATAACTCACTGCAGCCTCAAACTCCTGGGCTCAAGCCATCCTCCAGCCTCAGCTTCCTGAGTGGCTGGGACTACAGGCCCATGCCACCACATCTGGGTAATTTTTAAATTGTTTTCTAGAGACAGAGTCTCGTTATATTACCCAGGCTGGTCTTGAACTTCTAGCCTCAAGGAATTCTCCTACCTTGGCCTCCCAAAATGTTGGGTTACAGGTGTGAGCCACCACACCTGGCCCTATTCTTTTTTAATGAATTCATTTTTTAATAGTTCAGTCAGCCACAGTTGGCTTCTGTTGCTTGCAATTAAGAATCAAATGGCTATTCCTCTATAACTGGAACATCCCCAGATCTTACCCGCCAAGACTATAAATAAGCTCATTACCATTTACTTATTTTATTAGTCAAATATCCCATACGTACATCACTACAGTATCCTAGGTATTGTTTTGCTTTGATTTTTGTTGTGAAGGGGCATCTTCAAACCCTTTCATGCCAGCGCCCATGTCAGCAGGATGACTCATCCCCATCCACTGCTGAACAGTCTCCTTGGGCCATTGCCCACAGATCGTTTTTGCTGTGTGATGGGTAATGATGTGTGAATCCTGCTCTTCTTGGTTTATATTTTTAGAGGCCCTGGGAGAGATCCTTAGACCCCAGGCATCACAGAATTTAATGAGCCAAATGCTTTACTTTTACATAAGCTCTTTCCTCTTTAAAGTTCAGAAGGTGTCAAGGGGACTGGCTTGGGCAGGCTCGGGTCATTACCACTATGCTCTGTCTACTTAGACCTGCTGCCCGGCTCCAGACCTTAGAGCTATTATTGAGACCAGCTCAACACGCCTTCCTGTTTCTTCCCTGAGGATGAATTCACTTTCAGGGTCCCCGTAGTCTGTGCTCTGTCTTCTAGAGAGCCCCCTTCCCCATTTTCCTGCCAGTTCACCAGATATGCCTTTCTTGGTTGTATCTCATACCACGCAGATCCATCATGGGGAGGATAAGCAAGTTCAAAGGGCTGTGGACCCGGGTGAGGCCAGGACATATGGAAAGTCCCAAGAGTTTCCACTGCTTTTTTCTCATCTTATGTCTAATTCTCCTCCTCTGCTTCCAAAAATTATCAGGTGAATGCCCTCTTGAACTTCCACTGGTAGGTAAACAAGGGCAGCAACTCTCAAACCGTAAAGTGCATAGAGTCACCTTAGGATCTGAAAATGCAGATTCTGATGGAGCATTTTAGAGTAGGGATTTATATTCAGCATTTCTAAAAAACTTCCAGCTGTTGCTGATGCTGCTGGTTTTAGAATCACACCTGTTTGACATGACAGAAATTTCAGAATCTGGTTAATATTCATTTCATGCCTCTCCAAGAGAGTTGATATGTGGTTTCTTTTTCAAGGAGATTGATGAAACAGTACAAAGATGAGGGGGTTAATAGTTGCTAATAACTACTCAGATGTTATTTCAAAGTGAAATATATAAAGTAATTTCATAACCTAGTCCTGGAAAGTAGTAAATGAACAGCAACTGCCTATTGGGTGGTACTGTATGCTAGGCACTATGTTAAATACTCTTCATACATTATTTCATTGACTCCTTACAACAATGCATTGAGAATGAGCATTATTAGCACCATCTGAAAGGTGAAAAATCTGAGGTTCAAGATGCTAAGACAGGATTGGTGAAGACTGGATTCTTAAATCCTGTGCTTTTCAGTCCTACAGAACATTGCCTACAACACACTTCTACATGCCCTCCAGTGTTTATCACACACTCGGTGGAGTAAGTGATCAAATCTGTTTATGAAATAAATACAGATCAAATATGTAATGAAATGGACAAATGTCCGCTGAAGTAGGCTAAAACACAAGCTCTTTTCTGTGTGTTTCCTCAGGGCGTTTTTTGTTCCTATCGCTCTAATAAAGTGTCGTGATTAGGGACAGTGCCGATGCACTAGTTTTGTCTCAACTTCAATCTTTTACCTTGACCTCTCACTGGATTATATCACACTTCTTAAAGACTCCGATGAAAAAAAATTTTTAAATGCTTTATGCGCCTAAGGAAAATCTTAACATTTACAGCAGGTAACCTGTAGAGCTCTGTATTAGAAAGGAAGGGCGAGGCCAGGCACAGTGGCTCACACCTGTAATCCCAGCACTTTGGGAGGCCGAGGTGGGCGGATCACGAGGTCAGGAGATCGAGACCATCCTGGCTAACACGGTGAAACCCCGTCTCTACTAAAAATGCAAAACAATTAGCCGGGCGTGGCGGCGGGCGCCTGTAGTCCCAGCCACTTGGGAGGCTGAGGCAGGAGAATGACGTGAACCCAGGAGGCAGAGCTTGCAGTGAGCCAAGATTGGGCCACTGCACTCCAGCCTGGGCGACTGAGCGAGACTCCGTCTCAAAAAAAAAAAAAAAAAAAGAAAGGAAGGGCGAAAAAGCAAAGACTAAATTTCAGTATTTAAAGTTTTGAGGAAGGGGTAAAGAGAAAAAAATAAAAAGAATATGTTTGATAGTAAGGAAGGAGATCACTACTACTGCTGCTGCCCTCCTCCCCCCACCTTGCCTAGTTCACAAGACAGGAGAAAAGAGAGAAAGCAAAAAGTTAGAAAGAAACAAAAGTAAAATAAATAGCCAGACAACCTTGGCACCACCACGCGACCCTAGGAGTTAAAAAAAAGTAATAATAATAACATCAACCCCTGACCTAAACTACTTGTGTTATCTGTAAATTCCAGACACTGTATGAAAAAAGCATTGTAAAACTTTTTGTTCTGTTAGCTGATGCATGTGGCCCCCAGTCACGTTTTCCACGCTTGCTTGGTTTATCACAACCCTTTCACGTGGACCCCTTAAAGTTGTAAACCTTTAAAAAGGCCAAGAATATCTTTTTCGGGGAGCTCAGCTCTTAAGACACGAGTCTGCCAATGCTTCCAGCTGAATGAAAAACCTCTTCCTTCTTTAATCCGGTGTCTGAGGAGTTTTGTCTGCGGCTCGACCTGCTACAATAGCAAAGTTTTATTATTTCATCCATGCACTGCTGATACTATCAGTACTCATACAGAGCTCACATTGAAGGCTTAGCCAGTTTTTGGCACACAAAAGATAAATGAATGACTATATAAATTGGTGGATGCCGTGATGGATGTATAGATGGATGGATGCATGAGATTAAACTAGAGGTGGCCGCATCTACCCAGTCAGTTTGAAGAATACTGGATTTTCATTCTCATGTTTCTTAGCTTATGACCTAATATCTTTTGTTTTGTTCAATTATTCATGTAAAGGTGACTTTTCGAAATGAACACATCCTTTGGTTAACTTCCACAACTTAATTTTAATTATAAAACATTTAAGAATAAATTAAATAGGAAATGTAGAAAATCCATATGAAGAAAGTTGAAAACATTCCTGAGAGATTTACAAGATGACTTGAATAAATGGAAAGGTAAACATTGTTTTTAAATAGGAAAGTTCACTATCATAAATCTGTTAATTCTCCTTAAAGCAATTGATACATTTAACTCGATCCCTTCAAAAATATCAATAGGATTCAGTTTCTAGAGCTGCATAGCTTTTTAAAAAATTCTGCTTCCTTCCCCCTCCCTCCCATCTGCTCCTCTCCTTCGCCTCCCTACATGCTTGTACAAAGCAAAAAGTTTCTTCGTTGGAAAAACTGCACCACTCTTGGGGACGGCAAGCAGAGGAGAATGAGGGAGAGATGCCGCACTAAAAAAAAAAAAAAAAAAAAAAAAGACTAAGAGAAAATCTACATTTTAATATTAAGGCCTTCTGACCATATCCCAAACCGTCTTCCACAACTCAGTCAGGAAAACTCTGGCAAACAGGCAAATGCCTTCCACCAACAGGATACTGTATGATGCTTCTTTAAATACCTGAAAGCCTCAAAGACTGACATGTTTCGTGTTCTCCAGTGAACTAGCTCTATCCTTGCCCAACAGTGGAGCCATTTCTCAACCCCCACCCCCACCCAGCATCATCCTATCCATTTTTGGTGTCTTACTATGAACAGACAGTCAAAGATCATCAGATACCTGGGGAAAGTCTCCAACATGAGAGACCAAAACAAACACAAAAGGAAGCAGGAGAAAATAGAGACAATGTAGGAAGCAAAAGAAAAAAATGCACGTTATATATATATACACACACATATATATAATGTACATATGTGTGTATATATATAATGTACATTATATATATGTTTTCATGTACCAAGATATTATATGCAACGTCCCTGGTTGCCTCAAAATGTTGCTTAGGTTCAGAAGGCTGAGAAGAAAAGAGGTATGCTGGGCGCGGTGGCTCACACCTGTAATCCCAGCACTTTGGGAGGCCGAAGCGGGCGGATCATGAGGTCAGGAGACCATCCTGGCTAACACAGTGAAACCCCATGTCTACTGAAAATACAAAAAATTAGCCAGGCATGGTGGCGGGCACCTGTAGTCCCAGCTACTCAGGAGACTGAGGCAGGAGAATGGTGTGAACCCAGGAGGTGGAGTTTGCAGTGAGCTGAGATCGTGCCACACTGCACTCCAGCCTGGGCTACAGGGCACGAGTCTGTCTCAAAAAAAAAAAAAAAAAAAAAAAAGAAAAGAAAAGAGGTGACAAGCATCCGCACCTTTTAAAGAGAGGTGCTAGACTATTCATAGTGGCCAACAGCATGGGCTCAGGAGCCAGAAGGCCTGGGTCCAAATTCTGACTCTGCACTTAGCGACTCCGTGAACCAAGGGCAGATTAGTTCATCTGTCCATGCGGTAAAATGAAGAAAATCAAAGCCTCCACCTCACTGGGTCATTGTGAGGACTGAAGAATACAATAATCCATGGGAAATGTTCAGAACAGTGCCTGGTGCTTAAAGCTTAGTGAACATTAGCCATCATTACTGTTATGCCATTATTAGCCCCTCACTCACCCACAGACACGTAAAAGGAAAAACAATCTCTGGATATCGTTGTTAAAATGCAGGTATGGTTCTTCTGTCTCCCTGGGGAGGAGAACAGAGCTTTTCCCTACACCTCAAGGCAAGCGAGGAGGGCTTCAGAAGGCCACCCAGAGAGCTTGACCTGTGTCCCTGGAGCTGGAGGACCTCAGGGACTGGTAGCTAGTATGTACCTGTGAAAGCCCACAGGAAAGGTGGGCCTGAGGGAACAGACCCAAGAGAGTTTGGGTTGTGTTAGGAATGCCTCTGTTTCCAGGATTCAGCAGTGAAAAGATTCAGGCACGTTTTCCACGGACTTGATGTGGCCCCATGGGAAAGGGAGTTGGCTTCTAGTTTTCTTGGAAAGAATCCTGTTCTACCAGCTTTCTGCCAAGAGAAGGGCCCTCTGCTGGAAAAGATCCAAACCTACCAAGATGCAGAATCTAAGCAGACGATATCAAGGGAGCTAAGGTTAAAAGAATCCCCCCAAACTACACGAGTCTATCATCAGAGAGAAAATCAGCATTTGGAATCTGCTAGGACTTTGATCCTTATCCTTGAACTGTTGTAGAGACCAAGGACCAGGGTGGAAAGGTATCAGAGACAAGAGTTCCTAAAGCATGGACCTTCCCCATTAAACTCTCTCCTACCCCCACCCAATAACTATGGACAACTTTCCATCCAATGGTAAACACTAGGGAGAGTAGAGAACTTGGACACTTCATTGGAGATGGATTGGGGTACTGTCTTAGTCCATTTGTGCTGCTGTCACAAAATACCACAAACTGGGTAACTTATAAAGAACAGAAATTTCGGCTGGGTGTGGTGGCTCACACCTGTAATCCCAGCACTTTGGGAGGCCGAGGCAGGTGGATCATGAGGTCAAGAGATTGAGACCACCCTGGCCAACATGGTGAAACTGCGTCTCTGCTAAAGATACACAAATTAACTGGGCGTGGTGGCACTGTAGTCCTAGCTACTTGGGAGGCTGAGGCAGGAGAATTGCTTGAACCCGGGAGGTGAAGGTTGCAGTGAGTTGAGATAGTGCCACTGCACTCCGGCCTGGTGACAGAACGAGACTCCGTCTCAAAAAACAAAACAAATTTCTTACATTTCTGGGGCCTGGGGAGTCCAAGATCAAGGAGGCACTGACACTGCTGTCTGATAAGGGATGTTCTCTGCTTCCAAGATGGTGCCTTACTGTATCCTCACTGGCAGAAGGCAAAAGGGCAAGAGAAGTAAACTCTCTCTGAAGCCTCTTTTATAAGGGCATTAACCCATTCCTAAGGGCAGGGCACTGATGACTTAATCGCTTTCCAAAAGGCCCCACCTCAATACCACCATAATGGGGATTAAGTTTCAACACAAATTTGGAGGGGACACGTTCAAACCATAGCAGATATGAAAGGAGAACCACATCTGCTGATAAAGGTGGAAACAAAAAAGACCACTTGAGAAATTCTGTTCCAGTGGGGCAGTGGGGGACACATTGTCATTATTCCATTAAATATCTTCAAAAGATCAACGTGGTTGTCGCCACCAAAACAAACATAAACAACAAACGGGGTGGTATAAACGTGAAAAAGGAAGAACAGAGCTCCTAGATATTAAGAATATGGGACCAGGCGCGGTGGCTCACGCCTGTAATCCCAGCACTTTGGGAGGCCGAGGCAGGAGAATCACCTGAGGTTGGGAGTTCGAGACCAGCCTGACCAACATGGAGAAACCCTGTCTATACTAAAAATACAAAAAAAAGTTTAGCGGGGCGTGGTGATGCATGCCTGTAATCCCAGCTACTAGGGAGACTGAAGCAGGAGAATCGCTTGAACCCAGGAGGCAGAGGTTGCGGTGAGCCAAGATCATGCCATTGCACTCCACTCCAGCCTGGTCAACAAGAGCGAAACTCCGTCTCAAAAAGAAAAGAAAAAGGAAAAAAGAAAAAAGAATATGGGCTAATTGGCTGGGCATGGTGGCTCACGCCTGTAATCCTAGCACTTTGAGAGACTGAAGCAAGCGGATCACCTGAGGTCAGGAGTTCGAAACCAGACTGGCCAACATGGTGAAACCCAGTCTCTACTAAAAATACAAAAACATTAGTTGGGCGTGGTGGCAGGTGCCTGTAGTCCCAGCTACTTGGGAGGCTGAGTCAGGAGAATCGCTTGAACCCAGGAGGCAGAGGTTGCAGTGAGCCGAGATTATGCCACTGCACTCCAGCCTGGTGACAGAGCAAGACTGTCTCAAAAAAAAAAAAAAAAAAAGAATATGGGCTCATCATCCAACCATCCAGCCATCGAAAGACAGTGTGTTGGTTCTCCTGGCCCCAGACTGCCTTCTGTTGCAGACTTGTCCTGACAACCTAGCTTTCCTCACTGCAGAGCATGCAAACCTCTGCAATCCCCGTTTTCTTGTCTGCCACCTGTCAGTTATTCATGTCAATTTTATTTCTGAAGATGTGCTGTGTGCAATGTTGCTGTGTGTAGCAGGTTTGGGAGAATGCTGTGGCTACATGTTATATGCAGATGCGCTGACCAACTGATGGAGGTTAGAGTCACAACTCATGGTGCTGGGTGTGACACTCCATCTCAGGGCAGGGTCATTCTTGGTGTCGACCATCCCTAGACATTTATTTCCATATTTATATTTATACCAGAAGCTTAAAGAGGACAGTTCATCCCTGAAAGACAGAAGTGATAACTAGTAAAGTGAGAGATCACAAGAGGATGTAAAACTCAGGATAGAGAGAGATTCTCTTTCCAGAGTTAAAGCTTGACATGTCTGAATTTCACCAAAGGAAATAGGCAAAATTATTTTACAGTGTATGTTCTTCTGAACTCTTCTATCACCTACTCACCTGTCCCAGGAAAACCTCTATAAATAGGATGAGTTATCAATGAACTCTATTTTGTTTATTTATTTTTTGTTTTGTGCTGCTATAGACAGACTCATCAGCAGAAAGAAAGAAAAGGTCATTTGCCTCTTAAATTTTAGTAAAGATAGCCAAGTCATTATCTTCTGAGTTTGAGGCTGCTTTTCCTGTGAGATTGTTCATTCATTTATTTAATATGTATTTACTAATTCAGCATCTACTATAAGGGATCCTGAGGTGCTGGGAATACCATGGGGAGCAAAATAAAACAAGAAGCCACCTACACAGCCTGGTGGAGGAGAGAAACTTTAATCAAATACACAGAAATACATTTAAAATCTCAACTGGGATAAGTGCCATAGTGCTACAGGAGCTTATATTAGAGACAAGGGACCTTACCTTGGGAGGGAGGAGGGTTTAAGAAGGCTACCCGCCCCCCTGCCCCACCAAGGGACAAATGAATTGAGACTGGAAGGATGAGGGGAGTTACTGTGGAGGGAGTAGGAAAAGTCATTCTGGGAAAAGGGAACAGCCTTTGTTTCAGAAGGGCAAGGCCATCGAGAAATTAAGCTAGAGTTGCCTGAAAGATGGAAAGGACAGTGGCTGATGTATCAAGATAAGGAACTGGCTCGACACTGATCAGGGAGAAGTGGCATTTCCAAGCCTGGGAGAAGGGACAAGTTCCAGGGCTGGTATGTGGATGGCAGGTGCCTGGATCTTGATAGAATACAATGCCCCAGAAGTGGCAGAACCTGTGGGTGGTGAAGGCTACATATTGGGCCTGTGGACCATGAAAGTTTGCAGTAACGGACACTGTCTCCCTCTTCTTCCAACTGAAAGGATTAACTCACAATGGTCAATATGAAAGTACAAAAGAAATGGAATACACTTTAATGACAAGAGGTATGTGTAGCAGCTTGGAACCTTGTCTTTGAAGTCAAAGCACTTAGATTCAAATCCCAGCTCTACTGTTACTGATAAATTGCATTCTTTTCCTACTCTGTCTCGGTTGCGAAGAAAGAACACCAACTGGAAAAAAAGGCAAGTGGGTTTCATTCCTGGCCAGGAATGGAGAAGGAGTAAACTTTCACTTTAAAGACCCCCTTCTTCCAGAGCTTTGGGAAGCTGGGGAATTGTAAGGCATTAGATGTGGAGTGGGGAGGAATGCCAGCATATCCGGGAGGAACTCTAGATGCACAGGTGCATTTCATAAACATGCCTCTTCATACAATGCACTGTCAGAAAATGGCGGCGATTCTCTTCTATGGGTCGGGAGTTGAGCATATAATGATGTATTAATGATCTAAAAATAACAAGGGGTGGCTAGTTCTGGTTTTCTCTGGTTCCTAGTAGGCCTTATCTTTCTCTGGTACTTGGCAAAGGGCAGTGAAGCTCCCGGGCCAACCGCTAGTTCTTTTAAGCTAGGTTACCTATAGATAAAGAGACTAGGAAAACACAAATGAACAACAAAGAAACAAAACGGTTTAAGAAACAATGAGCCTAGTTCAACCATTGTGGAAGACAGTGTGGCGATTCCTCAAGGTTCTAGAACTAGAAATACCATTTGACCCAGCCATCCCATTACTAAGTGTACACCCAAAGGATTATAAATCATGCTGCTATAAAGACACATGCACACATATGTTTATTGCAGCACTATTCACAATAGCAAAGACTTGAAACCAACCCAAATGTCCATCAATGACAGACTGGATTAAGAAAATGTGGCACATATACACCATGGAATACTATGCAGCCATAAAAAAGGATGAGTTCATGTCCTTTGTAGTGACATGGATGCAGCTGGAAACCATCATTCTCAGCAAACTATCACAAGAACAGAAAACGAAACACCGCATGTTCTCACTCATAGGTAGGAATTGAACAATGAGAACACTTGGACACAGGAAGGGGAACATCACACACTGGGGCCTGTTTTGGGGTGGAGAGGGAGGGAGAGCATTAGGAGAAATACCTAATGTAAATGACGAGTTAATGGGTGCAGCACACCAACATGGCACATGTATACATATGTAACAAACCTGCATGTGTGCACATGTACCCTAGAACTTAAAGTATAATAAAAAATAAATAAATAAAAAGAAAAAAAGAAACGACGAGCATTTTCAGCTGTCTACTGTTTAAGAAAACAATGAACTCTCAGTTTTGCCCTCTGAGCGATTTCTCCAGGACTGCCCTAGTTAACATTACTACTCAACAGTTCTGTGCTTTGAGCAGTTACTTGACCTCCCTCGCCCTGTTTCCCAACCCATAAAGTGGGGACAACAGTACCTATTTCATCAGGTGGTGGGTATGATTTAAATTGCTTAATAATATGAAGTTCTTAAAAGTGTCTGGCTCAGAGTAAGCCCATACACGTTAGGGAAAAAAAAGCAGCGGGATGTGAGGCCTTCCTCAATTTCGTTACTCCATAAACCCCTGAGTTGCTGGTAACACCTGCAGGAGTGAGAGGGGCTTCAATATGGGCTGAATTTCCAGCCAAACTGTGGAAAGTGGCTGAGATTTTAGGTAGGCAAAAAATGTTCATGTAACATTTCTGGCCCCCAAGTTTTCAGACCACTTACTTCCCTTTCTAGTCTATTGACATGCCCCCAAGCAATTCCATTCTGCCAAGTGGTGCTGGGGTAAGCCCGAATCCAAGAAAAGGAAAGACTCAGATTTTAAGGGAACGGGGCCCTGCGGAGCCACGTGAGTCACCAGGTCTCTCAGTTCAGCAGTCAGAGCGCACTCATCATTGCGTTCGAGATTAGGTGGGCTGGGCTGGGAACCAACTCACCATCATTTGAAATCGTTTCAGGGAAAATGACCCCAACACTTAAAATCCTCTGTCCTGAAATTGTGTGATCCAGCTGTTTGCTGAAGGAGGAAGCAAAGCTGGTAGTAACTCACTACGTATTTGGGCAGTGGAATGAACCCTGGAAGCTGACAAAGACGAAGAAAGTCACCGCGCCTCTCCCGACCCGCCGCCCCCCACCCCTACTCCCACTACCACCCCCACCCCTACTCCCAATCCCACCCCCACCCCAAATAAAGAACAACAGACAATCCTTCAATTATAAAGACAACCCCGGCGCCCGCGTCTCCGGCAGGGGCCGCTGCAGCCGAGCACAACGCTGAGCCGCTCCGCCCCGCGGCCTTCTCTCCAGCCGCCGCGCCCGCCTCTCGCAGGTGCGTCCTTGCCCGCGCCGGCCCGGGTCTCCGCGGCCTCTCCGGCTCTGGCCCCAGCTCCTGGGTCCCGACCAAGCACTGCTCTCGCGGGGCTGCGCGCACCACCCAGGGCGGGCCGCGGGCTGACGGGTGGAGGTAGCGCTGGTCCGCGGTGCGCATGCGCGGCCCGGCCTCTGCCCTGCTGTCCTGGGCTGGTGACTGGGTAGCGGTTGGAGAACGGGATGTGGGGGATGGTGGGGAGGTACCGAGAGCTGGGAGGGAGGCACCCCGGGGGGCGGGGAGTGGGAGACTGTCTTCGGGGTCGCGAGCTGCCCCAGGTGAGCCGTGGCTCAGGTCAGGAGCGCGGTCGGGACACAGCACCTCTAGGAGAAAGCCTGGAAGGCGCGCTCCAGGGGGACCCCAAGCTCTTAGCGGGCCGGCAGCACGTGCGGGGCCCAAGGTCTTCCGGGCTCTGCGTGGGGGTCGTTGCGGCTGGAGATCAGGGAGGGGGCAGGAAACGGAGTTGGAAAGTAATCCCACCCGAGCGGGTGGGCCTGGGAGGCCGCTGTGCTGGGGAGGTCCACGAGGGCTCGGAACAGAGCCTCCCTTTTCAGAAAGGTCACCCTGGTCACTGCGGCAGCCAGGATGACCGAGGAAGGTGGCCGGGGTGGAGGCAGTGGGCGTGGAGACGGGTGGGATTCCGGACATAGTTTGAAGGTCGAGCGGTCAGGATCTGCTGAGCAGCTTGGCTGTGGGGCGGACGAGAAGGGAAGGCTCAGGGCCTAGTCCCTGGGCCCGAGTAGCAGCCGGGAGGATGGTGCCCCAGTGCTTCGGGAGGAAGCGGCTTGAGGACGGCTCTGGAGGTCATGCTTGCCCGCGTGGAGTGGGAGCTGCCTCTTGGACACAGGGGGCGGGGAGGCCGCATGCAGTCTGGAGCGCTGGGAAGATGGGAGATCCAGAGGGGCGGGGCTGGAGGGGTAGGAGGAAAACCTGAAGAGGGTGGCGCCCGGAAACCCGGGAAAGTGATGAACTGGGTCAGAGGCCGGCTGTCAACAAATAGGAGGGTGGAGACGACCTTGAGGAAAGCAGATGATGGAGCGGGAGGGAGTGGGGCCCCCTAATAGAGACACCTGGGACTGATGTATTGCATTTATTTAACTCATAGGCGTTCAAAAAGTATTTATTCGGAGCCTGTACAACTTTTTGCAGTTCATTGCATTATACTTAGCATGTATTATGTTTTATATAAATAAATATATAAATATATATTTATATATTTATGTAATTGACAAATATACACAGTGTAATGTTTTGACATACGTATACATTTGTAGAAAGATTAAATCAAGCTAATTGACATATCCATCACCTCACCTACTAATTTTTGGTGGTGAAAATCTACTCTCCTGGACATATACAATACGTCATCAACCGTGGTCACTATGGTGTGCAGTAGATCGCTAAAACTTAGTCCTCTTACCTAACTAAAACTTTGTATCCTTTGACCAACATCCCTCCCTTCCCCATCTGCCCTCCCCCAGGCACCTGGTAACCATCATTCTACTCTGCTTCTATGAGTTCAACTTTATTAGACTCCAAGTATATAAGTGAGATCATATGCTATTTGTCCTTCTGTGCCTGGCTAATTTTACTTGGCCTAATGTCCTCCAGGTTCATCCACGTTGTTGCAAATGACAGAATTGCCTTCTGTTTTACGACTGTATAGTATTCCATTGTATATATGTGCCACATTTTCTTTTTTTTTTTTTTTTTGAGACGGAGTCTCGCTCTGTAGCCCAGGCTGGAGTGTGCAGTGGCCGGATCTCAGCTCACTGCAAGCTCCGCCTCCCGGGTTTACGCCATTCTCCTGCCTCAGCCTCCGGAGTAGCTGGGACTACAGGCGCCCGCCACCTCGCCCGGCTAGTTTTTTTGTATTTTTTAGTAGAGACGGGGTTTCACAGTGTTAGCCAGGATGGTCTTGATCTCCTGACCTCGTGATCCGCCCGTCTCGGCCTCCCAAAGTGCTGGCATTACAGGCTTGAGCCACCGCGCCCGGCCTGCCACATTTTCTTTATCCCGTCCTCAGTTGATGGATACTTAGTTGCTTCTATATCTTGGTTATTGTGAATAATGCTGAAAAGAACACAGGAATGCAGATATCTCTGCAACATACTGATTTCAATTCCTTTGTATATATACCCAGAAGTAGGATTTCTGGGTCATATGGTAATTCTATTTTTAGATTTTTGAGGAGCCTCCATACTGTTTTCCAAAATGGCTCTACTAATTTACATTCCACCAACAGTGTACCAGGGTTCCCTTTTCTCCACGTTCTGGACAACACTTGTCTTTCATCTTTTTTATAATAGCCATTCTAATAAGCGTGAGGTGGTAGCTCAGTGTGATTTAACTTGCATTTCCCTGGTGATTAGCGATGGTGAGCATTTTTCATGTATTTGTTGACCATTCATATGTCTTCTTTTGAGGAATACCTGTTCAGGTCCTTTGTCCATTTTTTAACTGGGTTATTCATTTTGATTTGTTTTGCTATCGAGTTTCGTATGTATTTTAGATATGAGCCCCTTATCAGATGCATGGTTTGCAAATATTTTCTCCCAGTCTGCGGATTGTCTCTTTACTTTGTTAATTATTTTCTTTGCTGTGCAGAGGCTTTTTAGTTTAATGCAATCCCACGTGTCTATTTTTGCTTTTGTTGCTTTTGGGGTCCTATCCAATAAATCATTGCCCAAACTAATACGAAGTTTTCACCTATGTTGTCTTCTATTAGTTTTACAGCTTCAGGTCTTATGTTTGAGACTTTAATCTATTTTGAGTTGATTTTTGTATATGGTGTGAGATAAGGATTAAATTTTGTTATCCAGCATGTGGATATTCAGTTTTCCTGATACCATTTATTAAAGAGACGTTCCTTTCCCCATTGTGTGTTCTTAGCATCTGTGTCAAAAATCAATTGACTGTAAATACTTGGGCTTATTTCTGGGCTTTCTATCCTATTTCATTGGTTGATGTGCCCATTTTTATGCCAGTGCCATGCAGTTTTGATTACTATAGCCCTATAATATATTTTGAGATTAGGGAGTGTGATGCCTTTGGCTTTGTTCCTTTTGCTCAAGACTGCTTTGGCTATTTAGGGTCTTTTGCAATTCCTTATGAACTTTAGGATTGTTTTTTCTATTTCTGTGAAAAATACTGGAATTTTGCTAGAGATTACATTGAATCTGTAGATTGCTTTGGGTAGTGTGGACATTTTAACAACCATTAATTTTTCTAATCCATGAACATGGGATACCTTTACGTTTATTTGTGTCTCTTTTCTCACATCAATGTTTTATAGTTTTCAGTGTACAGGTCTTATACCTCTGGTTAAATTTACCTGAATTTTTTTTTTAATGCTATTATAAATGAAATTGTTTTCTTATTTTCTTTTTCATACAGTTTGTTGTTAGTGTATAGAAACACCACTGATTTTTATATGTTGATTTTGTGTCCTGCAACTTCCCTGAATTTGTTTATTAGTTCTAACAGTTTTTTTTGGTTGGATCTTTAGGTATTCCGTATATAAAATCGTATTATCATCAAACAGGGATCATGCTGATAACATGGTCTTATATATAGAAATCTCATAATATCTTATACATCTATGTCTCTATATATTATATATTTTATATATCCCTATACATCTCTCTGTATATCTTATATACATCTTATATATATAGATATTATATATCTATATTTTATATACATATCTATCTTATATATAGAAAACTTACATATAGAAAAATTCTTCCCTTCCTATTTGAATGACTCTTATTTCCTTTCCTTGCATAATTGCTCTGGCTAGGACATCTAGTACTACACTGAATAGACATTGTGAGAATGAGCATCATTGTCTTGTTCCTGATCTTAGAGGAAAAGCATTCAACTTTTTACTGTTGAGTATAATTTAGCTGTGAGTTTGTCATATTTGGTCTTACTGTGTCACAGTACTTTCTTCCTATACTTATTTTATTGAGAGTTTTTTGTTATGAAAGGATGTTGAATTTTGTCACATGCTTTTTACTGCATCTGTTGAGGTGATGATACAGTTTTTGTCCTCCATTTTGTTAATATGGTATATCTCATTTATTGACTTGTGTATGTTGAGCCATCTTTGCATTCCAGGGATAAATCTCACTTAATCATGATGAATGATCCTTTTAATGTGTCAGTGAATTCAGTTTGTTATTATTTTGTTGAGGATTTTTGCATCTGTGTTCATCAGGGATATTGGTCTGTGGTTTTTCTTCTTGTAACGTCCTTCTCTGGCTTTGGTATCAGGGTAATACTGGCCTCCTAAAATGAGTTTAGAAGTATTTCCTTCTCTTTAGTTTTTTAGAAGAGTTTGAAAAGAATTGGTATTAGTTCTTTAAATATTTGGTAGAATTCAGGTCATCAGTGAAGCCGTCAGGTCCTGAGTTTTCTGTAAATTTTTTTCCCTCAAATTTCTGATAAAATGTTTCACTTCTGTCTTTCAGAATTGGTAGGGTGTCCCCCTTTTTCACAGAGAACATATAGGCTTTTAAAATCTGTTAGGTGAGTTGCAGATTTCATGAAAAGGCATCATTAAATGACATTACTTGGATTAATGTCAGTTTATAAGAACCTGCCTAGCACCCAGAAAGCTCCCAATGATTGATCAATGAATTTATTTCTTCCCCTAAGGCCTCTTTTCCCACCTGGAAGATAAAATCAAGGCAGGAGTCTTCACCCAGGGTAGTTTTCACCCCTGAGGTGGGCTGGATAACCTGAGTCCTCCCTCCTCTGACTCTTACAGTGGTGCCCCTTCACACTCTGACATTGCTTCCAAATTTGAACAGGGTTGTAACCTTGTGGAAACTAGAACCACTGCCTGCCCTGACACCCTAGAAAAGCAGATACATGTTGGCACAAAGGATGTTTTCAATAAAGACTTTGTAGTAGTATCTTAAAAGACTATTTAGTAGCAAATACTAAAATGTATTTAGACTTTTAGTCTAGTCTTAAAATACTTTGTAGTCACAAATAAAGACTAAGAAAATAGTTTTATGAACATTTATGATCTTGGGAATAATTCCAGGCGTCATTGTTCTTAATTTCTTTTAAATTCTTAATGACTTTTACAATCCTACTTCATGCCTGATTTAAAAAATGACAGTTTATTCAGTAGCTTTTTAAAAATTCTTTTACAGTAAGTGGAAGTGTTTTCTAATATTTAAAATGAAAAAACCTACAGAAGAAGAAAATAATTTTCTGGATCAAATTAGAAGTCTGTATTATATTGATATCTCCAGATTCAAATATATTAGAAAGCAGCAGTGGAGACAACCATATTCATCTTTGGGAGAAATAATTAAATATATGTATTAAGCTCATGATGATAGCCTAAGTAACTTCACACAGCATATTAGAAGCTTTTAGTTACGGTTAGGCAGTACTCAGAGTTTTAATCTTCACACTTTTCAAGACATGCAAGTTTAATAATTGTCATCTGTAATGATATTTTTAAAATTTCATGCCCCTAATTACTGAAGCTGGGTGATGAGAATATAAGGGTTCCCTATACTACAGTGTTTATTTTTGTATATATTTAAGTTTTTCCAGATTTTAACAAAAAACCCACAAACTATAGTAACACCTCATTTGTTCCTTACTGAGTTTTCCAGGTAAATTGAAGTTTGTCAAAAGTTTATCGTGCCCATGCTAGTTGAAGGTCATGGCAATCCATTTTCCCCAAGCTTTTTTTAAATCAAGCACTGGGGTGATATTCATGTTGGTTGGAGGTCACCATTGTCACTGAGTCTCGGAGCTGCTCACCAGAGTGACTGCTGGAGTCCATGAGTCTGTTCACTTCCCTCTAGCAGCCAGTCTGCCTGCCTTCCCTGCAGAAATGACTTTAGGCAGCCAGACAGCCCTGTCCCCTGAGGTTGTTCTGGAGACACTACACCATGTTTCTCTAACCTGTTCTCTTTTCAGTGTCAATCTTCTTCTGCAGTCTTTTTGATTGCAGAAGAGGCAGGATACATTGAAAACATGTTGACTTGCTTGCTTATTTGTAGGTAAGATTTATCATATTACTCCTTAGACACTATAAAATTCACCCTTTTTATTATACAATTCTATGAGTGTTGAAAAAAATCACAAAAATATAGTAGAATTTTCTATTGCTCTAAAAATTTCTCTGCTCCCCTTCACTCCCCCAACCCCTGTCCCTGGAAACCACTGATGTGATTTCTGTACCAACAGTTTTGCCTTTTCAAAATGTCTTACAAATGGTCTCGGAACTATGTAGCCTTTTGTATCTGGCTTCTTTCACTTAGCATAAAGCTTTTCTCTCTCTCTCTTTCCTTCTCCCTCTCCCTCCGTTTCTTCCTCTCTTTTTCTCTTTCTCTCCTTCTCCCTCACTCTTGCTTCTCGCTCTGGCCTTCTCTCCTTTCTTTGAAAGAGTCTCACCCAGGCAGGGAGTACATGGCTCACTGCAGCCTCAACCTTCTGGGCTCAAGTGATCCTCCTACCTCAGCCTCATGAGTAGCTGGGACCATAGACATGCACTGCCATGCCGGCTACTCTTTTGTAGAGACAGGGTCTCACTTTGTTGCCCAGGCTGGTCTTGAACTCTGGGCTCAAGTGATCCTCCTGCCTCAACCTCCCAAAGTCCTAGGATTACAGGTGTGAGCCACCATGGCTGGCCCTTTTTTTTCTTGTTGTTAAGCAATTTTATTTTGAAATAATTTTAGGCTTACAGAAATTGTTGCAAAAATGGTACACAGAGTTCTCATATACCATTTGCCCAATTTCCTCTAATGTCCACATCTTGCCTAACTAGAGTGCAATGATCTAAACCAGGACAAGTATTACACCTAGACATTTACATATACACTACTAGTAACTGATTTACAGGCTTCATTCACATTTCGCCATTTGTCTTACAAATGTCCCTTTTCAGGTCTTGAATCCAACCGAGGATCCCATGTAGCATTTACTTGTCATGTCTCATTAGGACTTGGGACAGATCTCTAGTTCTGTTCTTTCAAAACTTCGATACTTTTCTGAAGAGTCTTGGCCAGTTTTGCTGTAGAGTGTGTAGAATGCCCCTCAGCTTGAGTTTGGTATTTTCTTATAACTAAATTGCAGTCATGAATGCCACACAGGTGACGCTTTGCCCTTCTCATTGCATCATATGAGGAGGTAGGTGGAGTCACCATGTCTTATTACTGGTGATGTTAACTTTGATCACTTGGTTAAGGTGGTAGCTGCCAGGTTTCCTGCTATAGAGTTACTATTGCATAACACTTTTAAAGATTCATTCATGCTGTTGAATGTATTAGCAGTTTATTCTTATTGCTGAAGAATCTTCATGGCATGGATAAACCACAATTTGTTTACCCATTTATAAATTTGATGGACATTTGGTTTGCTTCTAGTCTTGGGCCTGGCACTGTCTGATAGGCCTTGGTGTTCTATTGAACATAAACCATGTGACAGAGCATCAGTGTCAGACAGGGCCACTCTGACCACGATGGGTCAAGACAAGAACAAGGCCACTCAGTAATCGCGTCTGAGCGGGCAGAAACTAGAACATTCTTGAAGCCACAAAAATGACAAAACATCCTCCCATGCCGCTAACGTGAGGGACTCCTGCTTCTTGGCCACTCACGGCTTTAGCCTCACTTCATTCCTTCCACCTTTTAGATAAGATCCATTACAACATCCAGTTCAGAACAAAGCCCCACTTCTGTGAATCTCTCCCCAACATGATCCAACACAAGCCCAAATCCTCTGATCAATCCATTCCAGGTTCCTAACAGATGCTGCAGTTCTTTATGGCTTGTTCTGTCTCTTGCAACTTGCTGGAGAGTACAAGTGTGTTCCTTGGACTGGAAGGCATTGACAATCCAAACAATATATAAACACATATATTGAAAATCCTTGCTCAGTTCTAATCTTACATAGCGTTTCCCACCCTATACTCAATTCTTTTTACTAATTTTTTGTGAATTCTTTTTTTTTTAACAGCAAATGCAAGAAAGTTATTTATTTATTTATTTTTTTTTTACAAAAGTTTATTATTGAATGTACAACAGCCCGAAGACAACACTTAATTCCAGCTATAGGTGGCAAAAGATGTTATGGCAGGGAATACAGATGTTTAAATACGGATGAAATAAAGGGTTACCATTTCCTCAGGCACAAGGAACAGCTTACTTTTTGCCAGATTTCTTAATTCCACTGTGGCCAAGGGCGCCTTCCCTGCAGCCTTCGCTTTTAGCTCCTCGAATTTCTTCTGCTCCTCTTTTTGTTTCTGCTTGAAAGCCTTATCTTCCTCGTCCATCTCCTTGGCCTGCTTGTTGGGCTGTTTCAGTGTCTTCTTCTTGCCACCTTTGTGGCCGGATGTGGTGCCTGCCGCCCCTTCCCCAGACCCTGCCACCAGAGTTAAGGTATATTCTTTTATCCCCTTGCTTTTATCTTACAAAATACAATTGTGGTAAAACACATGTAACAAAATGTAGCATTCTAATCATTACTAAGGGTGCAGTTCAGTACATCCACATTGTTGTACAGCTTATCCCCTGAACTCATTTCCTAAAACTGAAGCTCTACACTCATTATTTTTAAGTAAAATTTGTGTCTAGTAAAATTAACCCTTTGTTAGTATTGAGTTCTATGAGTTTTGACAGATACAATCATGTAACTAACACCATAATCAAGATATATATAACAATACCATTGTCTCCCACCAAAAAAAAAAAATTCCCACATGCCCCTTTTTATTCACTCTTCCCCTTTCTGCCAACCACTGTTATATTTTCTGCCCCCACAGTTTTGTTGGATAATCAGTGTCATTGTTCCAAATGTTGTCTTTCTCTGTGTTTGTTTTCCTTTTATAACATTCCTCAGGTATAGACAAAGATTTACTGAATGTGCCTTAAGATCCAGGAGTTTCTTTGACACTATGTCATCTTAATACTATTGTCACAGTATACTTCTTCCCTTCAGAGTTTAGTTCTCAGTTAGAAATTACATTCTCATAGAAACTGTACTTTGGACTGGGCGTGGTGGCTCATGCTTGTAATCCCAGCACTTTGGGAGGCCTAGGTGGGTGTATGGCTTGAGCTCAGGAGATGAAGACTGGCCTGGCCAACATGGTGAAACGCTGTCTCTACCAAAAATACAAAAATTAGCCGGGCATGGTGGCGTGTGCCTGTTGTCCCAGCTACTGGGGAGGCTGGAGTGGAAGGATCGCTGGAGCCCAGGAAGTCAAGGCTGTGGTGGGCCGTGATCACGCCACTGCACACCACTGCATTCCAGCCTGGGTGACGGAGCGAGACCCTGTCTGAAATAAAAGAAAGAAACTGTACTTTGACTACAAGTTGAGAGACTAGTGGTGGTTTTCATACTTTTTTTTTTTTTTTTTTATGAAATGGAGTTTTCACTCTTGTTGCCCACGCTGAAGTGCAATGGTACAATCTCGGCTCACTGCAACCTCTGCCTCCGGGGTTCAAGCAGTTCTCCTGCCTCAGTTTCCCGAGTAGCAGGGATTACAGGCATGCACCACCACTCTCAGCTAATATTTTGTATTTAGTAGAGACAAGGTTTCACCATGTTAGTCAGGCTGGTCTCGAACTCCTGACCTCAGGTGATCCACCCACCTCGGCCTCCCAAAGTCGTGGGATTATAGGTGTGAGCCACTGCACCTGGCTTCATACCTTTTGAAAAGCAGCAAGTTTTCAAATGAATTCTCACATCTAACCCTTTCTTGTGCATTTTAGTGGTCCTCAAACTTGAGTAGTTACTAGAATCACCTGGAAATAGATGATGGGGTCCACCCCCAGAGTTTCTGATTCAGCAGATCTGAGGCTGAGGAACCAGAGGCTGCATTTCTAACAAGATTTCAGGTGATGGCAACGCTGCTAGTGTAGGGAACACACTTTGAGAAGCACTGCTCCAAGGCACCTCTGTACTTCTAGGAGCACTTGAGAATACAAATGGAAAACAGCCAGTTTAGAGGATGATCTGTTACTAAAGATTTTTTAAAGGACGTTCGTGTATGTGCGCATGTGTGTATGTTATAATATACCTGATGTGTTTGTATAATATAGAAAATATATATATTTATAAATATTTCCATATATAAAACTATTTTCTGATTACTTCTACAATATTTGTTTTTGTGATTTTTCTAAAGCCCATCTCAAGCATTAGAACTACCAACAAACAACCCTGATGCGACCTCTCCAGATTGTCCCCAGTCGATTGATTTCCCAGCTATATTGTGGCCTGAAGCCTCCAGCCTCCACACGAAACCAGATTTGCCTGAAAATGGCTCGGCCAAGTTCAAGTAAGTCATTCTTACCCATTGCCTCACCTGCAGCCAAATGTGAAGTACCTGAAAGTCCTACACTTTGAGGGGGATGTCTCTATCAAATTAGGTATTGGGCAAGGTTTTGGAGAAAGCCACTCTGTCCTCTTCTCTCTCTTTCTTTTTTTTTGACACGGAGTCTCGCTCTGTCATCAGGCTGGAGTGCAGTGGCACGATCTCGGCTCACTGAAACCTCCGCCTCCTGGGTTCAAGCGATTCTCTTGCCTCAACCTCCGGAGTAGCTGGGACTACAGGTGCATGCCACCACGCCCAGCTATTTTTTGTATTTTTAGTAGAGACGGGGTTTCACCATGTTGGCCAGGATGGGCTCAGTCTCTTGACCTTGTAATCTGCCTGCCTCGGCCTCCCAAAGTGCTGGGATTACAGTCATGAGCCACCACGCCCGGCCTATCGTCTTCCCTTTTAGGTAACCCCTTCTGTAGCACCTTCAGAGCCTATATCCTTATACTCAAGTCCATCTAGGACATTTTGTTGCTTCTGCCAGAATATTTGCATTTAAGCTTTTTACACGTTTTGTACTTTAAAATCCTTATCTCTCTGCAGGGGAGGAAAACTGGTATTGTCCTATAGGGCAGTATGAGGTTAAATTTTCTCCTGGACACAAATACTTTGTAGCTCTATGTGGCAAAAACTTACAGATTAACCTATCTGGGCCCTTAGTCTATAGTGAATATAAATTCTAACAAGTGTTTATAATTCAGTGACTCTTAGGTGGACCTGTTTAGCAGTGCTTCAGAACGAAACTGAAAGGCCAAGCTGAATTCTTTTTGCTTCATTCTCAACTTTTGGATAACTCTTCTGTTCAGGAATAATAACTCCTGCTTCCATTTTGCCCCAGGAGTGGAAAGGAACCAGAAGAACCCAGTTCCACTCAACTGTGCCACCCCTTGGTGTTCCCAGCTGTGCAGAGCAGGCTGCTAGAGTCTGTGGCGGGATTCAGAAGTGTGTGCCTGACCTTGGTTAAAAGTGGGCCACTGACGTTGGAACCACAAAACATGCTGGCGTGTTTTCCTTTAGCCATTGGGAAATGTCTGTCTTTTTTTTTTTTTTTGGAGATGGAGTCTTGCTGTGCTGCTCAGGCTGGAGTGCAGTGGCACGTTCTTGGCTCACTGCAACCTCCACACCCTAGATTCAAGCGATTCTCCTGCCTGAGCCTCCAGAGTAGCTGGGATTACAGGTGCCCGCCACCATGCCAGGCTAATTTTTGTATCTTTAGTAGAGATGGGGTTTCACCATGTTGGCAAAGCTGGTCTCAGGTGATCTGCCCACCTCGGCCTCTGAAAGTGCTGGGATTAGAGGCATGAGCCACCATGCCTGGCCTTTTTTTTTCTTTTTTAAAATTTCATGCCACATTAACATTACTATGTTTTACATCCTGTTTCCTAAAAACCAAACATACATTGACTTTTTAAATATGTTTCTAAAAGTTGCTTTAAGGGGTACCTTAATAGAAGTCATTCTGATCTAGAAATATATTCAGCAGGAGGATGACAGTTTCCGTTTGGGATAGGAAAGACCTTTAGGGCTGGAGGGAGTTCTAGGGGTAGACTCTGAAGTCCTTAAGGATGTTCCTATGGGTTGAGCCCAGGATTCATACAGATAATTCCTGGAAAAGTATGTGCACGCTTTTTATTAAGCATCTTGTTCTTTCAAGAAATTACATCAGATTAGAAACTGGAATCCACCCAGATCATGTTTGTAATTTTTCCAAATGCTTCATGTTTGGAGAACGTTAGTCTGCCTGGAGTAGGCCTTGTCTATCTGCTGATAGAGAGCAGCCTGTCTCTGGAAGGGATGTGAGTTCAGGCAGAGCTTTAGTGTGACTGGGGGTGTAGTTGGGTTGGGTGCACCTCACAAGAATGGCGTGTTGTGACTGTCTTTTGTTATTCCTTTTATTTTTTTTTAACTTTTTTATTATTTATTTTTTATTATAATTTAAGTTCTAGGGTGCATGTGTACAACGTGCAGATTTGTTACATAGGTATACATGTGCCATGTTGGTTTGCTGCACCCATCAACTTGTCATTTACATTAGGCATTTCTCCTAATGCT
>NC_045456.1:15578308-15598597 GCF_002776525.5 Piliocolobus tephrosceles | reverse complement strand
GGCTATATGGAATAAATTTATATAAGAAGGGAAGAAGAGATCATCTTAGGCATAGGCTATAAGATAATAGTGAATAAAACAGGAGGATTTGTTGATTGTATAAGTCCTAGCTTTTGTTAGTGGCAGTGGGATTTTCTGGTGTCCATTATGCTATTAACAATACCTAATTAAATAGCTAGCTAAATAGGTAAAATTGGCTATACCTGGAATAATGCTGCAGATGTCATGGACCAGGAGTTATAATTTATCTAACTCAGTGTTTCTGAAATTTAAAAATATAATGAAGTCAAAATAACAGTGCCAGACACTACATGTTCACTTAAGCAGCGACACAGGGTCCTAAGCTTCTGTTGCAATATTAAATGCATCATTTGTTAAAACAATGGGTCAGAAAGCAATGGTTTGTTTGTTTTCTTTTCTTTTCTTTCTGGATGGAAAGTCAGAGAAGAATAAGGCTTAGTAATCGAGTGTTATTCTTAGGAATAATAAGGAACCAAAAGGTAGCGTTCAGATGACTGAAAAGTGTTAGCCTTGGGGATGAAACAGTCCTAGACTTTTGTGGAGCTGTCTCAAGTACCTAGTGAAACAATATGTCATTGTCAGAAAAAATGAGAAGGTAAAGAGTCCAAGACAGGGAACTGACACATGAGGAGAAGATGAGAACTCCGTGGTTTAAACAACCCATGCTTGCAATGACACTGGTCTTCTTTTTTTTATTATTATTTTTATCTTTCCATAAGTTACCGGGGTACAGGTTGTATTTGGTTACATAAGTAAGTTCTTTAGTGGTGATTAGTGGGATTTTGGTGCACCCATCACTTGAGCATGTACACGGCACCATGTTTGTAGTTTTTTTCTCTCTCTCGCCCCCATCCCGCTCTTCTCCCCAAGTTTCCAGTCTTTGGCGTGGATGCAGTGAACAGGGAACACTTCTACACTGCTGATGGGAATGTAAACTAGTGCAGCTGCTATGGAAAACAGTGTGGAGATTCATTAAAAAACTAAAAGTAGAACTTCCATTTGATCCAGCGATCCTGCTACTGGGTGCCTACCTAGAGGAAAAGAAGTCATTATTCGAAAAAGACACTTGGACACACGTTTATAGCAGCACCATTCGCAACTGCAAAATTGTGGAACTAACCCAAATGCCCATCAATCAACAAGTGGATAAGAAAACTGTGATATATATATATATATATATATATATATATATATATATATATATATATATGATGGAATACTACGCAGCCATAAAAAACAATGAATTAACAGCATTTGCAGTGCCCTGGAAGAGATTGGAGACTATTATTCTAAGTGAAGTAACTCGGGAATGGGAAAACAAACATTGTATGTTCTCACTGATATGTGGGAGCTAAGCTATGAGGACACAAAGGCGTAAGAATGAGGCTGGCCTTCTGTGGGGCTCACTGTGCCGGTCTGCAGGGAGGGAATGCCTTTCTTTATAGCTTTTCACTCTCCTGGGAGACCCAGATTTCAGGATCAGCATTATATGCATAATGTTCAAAATCAAATGGGCCAAATGAGATCACATAGGAGTAAGTGTGGGTATACAAGAAGAGCTACAAGGAGATTTCAGAGGATTTTAAAAGGCACCACAAGCCAGAAAAATAGTTACTACAATAATATGTCCTTCCTTATTATCTATGGGTTGGTGAGCTCTGGAATATGCAGACAGGTAATTCGGGCAAATTTTAAGTAATGCAATATTGGGAAGTAATATGTGGGAAATCTCTACCTGTGTCAGTCATCTGAGGTTTTCTCTGCTACTATTATTGAATTGTATTCTCTTATCTCTGTTAAGACTCATTTACTTTCCAATTATTTGGGTGAGTTTTAGGAGAGACTCCTGTTAAACATTCTTTTTAACTGCTATTGGGAGACTATTCAGTAATATGATAAGTCAACTTCTGTTTCTATCTCAAACCTAGTAACTAATTCCAGGAAAGTTCTGAGCACATGGTGGGGAGAGACGGAGAGAGACGGGGGGGGAGAGAGAGAGAGAGATGGGAGTGGAGAGAGAGAGAGAATACTTGCACCACTGTAATTAAGGTGAAAGGAAGTGAATAAGAATTCAAGTAAAAAAGCAGAGTGTTTAAGTTCAAACCACAGCTAATTATTCTAAAAGCTATTTTAAAATTCTCAATCCACAGGTATTTTTATGTGCTGAGTTTTGTTGTTGTTGTTCTTTGTTTGTTTGTTTTTTGAGACGCAATCTCGCTCTGTCATCCAGGCTGGAGTGCAGTGGCGTGATCTCAGCTCACTGCAGCCTCCGCCTCCTGGGTTCAAGCGATTCTCCTGCCTCAGCCTCCCGAGCAGCAGAGATTATAGGCAGGTGCTACCACACCTGGCTAATTTTTGGATTTTTTGGTAGAGATGGGATTTTGCCATGTTGGCTGGCTGGTCTTGAACTCCCAGCCTCAGGTGATTCACCTGCCTCAGTCTTCCAAAGTGCTGAGATTACAAGCACCTCGCCCGGCATGTGCTGGTTTCTAATTACAGAGAAATTATAATGGCTTTGATTTAGACTTGCAATCTCATACACTAACAGCATGAAATACTACATAAGGCGGCTATTATTATTATTAACTTGCCTCTCTGATGAGTCACTGAAATATTCACTATGAAGAAATGGACTTAGAAATTGATGGTTGCCACAAAGTTGTCAAAACAATAGACAGAAATACTTTTATTATATTCCAAAACTTTCTTTCTGAAACGAGGAACTTTTTTAATGTGGATTTTTCTTTAAGTGAAATAAAATCTTCTTTTACAAAATATAAACAAGTACATAGGAAGTTATGGAGTAATGACAGCTGTTAAATTCTGGTTTAAGTTGGAGAACTGTATCATTTTATTTGTGAATACTTTTAGTGTGGATAAGATAAATCAATTGTGAGTGGTTTTGAGTTCCTGGGTTATATCATTTATTTTATTTTATTTTATTATTTTATTATTTATTTATTTATTTATTTATTTATTTATTTATTTTTGAGACAATGTCTTGCTTTGTTGCCCAGGCTGGAGTGCAGTGGCGCGATCTGGGCTCACTGCAAGCTCCGCCTCCCAGGTAGCTGGGACTACAGGCTCCCATTCTCCTGCCTCAGCCTCCCGAGTAGCTGGGACTACCGGCACCCGCCACCAAACCCGGCTAATTTTTTGTATTTTCAGTCGAGATGGGGTTTCACCGTGTCAGCCAGGATGGTCTCGATCTCCTGACTTTGTGATAGGCCCACCTCAGCCTCCCAAAATGCTGGGATTACAGGCGTGAGCCACTGCGCCTGGCCTGCGTTATACCATTTAAATGGGTGCTGTTCAATGCTAATAACTATTAGCAATGTTTAAATGCAGAGGCCTAGGCCCTACTGCGAGACATCCACATTTAATTGGTCTGGGGTGGCTTTGGTGTCAGTATTGTTTAAAGCACCTTGGTGATTTGAATGCCCCCAGGTTAGAAAATCCACAAGAAGAATATTTTTTCCTAAATTCAAATAGTAGACTTCAGAAAAGTCCTGAGAATTGAATTAAAATGATGGGAAACTCATGGTTTCTCAACATCAATCCCATTGACGTTTTAGACAGTTTTAGACAGGATCCCTCTTTGTCTTGGAGACTGTCTTGTGTGTGGAATTTTTAGCAACATCCTTGGCCTTTCACCACTAAATGGTAGTAGAACCTCTTCCCACTTACAACACCAACAGTGTCTCTGACATTGCCAAAGGGACCCTGGTGGGGCAAAATCGCCCTGCTCCCCAGTTGAGAACCACTGACATAACCAATCCCACGTTTTTCAAATCATTTGTTAGTTCTAGGAGAACCAACCAAATAAATAAACACATCTTTCAACTAAAACAGCATTATATAACAACACCCACATAGAGACACACACAGACACGAACACAACACACACACACACACACACGTATGCACACAGACACACACACAACACATGACACAATATTTTTAAAAAGATGTTAAACAACCCATAGCACAGAATGTTTCATTCAAAACCTTTTGGGTGATGTTTCAAATGAAAAGTTAACCAATGTGGATGTTTTCCATTTCTTCTACTGTTCCACTACTCCACGCCCCACCCAAACCCTGCCTTCTTGCAGTTCTGATTTAAATAGTCTCAACGGAACTTCTTACAGAGATGAAAACCTTTTGGTCTTCCTCTCTCTAACTAGAGGAAGGCTGGAAATAGCACCAGAGAGCTCCCGCCCAATAAGCTGCAATTTACTGACAGTTTATCGTCTATCAGCTATCAAAGGTGTCCACAGGAAGAACAATGAGAAGCATTTATTTTGCTCCATTTGTTTGCTCTTATTCTCCTTTTTCTCTTCATGGTGGAAGAAAAGTAAGCTTAAATAGCTTTGATTCTGGCCGGGCGCGGTGGCTCAAGCCTGTAATCCCAGCACTTTGGGAGGCCGAGACGGGCGGATCACGAGGTCAGGAGTTCGAGACCATCCTGGCTAACACAGTGAAACCCCGTCTATACTAAAAAATACAAAAAGCTAGCCGGGCAAGGTGGCTGGCGCCTGTAGTCCTAGCTACTCGGGAGGCTGAGGCAGGAGAACGGCGTAAACCCGGGAGGCGGAGCTTGCAGTGAGCTGAGATCCGGCCACTGCACTCCAGCCCGGGCGACAGAGCGAGACTCCATCTCAAAAAAAAAAAAAAAAATAGCTTTGTTTCTAATTTGATCTCCCCTCTCCAAGTGATTTTGTGTTTCACCTCTGGCAGCAAGTTCAATATTATTTACTCACTCAGTAACTCTCTGAGCCTCTTTCTATGTTCCAAGCCCTGGTCTAGACAGGGTGATATAATAGCAGGCTACATAAAGTCTCCACCCTCTTGAAGGTTACTTATTAACAGCCAGGGTTATCACCATCACTCCACACTTTATTTCTGACTATGCAGTTTGCGTTTTCTATTGCATGAGCTCCTGTTTTAAACAAACTTATGAACATTTGTGACTAAAAATGTTAAGAAGATTTTTTTCAGTGTTGAACTTGCAGTCCTCTTCATGCTCTGCAGGGATCATATTGTCACCAGCATGCCATTTTGAGTGATTTGACAAACATTCCTGGCACTGTGTTGAATAAGTTCTAAAGTAATGAATGTTGAACAAGGAGGGGGCACCTTCAGTAGCCCCCAAATGGGACCTCAGGTCTGAGGTCATCGCTGGCCCCATTAGGAGTGGGGTAATCTGAGGGATAGATTTATTCCAGGTAGCCTCATCAGAATAGAGCCCTTGAAGGGGTTATCTGCAGTGGCATGTCACAGGCCCAGTCAGCTGCTGTGATGTATGAATTTTCCAACTGAGAAGCCCCTTCAAGTCCGTGAAATAAAACAAGGTTCATCAACAGAGTCTTGGGCAGAGCTGGGAAAATGGACCCGAGTTCTCCCCACTCCAGGTTTTGCCTGGACGTTGCTGAAGTTGAACATCCATGGCAACACAGTGGATCCTATTGGGTTTCATCTTAGGCAAACCATCTGTGAAGTAGGCCCTGGTACTTAGGGGAACCTTGGGGAACCAAAGGCCCAATTCAACGAGTGGGAGTGGAGCAAATACAGTTTCCCAAAAAGAAATAACTGCCAAAATGCAAAGCTGAGATGCCCTGAAGCCAGGTGAGCTGCCTTCTTCAAAATTCTTCTATTACTGTTTTGGGGGCCCAACAAGAAGACCTCCACAGCTCAGGTGTTCAGCTTTGAGAAGAGCCCTGTAGCAAGCTAAGTGCTGCCTTGCAAAGGGCTGTACCTGACAGGTACATTAGGGGAGGCATGAATCCACGACCCCAGGAGGCCCCTGGGTGGAGGCTGCCTTCCTCTGCCAGAGGCTCCACTTGGCAAATCGCCAGTCATAGAGATCATAGCTCTAAAGGGACGTCAGTGTTGTGGGGCCCCCAAAACACTAGCAATTCTGTACCTATGGTTCTCCACGATTGGAAGTCCCTGCCCCTGCCCCTGCCCCTGTCCTGACAATCACAGGACAAGAAACAGACTACAATGCATCAGTTTCTAATACTTATTCACAAGTAGAAGCAACATGAATAGTGTGCTGAATTGCCTCCAAAAGGCCCCACCCACACAAGGGCATTCAACATGTCATAAGGAACTTTATTCCCCAAAATTAGCTGAACTTGAATGTTCACTCACCGCACAGAACCCGGTAGGATGGTGACTTGGGAGCCTGTATTCAACAAAGCCGTAATAATTTGAATCACTTCTCTGCAGAAAGTTCTCCAGCACAATTGCAGAAATGCACATGGTATTCAATTCAGCCTGGTGGCAGAGAGACCTTAGCCCTAGCCTTCCTGTCTAAAGCAGCTGAGGTTGGCTGGAGGTTGAGGTAGGGAGGGAAATGTGGGGGTAGACAGTACCTCTCCTCAGCACTTTTATTTCTGCTTTCAAGTGATCTGCAGAGGCTTGCTTGTGTGATTAAACACATAGTATTTTTTTGTTTTGTTTTGTTTTGTTTTTGTTTTCCTCATCAATTCAATCAACTACCCCTGGAAGTTAGGAACTGTGTATTAGAAATCAGCCTGACGTTTCTTACAAATTGAAGTCTGAGGCCTTCACGACAGCTCTGGGAGATGCTTGGGTCAGCTACAATAGCTTCCCATAGTTTGAAATAGATTTCTTTGATTTTCAGAGAGATGACAATTCCTTCTGCTGTCAGTGGCATCTGCTGGGCATACAGAATTGCCACATGTAGGAACAACAGCTCACAAAACTCATTTGAACTGACTATGGCCAGGCCCAGCACATGCATGTGCAGGTAAAGATGACCATCCTGCTTGCTGTCTGGCCAAGAGTGACTATAAGACACTGTTGATTATGCTGTGAGATACACTTTAATTTCAATGATGTTAATATATGTAAACAGCAGGTGTTTCGGCCAGTCACGGTGGCTCAGGCCTGTAATACCCGTGCTTTCAGAAGCTGAGGTGGGAGGATCACCTGAGCCCAGGAGTTTGAGACCAGCCTGGGCAACGAAGTCTCTACAAAAAAAATACAAAGATTGGCTGGGCATAGTGGCAGGTGCCTGTGGTCCCAGATACTCACAAAACTGATGTGAGAAGATCTTGTCAGCACAGGAGGTTGAGGCTACAGTGAGCTATGATCACACCACTGCACTTCAGCCTGAGCAACAGAGACCATGTCTCAAAAAATAAAATAAAATAAAAAATAAATAGATAAATAAATAAATAAATAAATAAATAAATAAATAAATAAATAAATAAATATAGGTCTTGTGAAATAGGCAGCTCTAGCTCACAACTCATAACTTGGTTATGAGGTTGAAGCACCCCAATCCTTATTCTGTGTGCATAAGCGTGAGACATGGTAGCATGCACTCAGCATAGGTCTCTTTCAAACTGGCACTTGGTTTGCTTTGTTCTGCGGACCAGCTAATTTGCCTATACTCGTTCTTTTCGTGAAGACAAAAGAGAACATGAGAGAAAAGAACCCACCTTTTTCTCATGTGATGTTAAAACCGCATTTTGGATGAAGAATGGAACAAATAGCTCTGTAGAGTAAAGCTAAGAAAATGAATTAAATGGTCAATTGCTTTCAAGATCCTTAAACTGAGTCCATGATTTCTACTAAGGTGCTGAAACGCTCCTCAACTCTGCTGCACCCAGTCAAGGTCACGACTCCTGCCATGCCGAGTTACAACCAGGCTGAGTTTTCTTTCTACATTCTAAATGTGTGTGACCAATATTTATTTCCAGTATTACAGGATTTCTAGGAGATATATTAAAAGCAATTCTAGAACCATCATCTCAGACTTTAAAATTACATTGACTAACTGTATTGATTTTTATTTTTCATGCTAAATGACCAGTCTAGTAAACATGAAATGTCAGTAAAAAAGAGATTTTTGGTTTCTAATGAAGTCATAAAACCGGTGACATAAAGACGTTGATAGATTATTACTAGCTGGGTTTCTAAGACTAGCACGCACATTAACATGATCCACTAGGAATGAATAAGATAAAGTGCGTGGTGCTTTTTATGAGATTACTATAATGTGCAGCTTATAACTGCAAAATGTGAGATCTGTCTTTATAGTATTTATGAAGTGCAGTAGATGGCTTAGAATATGTTTAGTTTTTTGACCTTGACCAATGTTGCTACATTAACAAGCTCTGCTCTTACAACGCTATTCACTATTTTTGCCGCCATAAATTGATAGGACATTTTAACAAACAGGTGTGTGTGTAGTTTTTTTTTTTTCTGTATGTTGTATTTTTTAAGAATAACTAAATATTGCATTATATCTTATAAATATATGCTCATATTTTATGTGCTTTATTTGTTTTCCATTTGTCCTTCCATCATCACTTAAGGCACCCCTTCCTTCCACACTTGCCGTCTACACTATTTGCCAATGTTGGCCAGCGGCAGCTTTTTTTATTTTTTACTTTTTAATTTTAGAGATGGGATCTCGCTACATCATCCAGGATGGAGCTGAACTCCTGGGCTCAAGTCATCCTCCCACTTCAGCCTCCCAAAGTACTGGGACTGCAGGTACAGGCCACCATGCTCTGCTGAGAGTGAGCTTGTAAAGTACAAAACACGACGGCCTACCCTGTCCTCCACCCCCTCGTGATATCCCTTCCTTCGGAGATGAGAACCAACCTCTTCTGCCTGGCCTGCTCACCCCTTTCTCATCTGCATTGCCCTTCTTGGATCTGGTCTCACCCACTCCTCTGCCCACTCTAGCCCCAGTGGAATTTCTTGCTGCACTGAAGCTTATGCCTTCTTCAGAAGATGAGCAAATGCTCTTCCCTATGCCAAAGACATTTTCACACCAATCTTCCTAGGTCCTCCAGTCTCTGCTCAAACATCACCGCCTCATTCTTCACCAAGAGCAAAACACTTCTACAACATCTTACAGAAACAGACATAGCCTTGATGAGTATCAATGTGCATGTTGAATGGGATTAAACAATACTTAAAATACAGTATTTAAGTAGATTTTTATTTCTAGCTCTATATAACTAAAATCAAAAATAGATAATATAGAAAAGTTACATAATAGCCATTGTATAGCAATAAAATATATAAGTGGATGCATTGCATTATCACATATATGTACACCTATTATATATTGATGAAAATAAATTTTAAAATAAAATGGATTATCATAAGCTGAGAAAGGTGTTTATGTGAAGACCCTCTGATTTCTCCATCTATATATACCCTCTACCCCATCACTCACTAAACCCTTATTCCCCTTCAGTTTTCTTCCTAACGCTTCCCTCTCCCTCAAGTTGTATTATTTATTTTTACATTCACTTGCTTATTTTATTTACTTGAGTGTTCTGTATCTCTCCGACTAGAATATAAGCTCCATGGAGGCAGGGCTTTGTCTACCAAATTTGCCACTATTGACACACAACAAACATTCATTAAGTCTTTACTGAATAATGAATGAATTATTCACGTTTACAGATCAAATACTATTTTATAATAAATGCATCTTGTTGTTGCTTTGATGTGATTTACACACTTAGGGCCCGACTGAAGGAAGAGTCTACTTTTCAGCTGCCTGCTTCTATCCTTAGTGTGGAGTCCGGGGCATCCTCTCCTTTCTGGCTTTAAGTGATTCTGCTCTCAGTTTGCATGCTTTTCTTTCTGTTTTATTGCAAATTTTGGAACATTTCTAGCCTACTTCCCTTTAGGATATGTGTTCTTATTGTTTCCTCTGCCTGAAAAACACCGGGGGGAAGTTTTGCACAACTAACACCTTACCGCTGTTGAAAACTTGCTCCAATGAAACCTTAGTAAAACCTCCCCCTGACCTAAATCTTTCAACCTGGAAACTGACCCTCATCCTGGACATGCTGGCTCTTCTTGCTCTGGCTTTAGTTTTCCTTCCTGCCATGGGACTCAACAACAACAACAACAACAAATGTAGAATGAAGGTATCATTATGTAAAATATCAAAATAGCATAAAATCTTATTATAAGTAATATTTAATGCTTATTGTTTATTATGTCCCTGTGAGAGCACACATCTCTGTTCATCTGCTACTTTCCTTGTACCTGCCCTCACTGTTCCTGGGCAACACCTTCAAGCTCTGGCCTCAGGCTCTCTTCCAAGCAGGCACCCAGCTGGTTGGGCCAATGGGAGGCAGTGGCAGGTGTCTCCGGGTGTTCGTGTCCTTTGTGCATTTCCAGCATCTCTGGATATGCCTGTTTGGGTTTCAGCTTCCACCAGGTGGTGCCACCTTGAGCTTGCTAGTAACTTCTTCCCACCTAGGATCCTCCCTCTAGGGGTCTTAGTAGCTTCTGGAGTTTGCTCTTTCATCACTTCCTGAATTGCATTTCCTCTTTTAAATACTCAGAGTAGTTTTCCTGGCAGATCTTGAAAGATTTTTATATTTCTTCTGGTTTTTAAGTTGTCTGGAAAGTCAGGTCAGAGATAGCAAATCAACACAATGGGCATTAAGTTCTTGTCCCACCACATAATAAAACCAAATAATTTTGCAGCTCAATAAGTTCAGCAGAAGTACTCTCATTTTATAGGTTTTCTTCATTATTGGAAGAGAGCTAGCTGCATCATCAATCACCACGTGTGGACAAGAGCTATAATCTGATGTACAGCATAATAGCAGTTGTATATGGCAAAGTAATTTATCATGAGCTTTTAATGATACAAAGAGACACATTAAATTTATCTCTGTGTCCTTATCATTCAGTTCAACGCCTGGAATGTAACAGTTACCCGATAAATGCTTATTTAATGATGAAAAGAGTGGGCTGAAAGTATTAAAACAGTATGCACAGGATGGCCATATGTTACACATTACAATACAAGATAGCACAAGAATTCTGGCAACCCATGAGCACTTGAATTAAGAAAGATCTCCCTGGTTTGCAACACAAAAATGCTAAGGATGAAGGTGTCGTGCAGACAGACATGCTGTGAATCATAAGACGGGGGAATTTCCAGGGAGTTCTCAGGATACCTGGGCAGGCAAACCTGCTGTAACCACATCTCTTGTTATTGGCTTCTCAAAAGTGTCTTGGAACAGGCAACGGTGATTGATGTTCAATAGAGACAAAGAAGCACTCAGAACTCAGACCTCTGTGGGGAAAGTCATTCCCATAAGGTTTTGGGCCTACTTCTTAAAGGTCCTGGTGTTTAATGGACAAACAGTGAAACAGATGCAAGACTACAGAGCAGGGACAGAGACAAACTTGGATTATTGTGCCATCTTGCACACAGGACTACAGAGCAGAAGACGGAGGACACAGAAGACAAACTTGGATGATTCTATCCTATTGCCCAGGGTATAATCAGCAGGCTTGAATGAGTAGCTAAGAGAATCAAGATTCAATAATGACTTGTGCTCCATAATTTCATTAGCATACAACCCCACGTGATCTTAAACTGGCCCTTCCAAAGTCTGGCTTCACAGGTTGCTTGTTGGACTACCATTGCAAGAGCTTCTGCTGGATCAAAGAGGACTCAGGCTGTGTAGCATGGGTTTTCGAGGCACAGATTCCCTCCTCTGGCACTGATCAGTTGTTCATAGGCCAAAAGGTGCCACCATGCCCAACACCAAATGGGCCACACAGGCAAAGGTTGACCACATTCTGCCCCATGTCATGGTAGGATACCCTGCAATTTCTTCTGGAACCAGAGAAGATAACCTGGTAAGGAGCAGCTAAAAGGCATTTCCCCAGCTCCACCTTGGGAAGACAGGCTCTCGGCCACTTCTCCATCTATCTCTCTACTTTGAGAGGAATACAGGCTCTTCTACATCTTGCCCCTTTAGGGACACAGCTTCAGCCTTCTGTGCGTCTCTATAAAGCTGCCTAGCTGTAGGTTAGAGATAGGACCTCAGCAGAGGGGCTACCCCTAGCTCACGGCATCTGTCACCTGCCCCCCCTGATTTGGTATTGCCAGGTGGGACTTGAGCCTTGGGGAGCTGGCACCATACTGACTATACTTTTGTTGTCTGTGTAAGTCATACACTCTCAGAATCCATCTTGGCTCATCACCTCCTTACTGACCAAATCCATGAGGTAGTGGCAAGCAAAGCTAGCAGGGGCTGCCACACTGCTGTTTAGGGGAGGTATGGCCACTTGGCTTGGTTTCACCTATGCTTCCGCATCCTCCTCTGTTAACCGACCCCAGTGCCTGCAAGGATGCTTTGCTGCCAGGCCAACTTGGGAGGACACGGTTGTACAGGACCTCCTCCCAGTGATGTGGCCACAAGTCCCTTTTGCTATTCCTAAATGGTTGGTAAACATTTTCCACATTTCTGTAGGTCAAGGTTCTCCTATAATCGTAGTAACTCCATTGCACCATGCATGTGGCAAGTCACTGCCCCGAGACACCGGGTTGCAGCAGAGAAAGAGGTTTAATCATGGAGCTGCCAAATGAGGAGATGAGAGGAAACCTTAAATCCATCTCTCCAAGGAATTTGGGGCTAGGGGCTTCACGGGCTTTGGAGTGGGCTGAAGCGTGGAGATCACTGATTGGTAGAAGAGTGCAGGGTGAAGTCATGGGCCAGGTTGATGAAGAAGCTGTGTTCTCATGCTGATTGGGTTCCTCTCTGGGGGTCTTCAAACTGGTTGGCGTCAGCTGTTTCACTGGAATTCAGGATCTGCTGAAGCAGTTCTTCAACAGAAGCCTGTGATTCTAACATCAGAGATCCTTTCAATGGGAACAACGGGGGTGCAAATGGTCAGGATCTACTGCTACGGGACTTGTGGTTACAAGGAAGTGGGTGCAAGGGCAGTCTGAGGAATGCTGAATGATGACTCTATTTCTGTCCGGAATTCTTGGGAACCCTGTGAGGATGGCTTCCTTCCCTGAGAAGCCCCAGAACTCTTGTGGAGCATTCACTAGGAATGTATGAGGTAAAGGGGTTGATTCTATTACATCCTCATATTGCTCCAGGTTTATGAGTCACTACTTGTCCTCAAATACACTGAATACAAAGGCATTTCCTTAAGAAAAAAGAGTGGGCTCATCAAGTCAATACCACACTGTATTTCATCAAAGAGAGCCTTCCTTACACATCTACAGCATGTGAACATCCCCCTGACTCCAAATACCCATAAAGTCCCCTGAGCAGACCCGGGAGCAGGATCACGGTTATGTAAAGTGTTCAAGTCTCACTGTAGAGTATTTTCCTTTAGCCCCTAAGCCCTCTCCTAGCCATAGCTTTAAAATAAATAAATAAAAGGCCTACCTTTCTCAGCCGACTGTCAACCTGTCATGTTTTCAGCTGTGGCTCTTGCCACACTTGAACTCAAATTCGTTTTTAATGATAACATTTCTATACTTTTGCAAAGTATAACCCAGATGTGATACATTGAGAATAAAAAGCAGATGTCTTCATCCAATCCTGAATATGCTCCTCTCATAAAACATATCTGATCATAAATGTCTGAGGCTAGATGATGATTTATTGGAGCTGAACTTTTCATGCCCCACCAAAAGAAAGCCTAGAAGCAAAGGTGTGGGAGTTTACCAGCTGTCCTGATGGAACAAGAGAGAACCCATTCATGTCTTCATCACTGTTTTGCCCAAGGACAGTTTTTCTAATCACGCTATGTCGAGTTTTATTGCAAACAAGGTTGTAATTTCCTAGTTCCTCTCTTCAGAATCACAAGTTACTAAGGAAAGAAAGAAATGAAAATTTAAAAACCCTAAGGAGCAACTTTACCCCATTTGTAACTGCAGAATACTCGGAAAGAAAAAAAAAAGAAGGTTTATTGTAGACACAAACGAGGCTACAATTTGTGAAAGTTGTGAGAATGGAATGGGGATCACTAACGTTAAGAAAATCCTGGCAAACAGAACCAGGGAAAACCATGGAGAGATGGTTCGTATGCTTGTAGGTCTGATAACAAAAACTATCACAAAAGGGCTGCAAAAACCACAATCTTGCACAAATGTCATCACAACCTTACACAAAAAATACTTCTATAAGGACATCTGCCAAACAACTCCCTGTTCAAACTCGGACTGGTGTCACCTTTGTTACTGATTTTTGTAGCCAAAGATAATTATTTCAAAACAATTACATCATCCTCCTCATTTTTCCCTTTAAAAACCTTTGTCTTCTTTTACCTCCCTGAATATGCGTACAGTTTACTATGGCATGTGTGTTTCCATTGCAACGCTCTGTTCACAAATAAACATCTTTTCTTTTGGAGAGATTCTGTTATTTAGGTTGACAAAGTAAAATGTAGTTTTCACTATTTTGACTTCATGGCATTTCCTTTAAGTCTCAGGCTCACCAGTGCATGTTTACATGGAACGAAAAAAAAAATCTATTATTTGAACAGACAGTGCCACCATAAGAATGTGGGATTTAAAGATGGTGTATTCTGACTTCTTGAGGGTCCGAGTTTAACATTGATTCCAGTATGCTGAGATTCCTTTGTCTCTGGGAATGACCTGCTTGTGTTTGGGTGGTAGAATCCAAGGGCCACTATAGAAACAGAGAATCCCAAGTTCAAGGAGACTTTAAATATTTACCAGTCCTAAATCCACAGAGATAGAATCCAAAGATTGGTGGTTGCCAGGGGCTGGGAGAAGGGAAGATTGGAGGGTGATTATTAATGGGCTTTCTTTTCGAGGTGACAGAGATGTTCTGGAATTAAATAGTGGTGATGGTGATACTTGTACATCCTTGTGAATATACTAAAAACTAGTGAATAGTTATAAAGTGGTGAATTTTGGACCATGTGCAATATCTCAATAAAAATGAATGAAAAGGTTAGTACTATGTTAAAGTTCTTTTGTGTGCATGCACGCACACACGTGTCACCAGTCAGTCTACACATTCATATGGTAAGGCTCACATCAGCACCCTTGCCATGGGATCACCCAGCTTATGTACAAATACCCCCAGGATAGAGAAAGGCACCACCTTTCAAAGCAGCCCCTTCCATCATTGAATGACTTTTGCTATTAGAAAAGAATCCTACCAGCCAGCTGAAAGAGGCTTTGCTGTGGCCTTCACTCATTGGCACTGATGTTATCCACTTGGAGCTTTAGACGATGACTTTATGAATCTTTATGAAAAAGATGCTTTAGCAACAACTTTCCCATTGCTCCTGGACCATCCCTTCTCCAGATTAAATAACCTCAGTTCTTCAACCACACATCCTGAAACTTGGTTTTGAATCATCGTTCTCATCACTCTCCTCAAAGTGTGTTCAGTTTATCCAGGTTTTTTCAATAGTGTGGTGTCTTGAGCTGGAAGAAGTACTCCTGAAGTCATCCGATGCAGCTCTCCAAGAAGCTAAGACCAAGTCCCCAACACCTCCCCTGTCACTGTGGTGAACACCAAGAAGCTGTAATAAGATCAGATGTCTTCTCTCAAGTACTGCTGCCAGATAAAATAGAGAACTCTCAGTTTAATGTGAATTTCAGGTAAACAATGAAACTTTTTTGTATAATCATGTCCCAGAGACTGCGTGGGACACACTTACACTAAAGAAGTATTTATTGTATATCTGAAATTCACATTTATTTGGGTACCTCGTAATTTTTGGGTGGATTTTATTTTTTAGAATGGGTTTAGATTCACAGCAAAATTGAACAGTAAGTACATAAGGTTCTCTGTTATCGCCTTCCTCAACAAACCCACATGCACACTTTCAATATTCCACATCAGACTGGTACGTTTGTTACCATTGATGAGCCAATACTGATACACCGTTATAACCTAAAGTCCATAGTTTACATTAGTGTTCACATTGACGAATGTATAATGATGAGTATCCACCTTTATAGTATCACACTGTATTTGGACTGCCCTGAAAAATCATCTGCGTGCCACCAATTAATCCTTTCCTGCTCCCAACCCCTGTAAACATTAGTCATCTTACTGTCACCATACTTTTGCCTTTTCCATAATGTCATCTATACAGCAGGAATCATACAGCATGCAGCCTTTTCAGATTGGCTTTTTTCTTTTGGCAATATGCATTTCAGGTTCCTTCTGACCATTTCGTGGCTTGCTAGATCATTTCTTACAATTGCTGAATGGTATTCCATTGTATGAATGTACCACAATTTGTTTAGGCACTCGCCCATTGAAGGACATCTTAGTTGCTTCTAAATTTTGGTAATGATAGATAAAGCTGCTTCAACATTGACATACAAGTTTTTGTGTGGAAATAAGTTTTCAAATCTTTTGGGTAATTACCAAAGAGTGCAATTGTTAGATCATATGGCACATCTATGTTTAGTTTTGTAAGACTATGCTTAGTTTTGCAGCACTTGGCAACCCTATTCTCAATGAGTTGCACCTCTTTTGAAGAGGCAAAGAACAAGCATTACTTCAATGAGAAAAGGCTGTGAAGGACATGTGAAACTTGTGTTCACTCATTCATGCATTCATTCATTCATTTGATATTTATTGACCACAGTCGTGTGCTAGACCCTGGAAATACAGACATATGTAATAGAAAAAATTCATGCTGTAAAACAAACCAAAGCAACATAACAAGGGCAGCAGGAAAGGCTCCCAATATGCAAGTGACAGAACGAAGAAAAGATGGAGGAATTTTCCCTGTAGTGGCTTCAAGAGAGGCTCAGAGAGGTATGAATTAGCAATGTAACACATTATCCAGTCAACATCTTTTACCTTTCTCCTACACTGGGTCTGAGGACACAGCTATCGTGAAACAGGTGACCCCGCCCAGGATCCTACAGAACAACATCTAAAGCACGTTTGTGCATCTAAGAACTACAAGCTCTTCCTCATGATATGGACAATAGAAGCCTTCAAAGAATGGTTATTTTTCCTATGTTTTCCTTCCTTTCTCTTAATGGAGAATTCCTTCTCCCACCCTAAAAAGGAAACATGACCATCAGTTTCCCAAATATGAAGAGGGAAATGCATGTGTGTACTAACAGTGGTTACCACCTAGTAGAATTTTAAGCCTTTGTTAAAGGATTTTTCCCCCTAAAGATTGCAATTTTCTAAGTTGAGTAAACATTTAGTACTTCAGTTACTATTGTAATATGTGAGTTTTTTTTGTGTCTTGTGTCCAATGTACTAGTTAGGTATTTCTTTATAGGCTTTTTAAGATTTACAGGTGTACCTGATCAAAAATAGGTGCAAGGATCTGAGATGTTTTTTACTGAATAATTTATTCCTTGTGTACCCAGAAGCCAAGCACTTGGCAAATGACCAAAAGATATAATTTAAAAAGTAAGAATAGCTCATGCAGGAAATAAGTAGCTGACAGATAAAGAAAAATGGCAACTTTATGCTTTAATGGAAATGTCAACTATCTAGAAGGGACATTTATCAGTTCAACAAGAATTGATTTTCTTCACTCTCAACTCCTATTAACAAATCTTCTCTTTCTAAAAGGTAGGAATGTGTGCTCCAGTAACTAATTTGTTTATGTGTAACTAGTACATTGTGAGAATCTCTATAGGACATCTTTCTCTGGCACTTATTTTGTCTTGATCCTGGATGGAGGACAATGATAACCGAGTGACCCGTTTGTTGACTAGGGCACACTTCAAAGCAGGTATGAATATTTGATTTCATTGCAGGACATCGATGCAAGTGTTGTGTGAGTACTGAGACAGGTAGGCAAGTGGCGGGGTGAACTTCACTCCTTAAAATCGTGAGCTTAAGAGACGTGAACTACCTAAGCTGTCTGATTTTTTTCCATGTGCTCTTTTAAAATGACATATGGCAAAAGATATTTAACCGCTTAATTAGTGAAAATCTAGCAACAAAGAATGTCTGGTTAATTCATGGAAAATGGGAAGTTAGAAGACATTTCAAGATAATATTTGAATTAGGCAAATAAAGTTAATTCTTGTGTTTGCATAAACACATAATTTGGAGAATTGCTGCCATTCAGCATTTATTATTTCTTTTTCTTTTCTTTTCTTTTCTTTTTTTTTTTTTTGTTGTTGTTGTTGAGATGGAGTTTTGCTCTTGTTGCCCAGGCTGGAGTGCAATGGTGCAATCTCAGCTCACTGCAACCTCCGCCTTCCAGTTTCCAGTGATTTTCCTGCCTCAGCCTCCCAAGTAGCTGGGACTACAGGCACCTGCCACCATGCCTGGCTAATTTTTGTATTTTTAGTAGAGACGGGATTTCACCATGGTGGCCAGGATGGTCTCGAACTCCTGACCTTGTGATCCACCCGCCTCAGCCTCCCAAAGTGCAGGGATTACAGGTGTGAGTGAGCCACCGCGCCAGGCCAGCATTTATTATTTCAATTATTTGGTACACGTGTATTGTGCACCTTCTGTATTGCTGGGAACATACCAGGCTCCAAAAATATAACTAGGACTATGATAAAATTTTTACTCTCAGGGGTAACAGTTAAGTAAATAACAGCCACAATATGGCGTTTGAGAAGTACAGAACCACTAAAAGAGAAAGAGGAAAAGGGACACAATTTTGTTTGAGAACCAACAGATTCCAGAAGAGGTGAAGAATAAGGTGGTCTTTGACACAAATCTTCAATGATTAAGTAGGCACTTGCCACACATAGACGAAAGAGTGTAGCAGACAAAGGATAGACCGGTCATGATTATTAGCTGATTAGCTGATTATTAACTATCAACTAGTCAATTTTTACCACTTAATTGCTATTTATTCCCGGACACAATTGATCTCAGGGAGGTAGTGAGTAGAATGGTAGCTACCAGGGGCTGGAAACAGTAGCAGGGATGACCCGGAAAAAGAAATGCTGGACAATGGGTACAAACATACAGTTAGAGAGAAGAAATAAGTTCTAGTGTTCAATAGCACAGTCGAGTAACTCTAGTTATCCTGTATTTCAAAATACCTAGAAGAGATTTGCAATGTTCTCAACACACAAAAAAAAAAATGATAAAAGTTTGAGGTGATAATATCCTAACTGTCCTCATTTGATCCTTCCGTATTCATGTATCAAAATATCACATTTATCCCATACACATTTGCAACTAATATATATCAATGAAAATCATGAAGGTATTGGTAGCTAATAGCTAACATTAATTCAACATGTACCATGTGTCTAACCTTCTCACCATCATCGTTTCCTCTGTCACTCACAGTAACCCTCGGACGCAGATACCAAGAGTGATGATCACTGTCTGTTTTACACATAAGTAAGAATTGATTTCAGTGTACTTTGGATGAGCAGTGCTGAGCGAGCCTCGATTTGCCTGGATAAGAATGCAATGTGCTGTCTGGTTCTGGTTCAGTTTCACATCTCAGAGCTTTTGTACTGTGAGTGCAATAAATTAGGTGTGTGCACAGAAATCAGGGAAGAGCTAAGTTCCTCCTAAGGAGCGAGTAGAGTATTTTGTGATTTCACTGGATCACCTTAATTAGATATCTTCACAAAGATAGAAACCTATCAATCTAAAATGAAATTTTAACTAACATCAGGGAGATGAGATGGCCATTTCCCTCTGGTGTCAGGAGAACCCCTCTCCAAGAGGCAGAGGCAAGAGACTCTGCTTCTCCCGGGTTTCAGTTGCTAAAGGAAAGGACTTGCCACTAGGCTGTAGGCAACTTTCTTGGGAGTTGTCTTTGCATATGACCTCTAAATTTTGTTCAATGCATGATTGTTTTAAGGATATATTTAGTGCTTTGTGACTGTACATTTCAACATTCAGCTGTCGAGTGGGACAACATTAGGAGACATGATGCTCTTGATATCAGCCATTCTTCAAAGCAAGTGTTTATTATGGAACAAAAGAAAATATGTGCTTCAATCTAGAATTTAAAAGCACTAACTACAATTTTTCAAGCATATGTATGTAAATAAAAGTTATTTGTCTTACCATTTTCAGGAGAAAAGTGAATCTTTACATTTCTTTTACTGTGACTTATTTCTGGTATTCGAACCTAAAATTTAATGGTCACAAAAAAGAATAAATTAAATGTTCTCTTTATGAAAAGTAAAATATGGGGCTATAGCACAGGTGATGTGAGAAAAATAGTCACTAAAAAAATAGTAACCAAGAGTGCACCCTAAAATAATCTATGTACTTGGGGTGATAATAATCTGTTGATGTAAGTTCATTGAGTGTAAGAAAGGCACCACTGTGGCAGGGGATATGAATAGTAGAGAACAGCATGGTGGGAGAACAGGTGGTAAATGAGAAATCTCTAGACCTTCAGATTAATTTGTTGTGAACTAAAAACAATTCTACAAACAAAAGTCATATATATGTGTCTGTGCATCGATCTACACATATATGTATATATGTATATGCATATATACGCATATATATGCATACATGTATATGCATA
>NC_045456.1:15538679-15578298 GCF_002776525.5 Piliocolobus tephrosceles | reverse complement strand
ATGTATATGCATATATACGCATATATATGCATACATGTATATGCATATATACACATATATACACAGAGACACACGCACACACACATATATATACACACACATATATATACACATTTATACACTCACATACACATATACACACCCCTTATAACTTTTAAGGGCAAAGACTTTTTTCCCTTCAGAATATCTGCCAAAGGGACTTCAAGCACACAGTTACTTATTCGAGGTACTAAGGGGTAGCATAAATATCAACTGCTCCACATTAAGTACACTGTGACCTCATTATCGTCCTTCCACTTCACAGTTAGATAGGCCAGTATGTATAATGGAACTCTCACATGGACCTCAGCAGTGCTTATTTTGCTTCTGTAACTACTGAAAGACGTCTCAAATAAGGATTTTCTTAAAAACTTGAAAGAGTACTTAGACTTATATACCAACACATGCATTGGGTAAAAGGAAAATCTTTTCTGAAAATGCAACTTTAGGAATTAAATGCTCCCTATAAGGACCCACTTATTCCTGTATAAGTGATTGGAGGCAGAAAAACAGAATGTGAATGAACTTGTTTTTTTTCTTAAGCTTGGCAAATCTTGAAAAGGTAAGAATGGTATATAGGGGCCAATTAAAATGAAAAGCACAAGCAAAAATGAGAGGAAGTCCCTCGTCTACTCTCCCAATGGGAGTATTGTGTTTTGAATGATTCATGAATGGAATTTCAGAAACTCAGCCAAAAAAATACATTTAACTGACTTACTCCAAATATATTCTGAATTATATATTTACTAAATAAAGCATTTGGAAATGAACATTTTGTATGCTGTTACATGTGAAAACTGCACATTACAAAAGGAAAGGTAGGAGAATTCATCATTCAAGTTTTCAGATGCATGTATACTTAAACTTCCACATGCTCCACAAATATTAAACTTGAACAAAGCACTCTACATAATATACCTTGCCACAGATGTGAAACAATGGTAAGCATATATAAATGTTAACAAAATACTTTCAATCAATGCTAAGGGGAGGTATCATTGAATGGTGGACCAAAACAAACTACATGGCAAGCAATGTGGAAAGGATTCCCTGTTTAATAAATGGTGTTGGGAAAACTGGCTAGCCATAGGCAGAAAACTGAAACTGGACCCTTTCCTTAAGCATTATACAAAAATTAACTCACGATGGATTAAAGACTTAAATGTAAAACCTAAAACAATACAAACCTCTAGAAGAAAACCTAGGCAATACCATTCAGGACATAGGCATGGGCAAAGACTGCATGACTAAAACACCAAAAGCAATGGCAACAAAAGCCAAAATTGACAAATGGGATGTACCTAAATAAAGAGCTTCTGCTCAGCAAAAGAAACTATCATCAGAGTGAACAGGCAACCTACAGAATGGGAGAAAAAAAGCGGGCAAAGGATATAAACAGACACTTCTCAAATGAAGACATTTGTGCAGCCAACATGAAAAAAAGCTCATCATCACTGGTCATTAGAGGAATGCAAATCAAAACCACAATGAGATACCATCTCACGCCAGTTAAAATGGCAATCATTAAAAAGTCTGGAAACAACAGATGCTGGCGAGGATGCAGAGAAATAGGAATGCTTTTACACTGTTTATGAGAGTGTAAATTAGTTCAACTATTGTGGAAAACAGTGTGGCGATTCCTCAAGGATCTAGAACCAGAAATACCATTTGATCCAGCAATCCCATTACTGGTTATATACCCAAAGGATTATAAATCATTCTACTATAAAGACACACACACACGTATGTTTATTGCAGCACTATTTACAACAGCAAAGACTTGGAACTAACCCAAATGACCCCAATGATAGACTGGATAAAGAAAATGTGGCACATAGACACCATGGAATACTATGCAGCCATAAAAAAGAATGAGTTTATGTCCTTTGCAGGAACATGGATGAAGCTGGAAACGATCATCCTCAGCAAACTAACACAGGAACAGAAAACCAAACACCGCATGTTCTCACTCATAAGTGGAAGGCGAACAATGAAAACACAATGGAAACAGGGAGGGGAACATCACACACCAGGGCCTATCGGGGGTGTGGGGAAAGGGAGAGAGAGCATTAGGACAAATACCTAACACATGCGGGGCTTAAAACCTAGATGAGCCGGGCGCGGTGGCTCAAGCCTGTAATCCCAGCACTTTGGGAGGCCGAGACGGGCGGATCACGAGGTCAGGAGATCGAGACCATCCTGGCTAACACGGTGAAACCCCGTCTCTACTAAAAAATACAAAAAACTAGCCGGGCGAGGTGGCGGACGCCTGTAGTCCCAGCTACTCGGAGGCTGAGGTAGGAGAATGGCGGGAACCCGGGAGGCGGAGCTTGCAGTCAGCTGAGATCCCTCCACAGCACTCCAGCCTGGGCGACTCCGTCTCAAAAAAAAAAAAAAAAAAAAAAACCTAGATGATGGGTTGATAGGTGCAGCAAACCACCACCGCACATGTATCCCTATGTAACAAACCTGCACGTTCAGCACATGTATCCCAGAACTTAAAGTAAAATAAATAAGTAAATAAAATAACCAAAAGAGTAAAAAAAAAAAAAAGAATTAATGAAATGCTTAGCTAGGCATGGCCAACGGAATTAGAATTAGCTCAGTCTTGCCATAACTTTCTGCTTCCTTATTGTCCTGAGTTTCAGTGGGCAACAGATTCATCTTTGGAGATTACTACAGAAATCTCTGCAACACTGTCTTTTTCCATTCATAACTTAAGGCTTTCATAATTATTGCAGAAGTTTCTCAGTCTCTCCATGTGAAATTTCTCTTAGCTGTTGGATTTTAGATATTTCACAGTTTCTTTTGTGCTTTTAAACACACAGGTCCAATTCTGCTACTTAAAGTGTTCAATTCACCCGCTGAAAATATGCCTGTTTAATCCGTCTTCTATGGGATTGATCTGTTTATGCTATACTATAGTATATAGTATAACTTCCCCAGTATAGACTGGGGAAGTTTTAAAGTTGACTCTAGCTTTTTAGGATGTAGACAGCAGCTAAATTCATGACAAAAATGACATGCTACCTTAAAAAGTCTATCCAAATGTACCAAAGGTATTTGCTATATAGGTCATGTTCTTTGCATCATAACTTCCTTTGAAAATGAAAGCCATGCACTTTTTGAATTAATAATAATGGTGCACATAGATAGATAAACACATACTCCTGTCCATGCACACAGGCGAGTGCATGTGCACATGCATTCACACACGCACCTCCCCCCTACACATTATCTTAGAGTGTGCCTTGGCATCCTTCACACAGACATACATCATTGCGGAAGAGACCCAGCTCTGTGTGCTCAGTCTGTGTGCCACAGCATCACGACCTTTGTCCCTCCACAGCTATGTGCCCACTTTGTGTGGTCTTTATATTGTTCTGAAGAAGAGTCAGGTTACTTATTCACCTTATTTGTGTACACACTTCAAAAAATACATATTTTAACATTTCTATAATATCCAATAAAAGGATAAAATTAGAAGATATAACTTCTGAACAAATAAAGGAGAAAATAAAATGGTAATACTCAAGCTAAAATGAAATAAACACAAACAAGATAGACAGAATAAAAGTGATATGAACAGCAAGTATACTAATAGAAAGTACAATATAAGATGATAGAAATGCATCCATAAACACAATGGATACAAACAGATTAAACTCTATAATGAAAAGATAAAGGCACAAAAGGTTTGAAAAGAAGAAGATGGAAAACAAAAGATCAAATATATATTAACCCAAGGAAAAGAGGCTTAACTGTATCAACATCAGATAAATTAAATATTAATGCTAAAGTCATCCTTCTGGATAAAACAGTCATCCATATGAGAAAATCTGTTAAGTTCTCAGATAGCTATAACAATTTAAATCTACACGCATTTAATTAAATGGCATTAATATATATAATATACATAAAAGAAAAATTAACAGAACAAAAATAGAAATGAACAAATCCACCAATATACTGGAATAACTCAGCATATTCTCACCAGCTGTGAGAATGGTCTATGACTGGCATAGAGACCAAAAGTAATATAAATATAAACGATTTAATAGTTTAATAAGCTCCTTATAATGGACATATATAGAAAACTACACCAAATAATTGGAAAACACACAATCTTTTCAAGCGTTCCAGAAAATTTTCTATAACTTGGTTACCCACTTGACATAAAGTATGTCTTCTCAAATTTCAAAGAATCTGAAATTTTCTAACTGTAACACAAAAATTTAAAACTTAATATCAAAAGAAAGCCTTCAATGGCCCTGTATATTTAAAAATGTAAAAAGACACATAAAGATCTCTGTGAGTTAAAAGTCATAATAAAAATAAAATTGTGCCTAGGAGACTTTGATAATAATAACAAACTTAATTTACTCCACTCATAACTTAAGGCTTTCATAATTATTGCAAAGGTTTGACAAAGTACATATTTAAAAGAAAAATTTTACCTTTAATTGTTATGCATGGATCATATTTGGGCCATAAGTCAAGCACACGAATATATACATATATGTGTGTGTGTGTGTGTGTGTGTGTGTGTGTGTGTGTGTATACACAAGATATTCTACTCTGGGGCAGGCAGAAAGGTCTAGGAGTTGGGATGAAATGGAATTGGTCACGAGTTGATGACTGCAGAAGCTTGGAGAAGGTCTGTAGTTGTTTCTTAGACCACTTTCTCCCTCTCATTCTTCACCCCAATGAGTCCTGTATCTAGTCCCATATAACAGCACCACACACTGAGACAAATATTTTTGCCAGCTTCTTACATACACGTTGATATGACTTTATACATTTACAAGAAACAAGTAAAGGCATAAATGTATTTTCCCTTATTCACATAATATATAGTATATCATACACACCCATTTACAACCCACTTTTTTCACCTAACATCATATCTCAGAAAGTCTTCCTTATCATTTGACTGTCGTGGCATTCCCACCATTTGACCACACAGTATTTTATTGAATCCTTCCTCTCCTGAGGAAGATCTAGGGTGTCTGCAACTCTGTGCGAAGGCTTAGGGCTGTCATGAACAAAACAGTGCATCTGCCACATCACCCAGGTGCAAGTGTCTCTGCAGGAAGCGTTCTCAAAAATGGAACAGCTGGGAGAGCTGGGTCCCATATCTGATCATTAATACATTTTAATATTGGTAGATGTTACCAAATATTTCTCCTCAGGGATTCGTACCAATTTATACTTGTCCCAGAAGTGTGCAGGAGTTATTTGCTATACTTTAATAACCCAGTGCATTTGCTTCCTTTGCCTGGAATATGCATCCTACCTCATCAGATGCCATCCTCTGGGAGATGATTTAAGAGGGATGCCTTCCATGACAATACCTCCTGGGCTGCACTAGGAGACAGACATGTGCCCCCAGGGGTCCCGCAGATGCATTTCTCATAACGCTTCTCACCCTGCATTGTGATTGCCAGGGTTCTTCATTTTCTCAAGTTCCAGAATACCAGTTCTGTCTTATTTGTCTTCTTTCACCTGTACTTCCTACCATGCTGAACCCACAGGAAGCTATTGAAGTGTTTGTAACATGAATCATTAAAAATGGGCTGAGGTCTCTATGGATTATATACACTTTCTAAATCAATTTCCAAATACAAAAAAATACAAGCAAGAAATAAAAAGCACAGGTTTTAAAAGAGCATTACAGTGTGGAGATTCCTTGAAGAACTAAAAGTAGAACTAGCATTTTTTTGGTTATTTTTGCATTTTGTTTTGTTTTTAAATATGATACACCGTTGTCCAGGGAAGGCAGAGAACAGTGAAGTTATTCCAGCCACAGAGAAAGGTAATGCCAGGGTGCAAGCCTCTCTTGCCAAAAGCCTTGGAGAATCTAGAAGAAATTTTTGGTCGTGGAGAGGCAGGAACGTGGATCTTGGAGCTGGACAGCCTTGGCCCAGGTTCAGGTCCTTGCTCTGCCATGTACTTCCCCGGACCTCTCAGTGGGGTGCCTGGGCCAGCAGCATCGCATGCCCTGGGAGTTTGTTAAGAGCAGAGTCCACTGAGTCAGATGTACAATTTTAGCTAGACCGCCAGGCGATTCTTGGCTTGTTAAGTTTTGAAGAGCATTGACCTGGGATTCTGGGCAAGCCAAATCACTCCAGTGTGCCTCAGGGTCCTTATCTGTTGCATGGTGATAATGCCTAGTTGAAAAGGTCGTTGTGATAATTCAATGAGATAAGGTAGTCCAGCCCTGAGCATAGTGCCTGGTCCATAGGAAGTGTTCCATATTTATCTCCAGCCCGTGGACCTTCTTTCGGGAAGTTTAAATTTCTTTTCCACTCTCAAAAAAGCCTCTTGGTTTTGAACTTGAAGCTGTTGTAGTGCTGCAGTCGGACAGTAGAGGGCAATCTCGGCATTGCCATCGCGGAGAGCTGGACACCTGGCTGTGTGGGTCCGGACTGTGAGTGCACAGGTGATGCCGACCGGCTCCTGGGTACCCACCCAGCTCGCTTACCTAGTAGCTCCCCTCCCGGGGTTGAGAGTCCTGGGCCTGAGCCTACAGCCTCGGCCATCTGGTCCCCCGCTTAACCTCCCACTGCTAGTTATAAACAAATCTCGTGCAAACCTCCCGGGCTCATCCCCAGTCCCGCGGAGCGGCTAGACGTTGATAAAGGATCCCTGGTCGCCTTTGGCCGTCTCGGTCTCCAGGCAGCGCCCCTTCCTCTGTGTGACCTGGGGTTCCGGTGGAATCTGGCATAGCAGCGCAGCCCTGTCAGGCAGTCTTGGTGATGGTCGCACGGTTCCCCCTCGGCTGATGATGTTTCATTACTGTCACTGGAGAGTTTACCCTGGTTTTTCTTTCTTCTTTGCAGAGGGCCCACCACCAGGTTTTAAGTTTTCATAATCGGTCCAGTCGAACAAGGCCATGTCCAACGTGGGTATCACCTCCCCGTCAGGCCTGCGCTGTGCCTGGGGCCGCAGGGAGGTGATGGGCAGGATCAGGGACTCTTCTGTGGCAGGTGCTGCCTCAAAGGTGGTGAGGAAGAGCATGGTGGGGGCCCGACTGGCGGAATATTGCTCCATGGCCGCATCCAGCTCCTTGGCTTTGGAGAGCTCCGCCTTCATCAGGGAGCTGGGACCTCGGACCAAGGCTCGGCCTCGGTGCAGCCTCAGCCTGTCCCTGCGTCTCTTGTGCTCCCTGCTGCGTTTCCTGGCCCTCTCCCACCCTGAAGACCGATTCTGCTTCTTGGGGTAGGGCAACTCGAGCCCCAGGCGCAGGTCCTTGACCCACAGCAGGACCTGCAGGACTCTGCTCAGGCAACTGCCCCTCAGACACTGGCAGCCTGGAAGCCTGCCTGGTGGCGGTGACCACAGCCCCATCCTGGGCCTCCCTGGGCAGGCGTGAGCCCCACTCCTTGCCTGGGCCACGCTGGCAGTGGTGGCTGGCCTGAGGCGACCACAGTGCTGGGCCAGGGACGGTCGATGTGATTCTCGGGCAGATTCTGAGCAGGAGTCCCAGGTGCAAGGGCATTTGCCAGGCTCAGCTCCAGGGGCAGCAGGAGGGCTAGGACTAGGGCCGCCAGGGAGGAGGCGGAGGGGCGCCGGGCCGAGCACCCGCGGGAGCCTAGCGCAGCAGAGGGTGAGCCGCAGAGCCGGGACTGCATGGAGGTGCGCGGGCGGTGGGAGGATGTCAGAACTACCATTTGACCCAGCAATCCCACTACCAGGTATCTACCCAGAGGAAAAGAAGTCATTATACGAAAAAGATACTTGCACGAGCATGTTTGCAGCAGCACAATTCTCAATTGCAAAAACATGGAACCAACCCAAATGCCCATTAGTCAATGAGTGGATAAAGAAACTGTAATATATATCATATTTTTCATATATATTTATCATATATATCAGATTTATCAAATATATATCAGATATATATTTATCATATATATGAGATAAAAAACTATGCAGTCATAAAAAAGAATGAATTAATGGCTTTGCTAGTGACCTGGATGAGACTAGAGACTATTATTTTAAGTGCAGTAACTCAGGAATTGAAAACCAAACATTGTTATGTTCTCATTCCTAAGTGGGAGCTAAGCTATGAGGATGCAAAGGCATAAGAATGACGCAATGGACTTTGGGGACTCAGGAGGAAAGGGTGAGAAGCAGGTGAGGGATAAAAGACTACAAATTGGTTCAGTGTATACTGCTCGAGTGCTCGAGTGATGGGTGCACCAAAATCTCACAAATCACCACTAAAGAACTTACTCATGTGACCAAACACCACCTGCTCCTCAATAACCCATGGAAATAAAATTAAAATAAATAAAAATAAATTAAAAAAAAAAGCATTACGAAGTCAAATTCAGAAAAAGAGATGGAAACACGGTTTAAAATGACCCCAAAATAACAACTTTCAAATTCTGAACACAAATAGGGATGCGACTATTTGTTTGTTTTAGTGCCTATAGAAATTGTATTATAACCAGGCTTTTATAGCCATTTGTTGAAAAAAAGTACAACGTAAAGTGAATACACTAATCAAGAAAGCTGTATATATGCTATATATATATATACATTTTTTCATATATGTCCATAGGGCAATGTCCATCATTCTGCAGAAGTTGCCTGGAGCTGTTTAGTACATTTTAACTAATGTTCCTAAAAATAAAAATAAAAAAAGAATTTCTCCTAAATTCAGACACCGCTTCATTGGTTAATTCATTTTGCAATCCATCCATTCACTCAATATCTCAGCAAATATTTTTAGTGGCCTTTTTGTTTTTTTTCCTTTTAGTAAAGGAGTATGCTAGGCCAGGCATGGTGGCTCATTGCTTGTAATCCTAGCACTTTGGGAGACTGAGGTGGGACAATCACTTGAGCCAGGAGTTGGAAACTAGCCTAGGCAACATCGTGAGACCCTGTGTCTACTAAGAATAATAGCTACATTTAAAAAATATATTTTAAAAAAGGACTATGCTAGTTCTATAAGGTATCCAAAGCTTATTTGATAAAAATTCCAGGCTCTATAAATTTATAGAAGAATGGGAAATAATTTTCTTTTATCAGTAAATTATATCATTGTACTTAAAATGTTTCGATTTGGCTTTGATTTTAAGAAATGCAAGGAAATATAAAATGGTTTACATTAATTATATATTGTACATATTTATATGCAAATATTTACAATATGTATTAAAATGTATATGTGGTATATTATTCAACCTTGTGAATTTAGGAAAAAAGAGATTTATACATTTTAAGAAAACTTCCTTGTATGAAAAAAAGTTCTGGAAACCGTAAGTGTGAGCTATCCACATTAGTGTTTCTGTGTTTGGCAAAACAGCATCACAGCCCAAACGGGAATGGTTGAGGACAGATAACTTGGCCAAATGCCCCCGGCTAGAAAAGCGAGGAGATTGCATCAAACTCACTCCAAAAGCCAATCAAAGAATAACTTAAAACTGCTGTCACTCACTTAGATTTTGCTTCCTGGTCCTCAGTGTCAGTTGATGAGGTTTGGAAATAAGCACATGTATCTGTCTATACTGAAGGGAAGAAAATAAATCTGCTATGGCACCAGTTCAAAACACTGCATGAGCAGTCGAGAGAAACAATTTACCAGAACATGCTTAATGGCAAATCAGAAATGACATGTATGAAAACATGGGGCTGCAACTTGAAAATATTGGAAAATGAGTCATCTAAATTTGCAGAACCTATCAGATCTTGGACTGATACACTTTGTAAGTTGCAATTGCTGGATATCATGTATGTATGTGATCAGGACCATCTGTAATGATGAATGGTTCATGTTCACACAGCTTCAAATGCCTGATTTCTGAAATGATCAACTATTTATTAGCTGTAAGGTAAGGGGAATGATGCCTATTATCTTCTCCTGTGCTTAGTGGAGTTGTTAAAATTCGTTTATGGAGCTACAAAGATTATGACATGCAATAAAACTTCTAAACTATGTAATAACATCCAAGGTAGGATTTTGTGGATTGTGTGTTAGTAATGATATTTAAAGAGAATATTAACATTTTCTTAAGCAAATATATTAATATATTAATTATGTGATAATTTTAATTACAATAAATTAATTTTATCATAAGCATCTTCTTTTCTATTTACACATAAAACTCTTGCAAATTCAAATAATAAAAAATGATGTTTTTAATCTGTACTCAAGAATAGACAGTCATATGTTTTATATATAAAAAGAGTCTATTTCAACATGGCAAAACTCCTTCTCTTCTAAAAATACAAAAATTACTTGGGCTTGGTGATGCATGCCTGTGGTCCTAGCTACTCGGGAGTCTGAGATGGGAGGATGACTTGAGGCCAGCCGGCAGAGGTTGCAGTGATCTGTGATTACACCACTGGCCTCCAGTCTGGATGATAGAGCGAGACTGTCATAAAATAAATAAAATAATAAAATAAATAAAATAAAATAGAAAGTGTATAGGTCAGCTGGATGCAGTGGCCCATGCCTGTAATCCCAGCACTTTGGGAAGTTGAGGCAGGAGGATCACTTGAGGCCAGGAGTTCAAGACCAGTCTGGGCAACACACTGAGACCATGTCTCTAGAAAACACACACAAAAAAATCAGCCAGCATGGTAGCACACGCCTGTATTCCCAGGTACTCGGGAGGCCTGAAGTGAGAGGATCACTTGAGCCATCGCATACGATTTGCAGCCAGGTGGCAGACAGTACAGACCTCAAAGCCTCCATTAACTCAATGAACCCGTTCCCCAGCACACGGACACACACACAAAGACTTACACTCATGTCGCTTGCTTATGGGAGCTGGCGTTTCTCCTTGGGGGTAGCAAGGATGAGCTTTTTATTGTCACTGTGGTTTCTCAGCTTATGCAAGTCAACACCTTTGGACAAAGGCTGAGAAGAAGATGGAATCCATCCTACCTCCCTCTTTATAATGGTGCCATTTAAAAAATTATTTTGTAGAGACGGGATCTTGCTATATTGGCCAGGGTGGTCTCAAACTCCTGGCCTCAAGTGATTCTCCCACCCCTGCCTCCCAAAATGCCGGGATTGCAGGCATGAGCTACTGCGTCCACCTAAAACAATGCCATTTTTAAGATGAGGTGCATTTAAAGAAAGGGAGTATTTGGTGGGCAAAATAAGCACCCTCCAAAGATGTCCAGGAACTCATCCCTGGAACCTGTGAACACGTGAGACGACAAGGCAAGGGAGGAAATGAGCTGGAAGGTGCTAATGACAGGTACCAATCAGCTGACCCGAAACATGGATATTATCCTGGGTTATCTCTAGGGGAGTCCAGTGGAATCCCAAGGGTCTTTCTCAGTGTGAGAGAGGCAGGAGGAAGGAACCAGACAGCCACATGAGAAGGCTCTGACCCCAAAAATCCTGGCTTTTAAGACGAAGAAAGAGGCCATGAGACAAGGAATGATAGGAGCTTTCAGAATCTGAAAAACACAAGCAGACAGGTCCTCCCCTACAACCGCCAGAAGGGACACTGCCCCACTGCCATCTTGAATGTTAACCCAAAGGCACTCAGTCCAGACTTTACATTGAAACTACAGAACTGCAGGGTAATAAATGTTTGTTTTTATGTTTAATTCCAAACATTTCAGAAACTTATTTTAATTGACAAACTTAAATGATATATACCATCTACAACAGGTTGCTTTGAAACATGTATAGATTGTGAAATAGCTACGTCAAGCTAGTTGACATTTGCATTACTTCACCTAAGTATAATTTTCTTTGTGGTGAGAACTCTTAAAATCTACCCTCTTCGCAATCTTTAAAAATCCAGCATTATCATTATCTGTTGTCACCATGTTTTACAATAGAGCTCTTGAACTTACTCCTCCTAACTGAAATCTTGTACCCTTTGGCCAACATATTCCCAACCTTCCACCTCCCCCAGCTCCTGGTAACCATCATTCTATTCTCTGTTTCTGTGAGTTCAGCTGTTTTAGATTCCATATAAAAGTGAGATAATGCAGCCAGGCTCGGTGGCTCATGTCTGTAATCCCAGCAATTTGGGAGGCTGAGGTGGAAATATCACTTGAAGCCAGGAATTTGAGATTGGCCTGGGCAACACAGGGAGACTGCATCTCTAGAAAGAATATATATTTTAGTTGGGCGTGGTGTGCACACCTGTGTTACCAGACACTCTGAAGGCTGAGGTGGGAGGATCGCTTGAACCCAAAGGTCAAGGTTGCAGTGAGCTATGATCACACTACTACTGCACTCCGGCTCAGCCAGAGTGAGACAATATCTCTAAAAAAAAAAAAAAAAATGTGACTTCAAGTACACAGTTACTCACTTGATAGTAAGGGGTGGCATAAATATCAACTGCTCCATCACTAAGTACATTTTGGCTTCTTTCTCATCCGTCCACTATAGAAGAAATAGTCAGATAGCCCAGTATGTACAACAGAACTCGCACATGAACCTCTGCAGTGCTTATTTTGCCTCTGTAACTACTGAAAGAAATCTCAAGTAAGGATCTTCTTAGAAACTTAAAGTAGTACTTAGGAGTACTTAGTACTACCAACACACGCTTTGGGTAAAAGGAAAGTTCTTTACGAAAATGCAAACTTTAGGAATTAAATGTTCCCCACAGGGACTAACTTATTCCTGTATAAGTGATTATAGGCAGAAAAACAGAATCTGAATGAACTTCCTTTTTTTCTTAAACTTGGAAAACCTAGAAAAGGTAAGAGTGGTATATAGGGGCCAATTAAAATAAAAAGCACAAGGAATAATGAGAGGAAGTCGCTCCTCTCCTCCCAATGAGGGTATTGTGCTTTGAACAATTCATGAATGGAATTTCAGAAACTCAGCAAAAGAATACATTTAACTGACTTACTCCAAATATATTCTGAATTTCATATTTACTAAATAAAGTGTTTCCAAATGAACATTTTTTTACATGTTGTTACATGTAAAATTCCTTTTACATGCAAAAACGTGTACATCTTTTAAACATGTTTTTGCATGCAAAAATATCTTTTTAAACATGTTGTTATATGTTGTTACATGTGAAAATTGCACATTAAGAAAATGAAAGGTAGGTGAATTCATCACTCAAGTTTTTAGATGCAGGTAGACTTAAACTTCCACATAATCCATGAATATTAAACTGCAAAAACAAAGCACTCTACATAATTTACCTTGCCACAGATGTGAAATAATTGTAAGCATACATAAATGTTAACAAAATACTTTCAATCAATGCTAAGGGGAGGTATCATTGAATGATGGACCAAAACAAACTAAATGGTATTTTGATGTCTGTGGAAATGACATGCCCACAAAGCAGTGGCTCAACACTGATATTAATATATCTTGCTCAGTTGCCTTAATTATTTATAGTAGTTTAATTTTTTCAAGAACACAAATGTTAAGGTATTTTTAATAATTTTGATAAGGCCATAGAATGTATCTATTTTTTGAATTCCTACTTTCATTGGAATTGCCTCTTTATCCTAATGAGTAAATACAAAAGAATGCATAGATAGGATAGCTTTTGTCATCGTCTTCTTGTTTTCTGAGAAAGAGTCTTGCTCTTGTCACCCAGACTGGAGTGCAGTGGCACAGTCTTGGCTCACTGCAACCTCCGACTCCGGGGTTCAAGCGATCCTCCTGCCTCAGCCTCCTGAGTAGCTGGGACTACAGGCACGTGCCACCATGCCTGGCCAATTTTTGTATTTTTAGTAGAGATGGGGTTTCACCATGTTGGCCAGGCTGGTCTCAAATTCCTGACCTCAAGTGATCCACTCCCCTCGGCCTCCCAAAGTGCTGGGATTACAGGCATGAGCCACCACACCCGGCAGGTTTTGTCTTCTTTTATTAAAGAAAAATGTACTTTTCTATGCCCGTGCTTTCTACATTTTTGGAACTGATACGGATCCACAGAGCCGAACCGAAATCCAAATTATCTTTAATGTTAAAATTTAATTGACCGTGTACATAACTATGCAATCCCTGCTTTCTCACAGAAGTGTCTAGGGTTCATTCAACAGATCATAGAAACAAGGTCTGGCATTTAACAGACAAATGACAGAGGAGCTATACCGATTTATACAACAATTATCAAAACACTATCATGTAGTTTACTGTAGCTCAAGTTGTGCTTGTATCATATAACATAGGTTCAAGTTCTTTCTTCAGTCATCAGAATAACAGAGGTTGAAGAGACAACTAAGTGTCAACTCTTCCAAAAGCTGTTTCAAAAAAAATTTAAGTAACTGTGATACACATTTCTGCAAATAAAATATTCCAGTGCTTACACCAATCCTGAATTTTTAATATTAAATATGTACTACTTACAGTTCTGACACGAGTTTATTTAAAAACACGGCTAGTTATCAAGTTCACTTTCTTCATCGGAAGAAATGATGCAATAATTGTCTTTAGAGTCCTTGGTAGCCTAAAAGAAAAAGTCTAGTTCACTGACAAACCACCACTTTACATCTCATGTTTTAAACAGGAAACAACTTTTAATATTCAAAGGATGCTGGTTATTTATTTCAAATTGAAGAAAACTGTAATCAATACATGGAGCTCCAAATACCCACTTAAATTTTTTAATGCCAGATTTCAGTGAAATATTATTTTAGCAGGTCCAACTGTCATGTACTTTGCTTGAATAAAATGGGTTGATGAGCATCTTAAGGTCAAGATGGAGCAAAGACAGAAAAAGACAGGCGGGCTTATATCATGAAATATATTTTTTCAGCAGGATTATCAGCAACAGTCTACGTAACATGGTTTCCATTGAAGGGATAAAATGGTCGGTGATATGACCTCATCAAGTTAGAGAAAACGTAACTATGTTTGAAATATATACTATTCCCTCAACAAGTAGTTCAACAGTTCCTACTCCCTAAAATGTTGTATGTTAATGCTGAGGAAGATGTAAAAAATGTAAGCATAATCTCTTCCATAATCCTGTGACATGAGCAAATGCACAAACAAAAAAATTAATATAAAAATTGTGTAACTGCTACGGAAGGGCAACTCACTCAGATGTGTAGCCAAAAATGCAGACTGATGTTGACTTCGTTGGCAAAAGGTTTAAATTGGTCAAAACATTTTTTTAAAGCATTGTGAGGGAAGAGCATGAGAAAAGCATGAGCGTAACAGTGAATTCCTTCCGGGAAAGCTGTCAACCTGGATAGGCAGGAGCAAAGACAGAGGGCGGCAAAACAAGCCGAAGAGGGGTCACGTAAAGTGGGGAGTCTCTGAATATCTAAGAACTGAGACGGGGCACCACTGACAGGCTGGGAAGAGCGAAGGGTTAGGAAGCATTTTAGGAAGGGGAGGGTTGTAGGAAGGTAATATTGCCGATCAATGAAGGATGGCTCAGAAGAGAGGAGAGAACTCAGAAAAGAGTTTAATAGTACAAGCAAGGAAGAATGAGGTCTTGAATTAGGGCAGCTGCAGTGGGAATTTTAAAAAAGAAATTTAAGGGCCATTACAGAGGTAAAACTTGCCTCATGATGACTGTATGGGAAGGATAAGGGACTCAGAAGAGTCCAAGATGATAGCAAAGTTCCTACCTTAAGTGGTAACATGTAGCATTAACATTACAGGAAAACTTCTAGTTTCATGTTCATACCAATTAATAAATGGTTTCTGGGGAACATTATAGCAACATGTTCTCTATTTGTGACTTCTATTTAAACAACTGTTTTGTGTATAGATCATTCTCAAGTTGCTTGAAAATTTTATTTTCAAACTCTTTTCTCAGTTTATTTAACACATCTCATTTAGTGTAGAGGAGTGACATATGAACATGTCTTTTCACAAGGTTATTAAAAAGAATACCTTATTTCCCAGAAAAGAATTCCACTGTTACCTAAATAATATACATCTACATGAAGAAGAAGTGATTGTCCGATGACAACTTGCTAATGTGCTGTACGACAGCAGATAATTCACAATTCACAATGTGTTAATAATCTGCTGGCTTTCCCATTCTGTTATACATCTGAACCATCTCCTATTATTACAAATTGTCATGTAAAACCATTACTGATAATTTTGTGAGTGAATATGCCATAAAACACTCCTGTATTACAGCAGGAAATAAAAGAGACACTCAGTAGTTACACTTGCCTACTTCTTATTTAACTAAAACTCTTGAAACATCACAAGTAAAAAAGACACCCAGAAAGGATTTATGGTCTTCTTGCCTTCCACCATAGATTTGTCACTGACGTCCTGAAAACTGAAAATAAAATCATTAAAACCCATTTATGCCTAGTGTTCCATTATTGGAACGCTAACCTTGTGGGAGTCATGTATATCCTATCACTCAAGATCATCGCCAAGGTCTGATTTTTCACACACAAAAAACGTGCAGCCTCTGGCATAAATGGGTCAATGTGTTAATAAAAATGTCAATTTTATATGCAAGATGTATATTTCCAGGTAAAATTTCCAATTTACCTTTTCCTGTTCTAAGTAACTCCCACAAAACTATTCATGAATCCTAAAAATACATTTACCAATTATGTTAAATTTGGAACAATACATTCAAAGTGAAAATGGTAAGTAATTTAAAATGCATAACCAAAATGTCTTTGCATACATTCAGAAACAAGTAGACTTTCTTCTGTTATGCACGTGTTGTATTTTATAATGTATTATGCTACCAAATAGAACAGACCTTTATGAATTGCTCACGTAGCGGCTTCACCTCTTTCAGCCCCCATCTCTTAACACTTGTATATTGTTGACACCTCTTCTGTTTTTCTTGAAATGCTTTCTAGAAGTACAAAAAAGTAGCGACAAAAATTGGGTAACTTTTAATACTTACAAAACATAATACTGCATTAGCTTTATAGGAATACTCTTTAAATCTATACTTCTTAACACTTTCTTTTAAACAACGTTTATGATCAATTTTAAAGAACTGTGTTCACCACTCATATGCTAAAATGATATAAAGACCTTTGTCATCAGTCATTGAGTAAGGAATTTTCCTTCTTCTACATACATATTCAACACATATGTCTTAATTCCTGATTTTGAATGTAGAGTATTTGATGACCCTTCCTATAATTTGTTGACTACAGATGGGTAAGAACTATACAGAAATTAACTAAGAAACATTCTTTCTTACTAAGATTTTAAACTGGTATTAAATCTTGGTCATTTCAGTATGCACATAGATGAACCTTACAAAAATGATGGCCTTTCTGCACCTTGACCTAATCTCCAACAACAGTGCTCTCCTCTCCTCTACATGGCACTCACTCATACAGTCATCCCCTAGATTTTGTCATTCCCAATGACTGCAACACCTATGTAATATTAATAATAGCAATGATAAAGAACAATCATGGGTCAGATCACATCCTGAAAAACTTAAATAAACCCGTTACACAGGAACCCTTCAATCCTCCAAATAACTCTGACATAGGCACTCTTACCATGTCTCCTTTTGTAGACAAGGAAATTTCGGCACAGAGATAAATAGTTTGCCCGTGGTTCCCGAGCTAGCAATGGTCAAGATGGAGTTGAATCACAAGCAGTGGGGCTGCAGTGCCCCAGCCCTTGACCACTGCACTCAGCTGTTTCTCCACCTTCCCAACATATAGCCACTACCTTCCTGCCACTGTAGGTCACTCACTTCAGTACTACAGCTCAGGAGTCTGTTGGGATATGACACCCAACGAATGGAACACTTTTCACTGCCCACTGCCCACCCCCATGTGCTCAGGTAACTCAGTTCCAGCTGAAATTCCACGGCCAGTCATCATATCCCCATCCCTGCGTCTATTCCCTGCCCAACTCTCCCTCTATCAACATGCTTGGCTACACCCCAACCCAGGAAATTCCAATCCTACAGCTGCTTTAGCACAAATATGCCAAGTGGGCTCACTTTGACTTCTTAATCGCTATGATGCTGACCTCAGTTGGACCACAAATGCTGCATGGCAATTATATTCCCCTGGTACATGAGTCCACTAACGGGCCCCCCTCTCTGGGCTCATGCTCTCTTCCTTCTTTGCTGGATTTCTGCACGAACAATTACTCCCTGAGACGTTGATACAATAGGTTAATCATAAAGCTAAGCTAAGCCTGATACCAACAATTATTTCTTCTTCTGTTTCTTCTCCTTCTCCTCCTCCTTCTTCTTCTTCTGTTTCTCCTCCTTCTTCTTCTTTCTCCTCTTCCTCCTCCTTCTCCTCCTCCTCTTGTTCTCCTACTACTATTACTTCTGCTGCTGCTGCTGCTTCTTCTGCTTCTGCTTCTTCTGCTTCTTCATCATCTTTCTGCTTGTCTGCGATGTATTCTTTAAGGACATTCAGCAACTTCCAAGTATGCCTATAATCACGTTTCTGCCTGTAACACATAACATGTAACACGGTCATATGTCATAGGGAGATGAAAAATTAATCCTATTCAAACTAAAACAGACTTGACAAATTTATCCTATAAAGTAGCAAGGGAGTAATAGCAGCTGAAATCTTTTTGGGGAAAGATGAAATGAGTTACTCTCATTCTGAAAGGATTCCTTCCTAACTGACTAGTAGAGCAGCTATCTTACATTCTTTACGTGCTGAAGACAAAGGAGGGTTTACAGCACTATAAATTTCCCAGAAACAATCATTTTCTCTAACAGCAGTTTACTTTTCATTTCCTCAAACTAAATAACATAAGGGTTCTCATAAGTAAGTTCAAGAATATCATAGCCATTCATCCCGTAAGATTTCCCAAAAGAAATGCTTCACTTAACTATTTCTCCACATTGGCACAACAATGATTTTCTAAAAGGAATAGTGAAAACAATTTAACTAAAATAGATAACTTATTTACAACATAAGGTTGTCCCTTTCCACATAACTTAATATTGTTAAGGATCTACAGACTAAACGTTGAAGACATTTATCTTACATGCAGCTGCCGTATTTCTAGAAATGGATAAAAATTAATTTTACAGGAAGACTATTTTTATCTGGAAGGCAAAAAGAGGTTCTCTTCTTTGGCTTCTAGGTAATATCTCTTAATTCTGTTAAACTGAGGTTATAAAACTAAAGAAACTTACCTGCTTAGGGAACAATCAAGTAAAATATGTTGTTCCCTAGAGATGTCAATATGTACAGGATAGTTTTTGAAATTATTTGCACCAACAAATACAAAGAAATGATATAAATATCATTACTATCATTATGCAAAAAAGCCAACAGTATGCAAAAAAGCCAACAGTCATACCTTTTTAGTTGTTTTTTTCTCAAAGCACGTTCAATTGTGTTCTTGGTTTTCCTATAAGCGGCTTTATCTATTTTTATCATTTTTCTTTTTGCAGCAAGGTCCTCTGTAATGTCAGCTAGGTAGTAAATGAAAATGCATTAACAGTTAATGCTGAAAAGTAGTTTCTTCGCATACATTGAAATCTATGTGAGACATGATGGTTCAGCAATATCGGAAGGACATTTACATTGTAAAATGCAAAGATCACTTCAAAAAGCAAGATTTACTCATTTGTTTTCTGTAAAATCTTTTAGGTATTAATATTAGCACTCTAATTCCAATTGGTATAACTGCAAACCACTTAATTGATGGATGATGAAAAAAAGCAAATAATTAAAAGTTTCTATTTTTTAAATGTGCAGAAAGGGTTACAAACACAGACTCTAATTTCTACATTTATAAAATGTCTTGTAATTCAAAGGACATGTTTCCATGAAATACTGTCACAATCATTATGCAAAACATACAAAAAAGTATCTTATTTAATAAGACCGTCAAAAGGGTAGAAATAATACACAATTAAGAAAAACATTTTTTAAGCAATCTAGTGACTGATGCTATTAACTGTATTTTAATAAAAGAAGCATCGTCCATGGGTATAAAAATTAAGGCTTAAGTAAAGAAATACATTCAAAAACACTTTTGAAATATTTTCTTGGAGCTTTTTACATGATATTTTTATCCATAGTGTTGTTTCAGAAAACTGTAATACTGCAAGGAATGCTTTCCTAAAGGTGGTTTCACATTAGAGATCTGCCATCAATTGCTAAAGATAGTTTTCAGCAATCATAAAAACTCTGCACCATAATACAAGTATTTTTTACAGTCTCCATCTATAATGCTCAGTTAGGCACCTCACAAAGCCAGCACTTAGTCACCAAGCAGAGCAAAGCTTTCCAAATATACTGCTTGTATGAATCATCACTATAGAAGAGCTGAAAATTGAACTGAGCTTTTTAAAAATATGAGTATTGTCTGTCGTCTCTACAGAAATTTTCTCAATTTTTTTTGAAAATATGGTCCTATAACAGTCAGTGCAACTAATAGTTCACATGGCAATACAAAATGTACGAGTTTTTGGATCCAGTTACATGTTTCTCACTGGGTAGAAAACTTGTCTTTCCTTTTCTAGTACACAGTTTATTACAGGAATAATAATAGAATATCATCATCTTAGATAATTCGATTTTCTCTTGTACTTTAAAGAAAACAAAATCAGAATGCTGTGACAACAGAATAGCTAAATTAGGAACATAAAAACTCATATTAAAAACTTTGAGTACATACGGACAGGAAGAGGACAGGAACATAAAAACTCATATTAAAAACTCTGAGTACACACAGACAACAGACACCTGGGCCTACTTGAGGGCAGAGGGTAGGAGGGTGAGGATGAAAACCACCCATCAGGTGCTATGCTTACAACCTGGGTGACAAAATAATCTGTATACCAAACCCCTGTGACATGCAATTATCTATATAACAAACCTGCACACGTACCCTCAAACCTAAAATAAAAGATAAAAAAACTTACATACTTAATCTGTGTACACTAAAAGAAACGAATATAGCTGTTTCTCCTCCAGTGTCCTCTAATATCCCCCAAATAATTAAATTTCCACGTGTATGAAAGAAAAGCCATCCCTCTCATTTCACCATTGTTAGAAGCACTCTCACATTCCACATCAACAATCAAAAAGGTAAATATGAAAATTTATTAAACACATTACATTAAATACGGATGTTAAATGCTATATATGAGAAGAAGGCGTGTAAGACAGTCTTGTCATCCACTAATTCATATAACCTACTGTAACATTTGTATGGTTGAAAATAATTTTCAAAAACTACGAATAGCTCCTAAAACATACCTGCAATATATTCTAGCTTCATGGTATGAATCCTGTAAAAAAAAAAAAGTTACATCAAAATTTTAACATAATGCTACACAAAATGCCATGTTTGTTGGGAAGAAATGTCTTATGTGAAATGTTCTGCATAGAATAGAACAGTGATGACATGATCCGAAGCTGACTTTTCCCAAAGTACTTTATCCGACAGGCAAAAGTGACTTAAACACTTTACCCCGTGTGTTCATCTTTTTCAGCAAAAGGTTCTCTTTCCCCATGCTCATCAGTCACATCTTTCTCCCTTGTTTCTGTAAAAGGGTTTCTTTCCTCATGTTCATCACTGACTGGATCCTTTCCTGCATTAAAATTTAAAAGACAAACCCTTTTTAGAGGAAAACGCTGTTGTAGACATTTTTCGTGGAGAAAGGTACCATTTGTGGACGTTTTTGGCTCTCTACCAATTAAAGCTTTAAAGCAGAGCTATGCATGGAATCACTGGGCCCCTGGCCAGTTTACGGAGGCATTTTTGGAAGCCCTTCGGGTTCAAGTCCCAGTAAACAACGCTCACAGGTCAGACCCCTTGGATGTTAGGACCACACTCATGGAGAAGAGCTGCTCTGAGAGCATCTGTAACCCTGCTATGAGAGGGAGCCTCCCACGGGAAGCCTTAGGCCCTCGATCCTGCTTTGAAAACCTGGGGCCTCTTAGCAGATGCATGGTGGACTCCAAAGCCACGAAGAGGCCAGGGGTCTCGGGCTGCCCGTGTGCCCCCCGCGCAGAGAGCAGACAGATCGTCTCCTTGGGCGTGCACCTTCTTCCGTGGCCCCTTGGGCTGTGTTTACCTGCATGCTCCTTCACCGGGGCGGCCATAACTTGAGCCTCCGACTGAACCTTGGCAGCCCTCTTGCGGCGCTTCCTGCCCACGGGCTCCATGGTTGGCTGTCCTGGGAAGTTAGAAGCGACCCCTGAACCTGGTTGAGTGCAAAGTCAAACTAAGTTGGCTAAGGAAACAGGACATGTGAAAGGAGAGCCATCGGGATTGCGAGTTCAAGAAAGGGTGGGGCTGGCCCACCCCCTGTATCCTGTGGGAGTAGGAGGGGACGGAAAAGATGTCAGTGTCCCCTTCTATCCTTCCTGGCCCGTCCAGCCCGTCCCTGGGGCTGGTTGCAGAACTCACAGCTGCCTCGCACACCTGAATGGCCCCTGCAAGACCCTTGCGGTGCCCTTGGGACGCAGCTCGGTCCTGCCCCTTTGTTCCCCAGAGACCTGTGTGGCCCCGAGGACCATGGGTGACACAGGACCTGCCCAGCCATCTCCCGGGGAATGTCAGGGGCTGCACTCCCACTCGCTCGCCTGGATGCCCAGGTGACCCCTGGCAACTCCAAGTGTCCTGTCCTGATGGGCGGCCGGGCTGGAGGGACCCACTCGGACTGTCCCCCACAACACCCCCGCCCATCGCCTCCGCACACACTCCGCCCCTCCTCCTCCCCTCCCTACAGCCCCTGCCCATTCCCTCACCCCAGGCACCCCACACCCCTCCCCTCCCCTGCCCCCATCCCTGGCCCCACACCCAGCCCCCACCTGTCTGCCACTCCCCGGACCCTCCCCCCTCCGCCACCTCCCCTCCCTCGCTCCCCTCTCCACCCCCTCCATTCCCTCACTCTCCCCTCCCCTGCCCACCCCTCCCCCTTGCACACAACAGGTCAGCCGGCCGCTCCGCGCTTCACACCCTGGTTCCCAGAGGGCCTCGTGCTCACCCTCCCGCCTCCCTACCGCGAACACTTCAGCGGCTTCCTTACAGAACCTACAGACACTGGCACCACGAGGTTCTCTTACAAAAATGGGTCCTCAGTTCTCGTGAGAGCAGCTGGCCTGGCTACCCACGCTCCTTGCTGATTGGTCAGCTCAGCGCGCATGCGGGTGAAGGATCGTGTGGGGCCACGCCACCTGCTGGCACGCTCTCCCCACTGCATAAGGGGCCGTGCATAGTTGCTGTGGACTGGGGTAGGGGTGGTTCTTTGGGGCCTCTGTCCCCAGAACCTTTCAGCTCCTCCTCCTGCGGAGGGACGCAAGGACTCGAGATGGAGGCCAAGTGGACGGGGCCTAGGTCCTCGCCCCCGAGGTCTTTCCAGCCACGCCTGCCCCTTTGGCTGGAATGGCCTTCGCCTTGCAGGTGGAGCCGAGGCTCCCTCCCATGCCCTGTGTGTTTCCAACATGCCCAGCTGTACCCTTTTTATCAATGGATTGCGCTTTTATGTTTTTTGCTTGCTTGTTTGTTTTTTGAGACGGAGTCTCTCTCTGTCAGCTAGGCTGGAGTGCAGTGGCACGATCTTGGCTCACTGCAACCTCCATCTCCGGGGTTCAAGCGATTCTCCCACCTTAGCCTCTCAAGGAGCTGGGATTACAGGTGCGTGCCACCTTTCCCGGTTAATTTTTGTATTTTTAGTAGAGACGGGGTTTCGTCATGTTGGCCAAGCTGGTGTCGAACTCCTGACATCGAAGTGATCCACCTGCCTCAGCCTCCCAAAGTGCTGGGATTACAGGCGTGAGCCACTAAGCGCAGACCCAAAGTCGTGTTTTTAAAGGCATCAACTGTATGATGTATAGTTGTTTCCAAGAAATGACGACTGAAAGGTACTGATTGAGAAACTCTTGTCATTTCTTTCTTCAAAAAAAGTCAACTAGTTTCCTGCTGGTTCTTTCCACTTAAGTTGGTCATAGAAATCCCAGGGGTGACCCTCAGGTTGTCACCTTTCTTCTTGTTGCTGTAAGGTTGGCCTGCTGACAGTAACAGATACACCCCACTCTCGGTTATATCAGGATCAAGTAGATCCATTGGCCATGGAGTGATGGTCTTTTCAAGTCAGGCTATTTTGAGAGGTAATAAAATATTCGCGTACTTTAATTTATTTCTCTTTTGTACTTGCTTGTTTTAAAATACAGTTCTGCACATAAATATTTTTGGCAAGATGAACGATATAGATCTATTTTGTCACATTGCAAAACAAATTATTAAGTCAACAATGACTGTAAGTAGAACATTCTATTTCATTATTAATTTTCATTAGACTTTCAAAACATTTTTCTGTATAATATATTTAGATATTTTGAATTCAGCAATGCAGTCAGATGCTGGGTGCAGTGGCTCATACCTGTAATCTCAGCACCTTGGGAGGCTGAGATGGGCAGATCACTGGAGGCCAGGAGTTCGAGACCACCCTGGCCAACATGGTGAAACTCCGTCTCTACCAAAATTACAAAAAAAATTAGGTGGGACCACGCCTGTAATCCCAGATACTTGGGTGGCTGAGGCACGAGACTCGTTTGAACCCAGGAAGCGAGGTTGCAGTGAACCGAGATCGCATCACGGCCCTCCAGCCTGGGCGACACAGCGCGACTCTGTCAAATAAAATAAGATAAGATAAGATAAGATAAAATAAAATAAAAATAAAATTCTTATGTGATGATTATCTGAATTGTTTCTTTTTTCTTTACTTTTATTCTACATGGGTATTACTTCACTTGTTTTAAATAGTTGTGTGTTCATAATAAAGGCTCCCTTTTCTACATAGTTGGTTTTCCCTTCTTCCCTCAACATTTAAAAAAAATCTCTACAAAATCTAGACAATCAAGATTCTTCCTTTTGATTTAAGCTCAATTATTAATTTCTCCCCAACATTACAGTTTTTCAGCAGCTGGAAAATGGAACCAAATGATGTTTAATTCTTCCAGCAGTGATGTGAGGAAACCTGCACAGACTATTGCTGCCCAGGGAGCTCCCCCAAGCCTGACATCCGGTGTGGTTTTGGGAGCATGAAGGCATGGCAGACTGTCTGCATGACCGAACTTAGTCGCCAGCCCCTCCAGAGGTCAAGACTGATACCAGGTGACCCAAAGCTCCTACTATAAATCATCAGCATTAACTATCTGGCATGACTCAAAGCTCCAGGTAAACAAACACATTATGATCAGGCAGGATATTCCAAGGGCTTAGAGGTTATCTCCTGGAAGGCTGTCAAAGAACAGACCTTTGTTTGGAAAGTGCAGGGTTTGGACAGCACAGACCTGCTGAGCTAACCTACTACTGCACTCTCAGTAAGTGGCTCATTCAGCTCTTAGAGTTCTGTCTCTCTCTTCCTAAAATGTTCAGATCCTTATGGATGGAAAATCTGGGAAACACAGCACTCATTGTAAACACACCAATCCTAAAATTCAGCTCCTCTTCAACAACCCGGGCTTTTGAACTGGGGCAAAGTCACTATGCCAGGATGACTTTTTTTTTTTTTAACCTTAGAATGATTTCCTCCCAGGTGGCTCCTCATCTTTCAGGTAACAAGGCTCCTGGATGACCCATGGCATCTACAGGGCACACCAGAGTCTGAATCACAGCTTATTTTCTGGATTGCCCTTGGACTCAGCAGGATGATTCCACATCTTCCAAATTCTAGATATCCTGATATCACAATACTTTTTATCCCTGTTTCTTAATGAAAGGGTAAATGGAGGTAGAGGTGTTTCTCAACAACCTGCAACAACACATTTTTCTTTTAATTATTCAGTACTTAATTGGAAATCAAAGCCCTTTCCTAATGTATTGATAACATTGGGAATTGATGACTACTGTGTAGTTGTACTTAACCTACACCATGCTCATTCCTAACATGGGTTATGGAAGCAGCAGAGCGGCAGGTGACAACACATGCACTTCTCTCCCCCTCTGCCCAAAGCTGCTGGTGGTAACTGTCAAATGAGCAGAGGACAGGGGAAACAATAGGAATATTTTAAAACTGTGGTTTTCAGGATGGGAATGTATTAATATCATACAACCTAACTGTTTCCTTCCTTTGCCTATATTGTTGTATATTGCCCAAGCTTCAGAGCTGTCAGAGCAAACCTCAAAGATGAGGAACCAGCCAAGAGGTAAAAAGCCAAGCAAAACAAAAACAGCCCGTTTCTCATTGACTAAGATTTTTAGTTCAATTACATTTCCTTGCCATCTAAATAGCCAGATGCAATGACCCATAGATAGAGCCAGTGTAGAAAATATTTCAACCTAACATAATAATGTCTAAAGGGGTTAGTAATTGTTCTACTCAATTTGTTTCAGCCATTCTGTTGGAATTCCTATTAATTGGAATTGATTATAAATATATGGAATGTCATGTAGTGAAACAAACAACCTATTTAGAACACACCAAGTTTCATGGGCAAGTAACAAATCACTTTTTAAAAATCAATACCAACCAGGCCAGGTGTGGTGACTCACACCTGTAATCCTAAAACTTTGGAGGCTGAGGTGGGAGGACTGCTTGAGGCCAGGAATTCAAGATCAACCTGGCCAACGTAGGGAGATCCCCCATATATAAAAAAAAGAAAGAAAAGAAGAAGAAAAAAATGAATGACGACATATACAGTGAGATCAAAGAACACTAGCTACCATCTACCCTTGGTTTAATACTCTTAAATCCTTGAGAAGGCTGGCATACGTGGAGTCTTTCCAGGAAGACGTTTGAGGCAGAAAACTGGAATAGGAGCAGGCAATGTGTCATTTCATCATCTGAAATGGGGACTTTATTAACTTGCCTGAGTATAAAGTCAAGAAATAAGGTATTTTTCAGGACTGTTTGGTTAAATGTCATTCTGTTTATCAAAACAGGGAAATCTGGCAGCAATTTCTAACCATATGGGATTTTTGAAAATATATGAGAAAAATGTGATTATGTGTTTAGCTGAGTATTATTTAAAATGTATGTAAAATCCTGAGAGGGCTTTTGAACTAAGTTCCTAAAATCATCCTCTTGTGCATTCTATTTGATATGCTGTTGTGTGCATAAAATTGTTCCAATAGAAATAAAGCAGAGCCATAATAAAACCAACCCGGCCCCCTTTAATGACCTGCTTCCTATAATTGTAAATTCCATAATCGTTTCTTTTGACTATAGGCAACATAACAAGACAAAACCTATAATGTTCCAAAGGAATAGAATCAATACAAAAACAAAGGTGTTTCATACTACTTACAGAAGATGAATGTATCCTGCAAGCTGAATGATGGTAGATCAGCTTATGCTTTTCTAAATCATCTAAATATCTTCAGTGCCTTTGATTACAGCCTCAGGCCCAGTTCTTAAAAAATCAAAGTTCACTTTCAAGGAATGTCATTTAAAAACTGCTGATCATCTAAGCCTTGGGAGGTCAAGAACACTCTTATTTCCTTTATACTTACAAGTTTAATTTGATGTTTGCCAAAATAGACTTAGGTATACATTTTGTATCAAGATGCTAAGCAGAGCCCCATGCAAAATGTTTCTAAGTGGGATTTGTTAAATATAAGATTACTTTTATGACTGGGACATTAGAGATGCAACCATCAATGAATAAAAAAATAAAATAAATTTTAACAGCTTTCTCTAGCATCAAGTTGAAACTCAAGTCTCACTAGAACAAGTTTCAGGAACAGATGAGATTTCAGGAAGTTTCAGAAACAGCAGCTCAGATCCTTGACTCACTCTGCATGCAGAACATGCAACATATTTCCATGCCGGGGAGAGAAGGATGTGACCTCATTCATTCACTCATTCAGTCATTCCCTTATTCATCTACCTAGTAGCTGTCAAGACTCCTAGTATGTGTTGGGCATTGTACTACATACTAAGTATATAGAATCTCTTTTCTAAACTCAAAAAATTGTAAGTAGGTGGTATTAGTGGTCAGGTTAAAACATTTGTGAAAAAAAGAAATTACAGTGACAAATGCTACAATAGATAGTAAGTGATGTAGGATCCATAAGGAAGAAGGACAAATTGTTTATAGTGTCGATAGGGAAGACTTTACAACAGGAGAAATCATCTGAGATTAGTTTGGAAGGATAAGGACAAAAAGGTATTTCAGTAGAAAATGGGGACAAAAAGTAGAAAAATGGGGCACTTTATTCTGGGAGTCATAAAAGGTGGGGTATATTTGGAAAGAGTAAATTTTTCGTAGAACTATAAGAGATTTCAGGGTGTGTGAGTTATAGTTTTAGGAGATAAAGTTGAAGATATTTGGGTACAATATCTTGAGGTGTATTATAAGCCAAGAGGTAATATAGATTTTATTTTTGCAGGTCAGTGGTTCTCAATCAGGGGCAAGTCTGTGCCCCCTCCCCGGGATATTTGGCAAGGTCTATATTTTTCTGTTACAACTGGGGAGGAAGCAGGCTACTGGTATCTGGCAGGTGGAGACCAGGGATCCACTAAGCATCCTACGCTGTACAAAGTCCCTGCAGCAAAGACTCTGTCCCAAATGTCGACAGTGCTAGGGTGAGCAACCTTGCTCTAGATAATGGAGAGTAACTGAAAGATTTTACACTTGGGAGAGAAGTAAAGAGGCGCTTTCTAGGAAAGTGATGAGACACCTTCTAGGAGGTTTGCCACATCACGACGGTCATCAAAACGCTGGGTGTCAATAAGGGAAACGATATTCATCTACAGGGAGAAAGATGAACTAACTTCTTAAGCATCTATTCTGTGCTGGATATTCAATGTGTTATATCAATTCCCCCCGTGATATTGGCAACTGCTACTTTCTGCAGCAGTGGGAACTGTCAGATGAAGCAGGATGAGACTAGAGGCTGGGAGACTAGAGGCTGGGAGACCATATAGATCAATGTTCACTCTCACACGGAAATAGTGGAGGTCTGGACTGTAGTAGTATCTGTGGAAGTGGAGATCTGAAAGCAAAGAGGAAGGTCAAATGAAAAGAAGTTCTTTACCAATTACATGTGAGAAGGGTTTAACCACCAAATGGAAGGTTTACAGAATGACTTCGAGGTGGCTGGTTCAGAAGAGCGGGTAGCTGGACAGACTGTAAAAGGAAGTCTCAGAGGGCAGGTATAGGGCTACCCACAGTTGTGACCTTTGAGGTGCCCATGGGAGGTTCAGATGTAGATGCCTGGTAAGCAAAGGGAAAAATAAGTCTTCAGTTGTAAAGAGACCTCAAACAGAGATGTGTTTAAGAGTTTGCAACATCACGATGGTCATCAAAACACTGGGTGTCATTAAGAGAAACAATATTTGCCTGCAGGGAGAAAGATCAAATAATTTATTGAGCATCTATTCTGTGATGGACAGTCAATATGTTATCATCTCAGTCTCCCCATGATGTTGCAGGGAGACTGAATGCACACAGGCCCAGGAAGGTGCTCAAAGTCAGGCAGCCATTCAGAGGCAGAGCCAAGCTTGGAACAGTGTCTCATCAAAACCGATCCCCATCCATTCATTCTTTCAATATTATTTATAAAGTGAATTGCTGTGTGGAGAGAAGAAGTCACAGAACAGGTTGAGAAAGAAGACCCTGAGACGGGAAAAGAAAAAGTGAAGAATGATGTCATCAAGTCCAAAGGAACTTCAAGTAAATTTTCAGTTATCAATTGTAAAAAGACTCAGAGTCAGACCAGAGGATGTTTCTGCCATAAATTGCTATCCAAATGATACCAAGTCATGCACACAGACACAGAGTGTATATCAGAGTTAGAACGTGTACACTGCATTAGACATCATCAGGGACTTGCTGTAGTGCAAGGAGCAAAAGACAGATGGAAATTTATAGAAAAGTACTTAGAGTTTGAAGAAGTAGAGCCAGGAAGACCAGAAGGAAGGTAGCGTGGTTGCTAAAGGGAAGATATTTTACAGATGAAGATTCAGATTTGAGCGTAGATGTAGGCTGAAGGACTTGAGTTGAAACACCAAAGTTTGAGTATGTAGGAGTGAGGGTCTAAATGAGAGAATGAAGGAGTTGGCCTTGGAGTGGAGAAGGGTCCACTGTTCCTCTAAAATAGTGGTCTTCAATCTTGTTGGGCCAGTAGACTCTCTTGAGAATCTCGTGAACGTTTTAGATGTTTCTCCAGAAAAACAACGTAAACATTCTGAAAACTGGGTATGATCTTAGGGAGTTCTGCTAAAATCTCCTAAACTTAAAATGTAACAGGCTCTCCTTGAGAGTGAAGAGGCGCTGTTATTGTCATTATAGAGGACAGCAGGCTCCATCTAAGCTTCAAGCAATCCCAGACTGGTGAATTGGAAGTGGCTGGAGAATGTGATGAGCTGAATTTCCTCTGTGCTGGCATTGATTATCAAGTTATTTTTATTGATTATTATTATTAATATATTTTATTATTAGTATCACTATCAATAATTATTAATAATCAATTTATAATTGATTTGCAATTTGGTATTAATAACTATCAATAATAAATAGTATTATTAATAATCAAGAATCTATAATTATTGATTGTGATTAATAATGATCAATACTTAATAATTATTATTAGTTATTGATTATTATTAACTGAATCACTGTAAGAGTTCCCCTGAAGTTCCCCTGAAAAGAGCAGTTTGCATTTGTTAGGAAAGTGGTGCCCTGGAAATTGATTTCTTTCAAACAATTGACCCCTGTGAAATCCTTGCAATATCCTTGTGTAAACCCAGGGTTATGTGGATGAGCTCTGAAAGTCATTGACGTGGAAATTCCTAATGTAGAAAAGGTATCAGAAATGTTTCTGGAAATGTTTACACCTGGAATAGCAATTTGGTATATCCCGGGGGAAGTATCCAGAGCGAGGAAATCAACAGGAGCCCAAAGTTTTGCATTCTATTTATTGAGTAAAAATGTATAGATTGCTAGCCATATGACAAGACCTGTTCCAAGTGCTTTATGAATGAATTCGTTAAATCCTCATCACAAGCCTATAGCTAGGTACTGCTATTATCCCCATTTTACAGAGAGGGCTATAGAGTTGCAGTGAGATAGCAGGGTTGATCTTGGTTTGAGTCAGAGAGTAGATTTGGAACAAGGCTGTCTGTTTCCAGAGTCTGGCCTCCCACTTCTACTCTATATTGAGAAAGTTTACATATTATAATATGTTCACATATTCACTTAGTCAACTTTTCTTATAAGCTTTTAAATATCATACTTGTTTAATCACCTGTATTCTTTAGTATTGTAAAGGTAACTATCCATCGTCTGACAAGGACTATAGATGGGAAGAAATGCATCCAGGAATCTAATTAATCACACCAGGGCTCTATAGATAGATTTAGGATTATGGGAACAGTACCTCATCACTGCTTATAGGTTTTGAGAGCCTTCAATGAGCCACCTCTGAAAGCTTTTTAAAGATGGCTGGACACGCTTAGGCAGAGGGTCCCTGATTTGTGTGCTAAAGCTCCTTCAAATGAAGGAGTTTGAGGTGAACTGAAATTCTCCGGTGTTAAATGCTGCCACAACTCCTGAAATACCACCTACTCCTGCCAGGTGACCAGAAACTCAATCACCTTCTCCGCTAACTGACCTCAAAGCAACTTTACCCATAATACCTAAGAATACCATCGAGTACTTGCTGCTGAGTATTTCCGGTGGGCCAGGCTACACACACACACACACGCAGATGCAGATGCAGGCACTCAGTTTGCACAGTGGTACAGTAGTGCAGGGTCATAAAAATAAGCATGCAAGTTGAAACCATCTGAAGCAAGCTTTATAATCAATGGGAAAAATATAATTTATCTGTGGCCTTTAAAATTTTTGCCAAAATATTGTAAATTCTCATATTGTAAGTTATAAATACATAAGGACATAAATGCGTAAATATGATCAAGTATTTTGATTGGTGCAAAGTTTCCTTGGGGAGTGATGAAAATGTTCTGCTTGGCGTCTTTTTATTGTATAACTTTTGCTGCAGAGAGAGCATCTTTTCTATGCCTTACCAGATTGTCATATTCTTTTCTGTTTGGTTCGCCTTCAAAATTTTATCCTTTGCGCTGAAATATCAGGATATATTGGACAGTTTCTTTAGTGTGAGAGTTTTTGCCAACATCGCTTCCTCTGGGACACCTCGATCCTTTTCCCCACAGTCACCTCATTTCTGTTAACAGGTTTTCTGTGGCTGCATACCTCACCACTTTTCTGTGGCTGCATACCTAGAGTTTCTCAAATGATGGCAATACTCCCACAGTCAGCTGTTTCTTCAACGACTCCTTTATGTTTGATTCTAGCTTTACCACTCTTCATTTCTTTGCTTTGTTAGCCAAATCCCTCTGTTGAAAGCCTGCTTTGTTAAATGTTGTGTGTGTGTTTTTCATGGGAGATAAGGAGACACACTTTGCTGTCTTTGCAAGAACGGATATGTGATCATGATGCACATCGTTTTTAATGCAGTGATGTGTGGATTGAAGAGCTAGCAGCAAAGTTTGTGCTGTATGCAATTCCTCACAGTTAACATAACATGGTGACTGAAACTTGAACTGTGCTGTAAGGAGACTGATGTTATTTGACTAAACTGCGGTAACTGAAATTCAGGAGTATTAGAATCTTACTAATTAAGGACTGCTTCTGTGTGTTTGTGTGTGTATGCAAAATCATTGATTTATCTTACACATTGCAAGCTCTATTATTAAAACTAATTTACATAAGGGAAACGGAGGCACAGGATGATAAAGGACCCGCAACTAACAAGGAATGGGGCTGGGATTTGTGTCCAGGTGGTCAGCTCTGGAATCCAAGTACTGAACCTCTCCAACACACTGCATTTGTTTTTTTTTTTTTTTTTTTTTTTTGAGACAGATTCTCCCTTTGTCACCCAGGCTGGAATGCAGTGGTGCAGTCTCAGTTCACTGCAACTTCCGCCTCCTGGTTTCAAGAGATTCTCGTGCCTCAGCCTCCAGAGTAGCTGGGATTACAGGCGCCTACCACCACACCTGGCTAATTTTTATACTTCTAGTAGAGACAAGAGTTCAACCTGCTGTTCAGGCTGGTCTCGAACTACTGACCTCAAGTGATCCACCTGTCTTGGCCTCCCAAAGTGCTGGGATTACAGGCGTGAACCACCATGCTTGGCCCATACTGCATTCCTCAGTTGGCCCAGTATAATTTACATTTTTTTATGTAAAATAATCTATTTTCTTAAATACTTGGATGATAAAATCTGGGTTTTCTTCCCCCTTAATATTTCTTGGAGGATGGCCTGGTAAGAAACTGTGTTGGACACTCAAGGTTAGGAACACTAAAGATTAGAAAGGGGAGAACAAAAACTAGATGAGGCTAGTTGTACAGCAAAGGTGTGCGTGATCTGGTGTAGCTGCAACATAGCTCTTCGTTTTACTTTGTGGCAATTTCAGCATACACCTACATCTATTGTTTTTCCTTCCATGGGTATCTGCTGTTCAGACACCTTCAACAAATATTTATTTAACTCTTACTCGATGCCAGGTTCTATGTTAATCTCCTGCCTTCAGAGCATGGGTCCTTTCCTTGTTTTGCCTCAGAGTGTGTAATATTTAATCAATCTAGGTTACAGCATAATTCTTTTCCAATAAGGAGCCAACTACTTTAAATAAAGAGGAAAGAAACACAAAATGTGACTTAATAATCAAGGACAGGTTTATTTTAGAGAAATAAACCTGAGAGGGTCTTCTGGCCAATTTTGGTCAGGAGCCTTCTCTCTTACAGACTAAGGATACTTAAGGGTTTTGGAAGGAGGGGCTTATCGTAGGTCTGGAATGTTTCTATGTGAGGGAAACTTTATTGTGGGGTTGGAATGTCTCCGGTCTGAAGGGAGGCTATCAGGGTTGGCATGTTTCTGGTTGGAGAGGGATTTATCTTAGGGTTGGAGTGTTTCTGGTTATGTTGACATTAGCTATTAGGCTGACGTTTCAGGGCTGGACTTAGGCGGTTTTTTAATCAAGGGGAACTTAGAATGGTGGTGTTCATTCAAGATGGAGATGCTTCCCCTCTGTCAACTACTGTCTGCACAGATCTGTTGCTTTGAAGGTTGGCATTAGTAAACACCATGGCATACATTTATAAAAGTGGGCTTTCAGTTCTTCATTTCAAGTTTCCCTGTCATCTTTGGTGTATGTCCCTAGAGTTCTGATACCCTAGAAAATATACACATTATAAATGTAAATCATAAATAGTTTTGGCAGATGAAACACAAGACATCCCACCAAATTTGAATTTTTTTCCATTAGACATACTTCTACTAAAAATTTATCTGTTGTTTATCTGAAATTCAGCTTTAACGATAGGCATCCTGTATTTTTATTTGCTAAAAGTTTGGCAATGCTAACCATATATGAACATTGTACATGTCCATAAAAAAGTAAGAGTTTGATGAGAATGCATTAATATTTGTTTACATTCGTGAATAATATAACAAAATACAAATAGGATACAAGTCAATAATGCAACTCATTTTCACTCAAGGAACATGTAGGTGGAAAATTCCCTTAATCAAACCAAACCTTTGATCAGCTGCAAAATAAAAGACTTACTCTCATATGCCAGACATATGTTAATGTGCATAGCTAAAATAAAGCATGGGAAGTATATTAGACTCAGAAACATCCTCTAAAACCATAACTGTAGTATCTGAAATCTCCCACAAATAATGAATCCAAGTTGGCACAGACTAACCCAACAGCAGCAAGCTGGGTAACATACACTATGTGGAAATCTAAGGCATTGTTCAGCAAACGTTTTCTGTGAAGACAAAGATAGCAAACATTTTTACCTGTGCAGCCATACAGCCTGTCACATCTACCCAACTCAACCACTGAGCTCGAGAGCAGGCATAGACACAGACACCCATAGTGGAATGTGTGTGCCAGTATGCCAGTAAAACTTTATTTACAGAAGCAGGAAGTGTGTCAGAATTGTCCCACAGGCTCTAGTTTGCAAGCCCTACCTAAAAGGAGTTTGTTGGTACCTCCTTACTCTGTTGATAAGCTTTTTTTTTTTTTTCCCTCAAAGGAAGAAACAATTGTAAGAATTATTAAATGCTGTCAATCTCCTGTCATAGAATAACTAGGAAACTGAAAAGGCTTACGTGGGTAAGTGGAATTATAAAAATTCAAACTATTCTAAGAGCAGTTAAGGGCAGATAGTTATGAATCAAATCAACTAGATTTTTAAATAACATCTATATTGTGAGGGTCAAAAAGATGAAGAGGTCTGTTTGTGTGGTGGACTAACCACATATATGATTTTCTCTCCTTTTCGAAGTTCACGATAATGACATTAAAGCAATGTATTAACGCATAGGAACAAACAGAATGGGGAAGACAGGAGTAGAGGAAATTTCAGCAAATTTTGAAAACTGGAAAGTGTATGTAAAAGTACTACCTGATTTGGAAACTAAGTATAATTAAAATCTGGGCTCTGTACACAGGCTCTGTCCTGTTTTGGGGGAGGGGTATAGTCAGAAATGAGGAATCTGGGCCCTGACTGAGAGTTTTTGAATTGACATACACTACAGAATATGAGCAGTGAGCCTGATGGTGAGTTTGCTCCACCAATCTCAACTCAGCTTTTCCGTCATCCTCAATCATCTCACCAGAGTCCAGTAACAAAGCAAAAAGAGCTATATGAAGAAATGTTGAACTAGAAAAGTCATTTTCCTTATGGATTGCAATGTAAATAATTCTTTTCAGGTCTCATACAGTCCAATGGCGTCATTTATTGGGAAGAAGAATACCTTTAGCCATATAATAATAAAAACGAAGCACCTTCAAGCCCTGAACTAGTATTGGTTAATAATCCTGATTTGATCAAATGCAACTGATGATGTATGGATCTACCAGATCTTCATGTTACATTGGATTAAAACATGCAGAATAAAAATATTCTACATGATTTCTTTTGAATTTCGTGTGTTGTTCAACACCAATGGAAGCCTAATTTACCAAAACAAATAATACTATATATACTTAAATTATAGCCAATCCCATGTCATTTCATCTTACAAAATGTTTAATATTCTCCCATTAATAGCACATAAAATTATATGGACTACTGGGCTGACTAACTTTTAGTTTTGTATTCTTTATTTTTTTGTGTGTGCAACAAAGAGGAAAAGTAAGATCATGATGCCTAACACAATTAGTAGAGTTAAGTCTGAATTATAGATGGTCCTTAATTAATTATTCCCAAAAGCCTAACACCAACACCCGTATTTACCAAGAGAATATTATGCCATTTATCATATTCCTTGCTTAACAAGAACTTGCGATTTTATACATCACACTACAATACTGCGAATTTAAAAATGCGGAACAACATATAGATTTATTCTTGTTTGTGTAGCCTATAATAAAAAGTGGATAGATTCATTTTATTAGCTCTTGACTGCTTTTGGTAATCAGTCTTATAAAAATGTTTATTGTAATCTATTTCTCAGTCGGTCTTATGATGTTTTATTAAAGGCATAATAGCTCATTCATTTGAATCGAACTATTTAACCTGACTTTTTTGACAAAAAGGAAGTCTGATATGGTTAAGTACTTTGTTTTGTTTTTGTTTTGTCACTCTATCATCCAGGTTGGAGTGTAGTGGTGCTGTCATAGCTCATTGCAGCCTCGAGCTCACTGCAGCCTTGACCTCCCACGCTCAGCCAATTCTCCCACCTCAGTCTCCTGAGAAGCTGGGACTACAGGTGTGCGCCACCAAGCCTGGCTCACTTTTTAATTTTTTTAAAACGTTTTTTGTGGAGACCGAACCTCACTGTGTTGCTCAGGCTGATCTCGAACTCCTGGCAGCAAGGATTCCTCTCCCCTTGGCCTCTCACAGTACTAAGATTAAAGGCGTGAGCCATGCCCGGCCTGAGTACTTTGAAAAGAGGACTGATTTGCTAATTGAAAAGAGGACTAATTTGAAATTTCCCGTATATTGAGAAAGCCTTGCACATAGATCTAAGTTTTTGACAAAAACATGCATAAAGCAGATTTTTAGTTTTAAAAATGTCATCTTGGGAAAGGCTTATTATAACTCAAAAATATTACAATTGTTCTCAACCCTGTGTTTATTAGAATAAAAGACTCCCCTCTATGGGAAAAATTAACACGTAAAATTAATAATCATAGCAATGAGTAATAAATCCCTTTGAAATTCAGTGTTTCCAAATCTTTGTGTTCTCAAAATTGAAGGAATGGTCAATGGTGGTTCTCATGAGGAGGGGGATTGTTTCCCAGGGAAGATTTGGCAAAGTGTGGAGGTACTTTTCGTCACCACAGCTAGGAATATACCACGGATATCTAGTGGTAGAAGCCAGGAATGCAGCAAAATATCCTACAATGAATAAACAGGACAGTCCTCACTCCCCCCCAGGAACTATCCAGCCCCCAATGTCAATAGTGCCAAAGTTGAGAAACCATTATATGTGAATATGTAAATAAATAAAAACAGAAAAATGGAGGAAACCTCCACTGATCCCATTAAGAGATTCATGTCAATAAATTTTATTGAACAACGATCAATGTTTATGTTTTAATCATGTATGATTATATTTTAAATGCTGTGTCTTTATGTTGTCTTGATTAACGATGTTATAATAGTAAATGTACTAATAACACAAGCTACAAGAAAGTTTTCAAACTCCTAGAGTCTTGTGGTTGCAAGAATTTTTGTAAAGTAAATATTTACAATATGATGCAGTTTTGTTTTAGGTAAGTAAAATAAGTTATCAATAAAATATTTTCAAACATCAAATAATATGGCTTTAAGATAAAATTGTCTGAGGACAGCGGAATAGAAATTAAACTTCAAGGAATAAAACAAATGATTGGAAATTTTCCCCTGATAAAGAAGAGCATTTTTAGGGATTTTAATTAACTATAACAGGTATCAAACTGCTGTGATAATTAGCTTACATTGGAAAGGTTTAAAAGCTTGACGTTGCAGCTCTCTCTTTAAATATTTATATTTACAATATGCTAGAAATTTCATTCTTTCCATCTAGTTAAAATTATGATGTAAAACTGTAGATGTAACAAAAATGTGCCAGGAGATGCACAGATTGGCAAGATTCTTTTAAAGAGTATTCAAGTAAAAATGTTTGAATACCACTGTTGTACAGAGCTGATCCAGTTCCCTAAAATCGAACTCTCAGGAAGTTCAAGTTCCCCCTTTAGCCACAGGGGCCTGCAGACACGTGGGTGACAAATCCCTTCCCTTTTGAAGGGCATAAGCCCCGTTCTGTCTCTTGTAGCCTAAAAGCATTTTGAACATCAACCTTACAAATCCAAATAGTTGTTCATGATATAAAAGCTTTTAAATAATAATTTCAAAATTACCGGGTTAACTAAATAACATTTTCATGCCATGAGATCAAAGCAAAAAAACTTTTGCATCGTCAGACTTAAAGAAGGATCCTTTTGTATGAAGAGAAATGATCCTATAACTGCTTTGTTGGATTCTTAATTTAAATATTCATTAAGTGAATTTAACATGTATAGTTTATAATTCTCTTCCTTTGAGAAAGAAAAGAGGGCATTTATCTGAGACTAAGAGATTTCCCTACTTAACAAAACCCAAGGGCTAGAAATCTGAAGGTTTATTTCAAATTTTCTCAAGGGCAGTTGAATAATGTATAAGATATGCAACACCAGATGGCAGTATTTCCATGTTCTAGATCGTGTGTATCTCTACACACACACACACACACACACACACACACACACACATACCTATATCTATATACAAGTAGACAAAAAACAGTGTTTCTATAGTGACCAGTGTTGGGCAGGGAGACTTTAAAATCAGTATTGACAATAGGCACAGATATTTACATCAGAAATTTCTCTTTACACTTGAGATATGTGACTCATTTTTCCCATATAGTTCACTTAAAAAGCAGTTCACAATTATTATTATTTTTTTATTTACTGAAGCCACAACACATAGGTAGGTAACCCATATAAATATGGACAAACAACGAAAAGAAAAAAATAAGCAAAAAATTAGTGAAATTGCCAAACTAGCATATGATATCAGCAAATTATGGCTCAATTTAAAGGCTTTCTTTATTTAAATAACAAACTATGTAGCTTTATCTGAGCCTAATATACCTACATGAATGACTAATATGTAGATAAGGAGATGTAGTCATATATATATATATTACACGAAAAATGTACATACATGTTAAAGAGAGGAAAACAAATTTTCTTTTCATGTATATTCCATAATTGGTTGCAAAAATACGATTAGTTAACTTTTCAGAATTAACCTGAAAAAGTATGTATCTGTGAAGCCAATGAGATCTGTTACTTTGAAGTTGCATAAACTTCATAGGCTCTTTAAAAAAAAAAACCTCAATGTCTTATTCAATTGCTTCCTTTCTAAGAAAAGAAATTATTCACCCACCTGGTTCACAGTAGTAAAAGAGGAAACCAGCATGAAATTGCCTAATTTAGCGCATATTAAGCATAATAGGTGTTTATTAAGACAATATTCATCAATTAGTTATTATTGCTTGTTAATTAGGATTATCTTTAAAATGAGGATGTGGTGTATGAATCATTCAAGAAGAAGGCCAACCCTAAGGAAATTAGGAACTTTCTAGCTCCCAAGACCCCTCTTCCTATGCTTTGCTGCTCTGACAAATGGAATATCAAGCCAATTACACCGTGGTTTTTTTTTTTTTTTTTTTTTTTTTTTTTTTTTTTTTTTTTTTTTTTTT
>NC_045456.1:15524939-15538669 GCF_002776525.5 Piliocolobus tephrosceles | reverse complement strand
TTTTTTTTTTTTTTTTTTTTTTTTTTTTTTTTTTTTTTTTTTTTTTTGCCAATTTTGTACCCACTGTTACTCTCATCAAGATTAGGTTGTATACATTGCTATTAACTTAAATAAAAGAAAAAGAAAGTATTCTTTTAACACACATATATATTGATGCCTTTTGTATCCCATTTAGTTTACAAAGCAAACATGTGTTTTACTCCACTGTGCTCATCTGACAGTCCAAAAACAGAGGATTTGACTAGGAAGCTTTGTGATTTAGGTCCCAGAGCAAATGAAGTGTAGATTCTGGGGGTTCAGCAAAGGTCTGTCTCTTCCCTTGGCCCATGCACTCTGTAATACTCCAGGCTATCGTGGACAAATCTTTCCTTGTTAGAAGAAACACAAACACCAGCTGAGCAGAGAAGTTTTGTAGAAGGCACAGCCCACCCCAGCAGTCAGGAGCCCTGAAAAAAAGCGACCATAATCCAATACACTCCCACTCCTCTTCTGGGCTTCTCCATCCTACTCAGGCTTCAAACATGCATCTTTTCACTGTCCCTGGAGCATATTTTCAAACATTTGGACAGATGGGTTGCTTAGGCTTTGAGTTCCCTATTTATTTGGGGTGTTCAGAATGGAGTATTGGTGTGGAATTTATAGGCACTGATTTCTTCTAGTCCTTGTCATCACCATCATCATTGTCATCATCATCATCATCAGGATCTCAGATTAAGTGTTTCCTCCCTCTAAGTTTCTTCTCAATTTCTGACACTAACTCCAAAGATCGTGCATGTGCCAAACTGCCCTGATGATGGTTGTACAGGGTTGATCCAATTCCCTCAAAATGGACTGTCAGGCAATTCAGGTTCCCCCTTTAGCCACAGGGGCCTGCAGACACGTGGGTGAGAAATCCCTTCCCTTTTGAAGGGCATACGCCCCTGTCTCTTGTAGCCTAAAAGCATTTTGAGCACCAACTTTACAAATCCAAATAGTCATTCTTGATATTAAAGGCTTTTAAATAATAATTTGAAAATTATTGGGTTAACTAAATAACATTTTCATGCAATGAGATCAAAGCAAAAAATTTTTGCATTACCAGACTTAAAGAAGGATCCTTTTGTATGAAGAGAAATGATCCTGTAACTGCTTTGTTGGATTCTTAATTCAAATACTCATTAATTGAATGTAACATATACGGTATTTAGAATCCTCTTCCTTTGAGAAACAAAAGAACGCATTTATCTGAGACTAAGAGCTTTCCCTACTTAGCAAAACCCGAGGGCTAGAAATCTGAAGATTTATTTCAAATTTTCTCAAGGGCAGTTGAATAATGCTTAAGATATATAACACCAGATGGCAGTATTTCCATGTTCTCGATCATACGCGCACACACACACACACACACACACACACACACATACATATATATATATTTGTGTGTGTGTGTGTGTGTGTGTGTATATATGTGTGTATATATGTATATATACACAAGTAGACAAAAACAGTGTTTCTATAGTGACCAGTGTTGGGCAGGGAGACTTTAAAATCAGTATTGACAATAGGCACAGATATTTACATCAGAAATTTCTCTTTACACTTGAGATATGTGACTCATTTTTCCCATATAGTTCACTTAAAAAACAGTTCACAATTATTATTATTTACTGAAGCCACAACACATAGGTGGGTAACCCATATAAATATGGACAAACAATGAAAAGAAAAAAATAAGCAAAAAATTAGCGAAATTGCCAAACTAGCATATAATATCAGCAAATTATGGCTCAATTTAAAGGCTTTCTTTATTTAAATAACAAACTATGTAGCTTTACCTGAGCCTAATATACCTACATGAATGACTAATATGTAGATAAGGAGATGTAGTCATACACATATTACATGAAAAATTCACATACACATTTACGAAAGGAAAACACATTTTCTTTTCATATATACTCCATAATTCATTGCAAAAATACAATTAGCTAACTTTTCAGAATTAATCTGAAAAAGTTTGTATCTGTGAAGCCAGTGAGATCTGTTACTTTGAAGTTGTAGAAACTTTATAGGCTCTTTAAAAAAAAACCCTCAGTGCTTCATTCAATTGTTTCTTTTCTAAGAAAAGGTATAGTTTCACCCACTTGGTTCTCAGTAGTAAAAGAGGAAGCCAGCATGAAATTGCCTAATCTTGCACTTATGAAGCATAGTAGGTGCTTATTAAAAAATCATTGATTAGTTATTATTGTTTGTTAATTAAGATTATCTTAAAATGAGGATGTGGTGTATGAATCATTCAAGTAGAAGGCCAACCCTAAGGAAATTAGGAACGTTCTAGCTCCCAAGACCCCTCTTCCTATGCTTTGCTGCTCCGTCAGATGGAATATCAAGCCAATTACACCTTATCTTTTTGCCAATTTTGTACTGACTACTAGTCTCATGAAGATTAGTTAAATAAAAGAAAAAGAAACTATTTTTAACACACATGTATTGATGCCTGTTGTATCCCACTTAGTTTACAAAGCAAACATATACATTTTATTCCATTGTGCTTATCTGACAATCCAAAAACAGAGGATTTGACTAGGAAGTTTTGTGACTTAGGTCCCAGAGCATATAAAGTGTAGATTCTGGGGGTTTCAGCAAAGGTCTGTCTCTTCCCTTGGCCCATGTACTCAGTAATACTCCAGGCTACCGTGGACAAATCTTTCCTTGTTAGAAGAAACACAAACATCAGCTGAGCAGAGAAGTTTTGTAGAAGGCACAGCCCACTGCAGCAGTCAGTGGCCCTGAAAAGATGAGGCCGTAATCCAATACATTCACTCTCCTCTTCTGGGCTTCTCCTTCCTACTTAGGCTTCCAACCTGCATCCTTTCACTGTCCCTGGAGCACATTCTCATTTCCTTTGGACAGATGGGTTGCTTAGGCTTTGAGTTCCCTGTTTATTTGGGGTTTTCAGAATGGAGTATTGGCATGGAATTTACAGGCACTGATTTATTCTAGTCTTTGTCATCACCATTATCACCATCACCATTATTATGGTCATCACCATCATCATCATTGTCATCACCATCATCATTGTCATCATCCCATCATTACCATCATTATCACCATCATCATCACCATCACCATTATCATCGTCATCAGGATCTCAGATTAAGTGTTCCCTTCATGTAAGTTTCTTCCCAATTCCTGACACTAACTCCAAAGATCATATATGTCCCAGACTGCCCTGGTGATGGCGCTGCAGATATTCAAACCTCAAAACCGACCTTCAGCAGCCAGAGCCCACTCCTCCAGCCTTTGGAACACATGGTATGTTCCACTAAATGCAGACTTATCTGCTGAGCTCCCACAAGGCAAATCTCAACTCTACTCACCCAAATGCCATCCTACACAAAGGGTCATATTTTATCCCTTTTATCAGACTCTCAAGGAGTCTAGAGTCAGTCAATTAAAGCCAAGCTGGCTGCTTCCAATCAACGATCCAGAATCCCAGCACTTCCTCACCCACGGCACTGTTGGGAGCTTCAGATAAGAAGCCCACATTACTCCCCTCTGCTGCTACTCGGTTCTTAGGTGATATTTTGTAGTTTCCTGCCCTGAGATAGTTTTGGTGTCCTAGTTAGTGTGTGGATTTTTGGATGAGCACATGTAGAGCACACGCTCATGAGTACACACAGTCTATAATGACTGAGTTCTGAGATTGTTCTGCAGAGATCAGAGGGCCCAGCCAGTCCTTTCTGCTTCTGCTTTGAGAACTTCAGGAACTGCTTTCAGGACTGAGCAGAGAACCAATGGCCTCTCTGAGACCCTAATTCTGGACGAGGCATCATGTACTGACCCGCAAGGAAGCTCCGGCCCTGGGCTGCGGGCAATGGATGTCTCCTCCAGACTTACCCACCTTCCTATTTGATTTCTGTAGCTTTCAGGTACCTTTGTTATTTTCCCTTGGCTGCTTCCCATTCTCTTTATTTAAGTAGGTCTTAAAGGATTTATCGAAATCAATACAGTGTCAATGTATATACAATAAGAGAGTAAAAATATTTGGGGCGGACTGTAATCTCCTGACACCATTTTATCTGACTTTGTTAGCATGATACCAGCAACCTGGCATTTGACAGCCTCCTTCAGAATGAATCATCTAAACACTTGTCAAACATTGACCTGAAAGTTGCCCAAACATTTGTCTAAACCTTGCCAAATATTAGATTACGTGACAGGGGTCTCTGTTTCCCTTCCGGATTGTGCCATTAAACTGCCATTTGAACTGGAAAGTTCCAGTTCAGTGTCTCAGAAAATGTCTGTTTGCTGCCTACTTCAGGTTTAGCAGCACAGAATTAATTTGCTGTTGATAGTATTCCTTGGGGAAAGATGCTGTATAAGCGTATCGGCCATGTAATTCCAACATGAGCCTATACCAAATCTCAGATTCAAATAATGTTCTCTGTAAATAAGTTCTTTCTTGAGTTTGCCATTGTCTAGCCTTTAAATAAATTACTGGCATCATGTCTCCAGTGGGTTTGAATACATACACTGCAACTAGAAGGACGTTTCTTCACTTTCATGCATCTTTGTGAGAAGTTCTCACCATAACAAACTGTGCGGTCTGCATCATTCCCAAAAATTACTGGAGATTCCTTCTTATTTTGACTCACATTTGATTCCCACTCTTCCCTTCATCACCAGAAGATGATAAAATGGAGAAAACATGCTCTTAGAATTCAGAAACAAGTGCAAGCCATTATTGAAAGTGGAAATTTATTTTTTAAAGAAACTGTATTGCTATGGAAATTCTCAAACCTAGCTCCACATAGAAAGGACAGGGTAACAAACCTTCTGGTACTCTGCCCAGTGCATTCAACATCAACATTTTTCATATGTTCTACTCATCTAGTTTTCCTTTAGTGGAGTATTTTATTTTATTTTAATTTATTTATTTTTGAGACAGAGTCTTGCTCTGTCCCCCAGGCTGGCGTGCAGTGGCACAATCTCTGTTTCCTGCAACCTCTACTTCTCGGGTTCAAGCTATTCTCCCACTTCAGCCTCCCGAGTAGTTGGGAATACAGGCACGCAGCACCATGCTCAGCTAATTTTTGGATTTTTAGTAGAGACAGGGTTTCACCATGTGGGCCAGGCTGGTCTCCAACTCCTGACCTCAGGTGATCTGCCTGCCTCAGCCTCCCAAAGTGCTGGGACTACAGGTGTGAGCCACTGCGCCCAGGCCTAGTGGAGTATTTTAAAACAAATCTCAGAAATCAAGTGATCCACTGTCCTAATTTGTCCAGGACTATTCTGATCTTAGCACTGAAACTCCCACATCTCAGGAATCCCTTGGTTCTGGGATGGCAGCCACCCATATCATTATTCATCTTTAATTTTTTTCACTGTCTATAATTAATAAGAGATTAAAAAAACAATACCAATATCACATCAAACAAAATTAACAGTTGTTTCTTAACATCACCTAATGCCAATCATGTTCATTTTTTTCTTGACTTTCAGCAAAAAAATACAGTTTATACAATTAATTTGTTTTAATCAAAACTCATTTGGTGAAAATATCACCTAAATTTATTTTCATCGATAGCAGTTCCCCCTTCTTTTTTCTTTCTGTGCCATTTATTTCTGTAAGAATCTGAGTCATTTTTTCTATAAAAATGTTCCACATTTTAAATTTTGCAGGTTATATTTTTTTGTGGTGATGTTTTACATACTTTTTTATGGAATAGATTGTCTATATATTCCCAATTACCCCTAGAAACTTGATTAGATACCAGGACAATTTGTTCTGGCATTCATACTTACTGGTGGTGCTAGGTCCTTCTCATTGTAACCCAACAGGAAGAAGATTAATAATTACCAAGAAGACCTCTGGTTTTGCAGGGGTCACCCTGATGGAACTATTTCAAAGTTCTTCATCAACCTATCACCTAAAGATTTTAGCAGACTTCGATTATCATTGCCTTGATCTAAATAAATATATCATGACGCCATAATATATAATCATCAATATATCAATGACACCATAAAATAACATGGCAAGTACCCAAGTACAATTTTCTTTTTCAAGTATTCATTCTTCACTTATTAGCATGATTCTTCTAAAACAAAGTTCCACCATTGACTATCAGGTTGTCTTGCAGAAAAATCCAAACAAAAGAGTCAGGATAAATGTGTATTTTTTAGAAAAAATACTCATTTTCAGTGTAAATGTCTGGTACCCAAATAACTTCCAAAGATGACAAAGTTTTTTTGGGAGGCATACGAGTAGATAGGGGGAGAAATAGCATTTTGAACTCTCTGGTGCCTGTTCTTTGGTGCATTTCCATCATTCTCTTGACTGCTGTACACAAGCAAATGTATTTGATGCTGTACCATAATTTCCTTAACAGATGTGCACATGCAAATTTGCAAGACAAATTTGCATTTGGCACAGTATCTTTCTATTCTCCTCACCAGGAAACATTTACCCATTTTAGGAGCAATCATGATGACCACGACAAGCAAGAGGCCAAATTATTAAACAGGTAAAAGATACCTGCATACTTTCGTCTCAGCATTGTTATTATTCTTCCCAACCCCGCACCCTTGATTTCCTGGAGGGTGACATTTATGTCCATTGCAATCATCTAGCCTTGCAATCACCAAACCACATATTATACTTCAAAAGCCTCCTTTCTGATGCATCCCACCACTCTTTTCTTTTAAATTATCCTTCTCCCAATTGCCTGAGATCTCGGCCCTCAGGAGAAGAGCAGTATCATAAACTAATATACAGTGAGCTAAGTGCTCCTAACCACATAGCTCCAATATGTTCCATCTCTTCTTAATCCACTCAGCTAGTCCCAGAATTTACATTTTAAAATAAGTCAGTCCTTGGATCCAAGGAAACCTTGGTTTAATTGCACTTTTCTAGAACATCTTCAGTTTTTCTCCTTTGAGATTTTGTTCATGCTTTTCAAAACTCCTAGAATACCTCTCCCACTTTCAGCAATTCAATCCTTTCCCTCCCTTCAAATCTGTTCAAATTCTATCTCCTTTGTCACAGTAGTCATGTGTCTTTGGAACTCATGGGATTACTATTATCAAATCCCTTGTAAAAATGCTTTTACTCTAGTCATGAATGCTAATTTCCTATAATGTTGTTTAACCCTTTTACGGACTTAAAATAAGATTTTCCTACTAAATTGCACATTTTTTGAGTGAAGGGATGGTGTGTTGTATTTTAAAAATAGTACCTAGAAAAGTGTAGGAACAGCATCAATATTTGTACCAATAGTAAATTACTAGTAAGTGCTTTAGATGAGAATGGGGTCATCGGGGACAATTTTAGAACATTCCATTTACTACTAAGCTGATAAGTATTTACAATGCCTGTAGCTCAGCATGATATTTCCTTCAAATCATTCTAATATTGTTTAAAGTTTCTATTTTTCACCTCTACTGCTAGAAAATTACGTATTTCTGTATAGAGAATGTGGCTGTGTATTTTAGAATACATGTAATTCCCAGTATAACCTATGCTAGCCGACTTGACAGGGAACTTTTTCTAGACCAACTGCATGAGTCGGGGTTCGGTGAAATATAGATTCATTACATTTCATACACTTTTAATATGAGACATATGAGACATAAACTGATATCGCCTTCTAGAGGCAATGTGGAAATATATGCCAAAAACCTTAAGACTGATGCTACCCTTGGTCCCAGCTATTCCATCTTTATGAAGTAATTCTAAGAAAACAATCAAAGGTATATACTACAAAGATAGACACACATTAATTCACATCATTGATATCTAAAACAGTAGAAAATGTCTAAGAAGAGGAAGATAAACGGTGTTAGATATGTATAATGGAATAACTACTGAACTATTAAAATATTTTCTAAAGGAAAAGCTATAAAACAAAATTCACCATTAAGTAAAGGCAAAATGGTTTAGATGCAGTGGGTAAAATGTATATGTAAAAAATTGGCTAGAATATCCTGAAACCTTAATAGTGGCTATCTCTGAATGTGAGCATTATGGGCAATTTTTATTCTTTATGATTTTCTACCTTATGTTTTTATGTGCTTTCCAAATTGGCTAAAATGAATAAATATTATTTTTAAACTCAAAAGGTGTTATCCTATAAAATATCTAAGCTATATGGCAGTTTTATGATAGCTATTTAAAAATACACCCATAGTTATGACCCAGCAATTGCATTGCCAAGTACATACACAACAGAAATGCATACATACATCCACCAAAAACATGCACAAGGATATTCAGAACCTTTTGGGGTGATGAAAATGTTTTGGACCTGGATAGAGTTGACAGGTGAACAGTTTTGAATGTACAAAATGCCACTAAATTGTACACTTTACAATAAATACTTTCATATTAAGTGAATTTCACTTCCAAAACAAAGTTTTTAAGTCATATTCAGAGTAGCACCATTTGTAATAGAGAATAAAGGGGCAATAATCCAAATATCTTACAATAGCAGAATGGGCCAATAAATGGTGGTATAATGAAAACAACCGACTGCCACAACAACAGTGAAAATCAAGGAACTACTTCTGCATCCAGGTGCATGAAAGAACCTCAACATTTACCACCAAGTGAAAGAAGGCACAAAAAGAACACACTATGATTCCATGCACTTAAAATTCAGAAGAGATTCAAGTCACTTATAGTGTCAGAGGTCAGTTTCGTGGTTACCTATAGGGAGGGAGGTAGTGACAAGGAGTAAGCATGGGGTGGGAGTCCCGTGTGGATGGGCATATTCTGTGGGCTTATCTCAATAGTGGTTGCATACGTACATTACCCATAGTGAGAATTCATCAAATTGTACCGTTACATTTGCATTATTTAAACATCTTATTGCTTTCATTTTTACCTGGTTGCCTGCAAATTCTCCAGCCCCTAATGACCACTTTGCTGCTAAATTTCTTCTTCAGTTAATGACATAATTCTCTCTCTTCAATTATAAACTTGGATTCTATTTTCATCATTTCCAATTTTTGACATTCTACCCATTCACTCCACATGCACTGAATTCTACTATGTTCTAGGTGCAAGGTGGGGTGATGGGGAGAGAGAGGTGGTCTCAGCACTGGCAACCCAGAAAGACGACACACATTAGATAAAGTTTTTAACATTCATCTAGGTGTGGAACTTTTTCTAAAACATGCATGTTAAAATTTGCATATATTTTAAAGGGCTCAAAATCCCCCTGGAGACCCTTCCCCAGTTCAGATCAAGAGCCTGGCTTTATAGACAATGCTTCATAAGAATTCACCGACATTTGTCTCCTGTTTTTATTAGGTAATAAATGAATGTTTGCTTTTCTAAAGTAATCAAATTTACACCTTCTTATAAATTGGTATTTTAAGATCACTTTATTTGACTATGGTGTTATATGATTATTCTCCCCTAAATTGGTAGCACATGTTCATACGTTCCGAAATTCAAGACTTCTTCTGAAAAGAAGTCCTATCAAGTGTCCTAATCTCTTTAAGTGCATTAGTTAAGAAGCTATTTTTAAAGACCCACACATTACACTGTACTTAATCAACACAGTGATTTTTATCTGCTCAAGATAAATCTGATACCATTGTAATTAATTGTTTCCAAAATATTTTGACATGTATATTTTTCATTAGACTAAGATAACTAATAACAAGTCTGCTTGTTCATAGCTAAATTACACAGGCTATTAAAATTTAAAAATCAATTTCTAAATTCTTAATACTATGCAGCCAAATATTTCGCTCCATGGAAAATAGTTCCTGGCACTTGGATTTTGGTAACCGGTAAGGATCATAAGAATGAAACTGGACTGGGAGCGGTGACTCACACCTGTAATCCCAGCACTTTGGAACGCTGAGGCTGGCAGATCATCTGAAGTCAGGAGTTCAAGACCAGCCTGGCCAGCATGGTGAAATCCTATCTCTACTAAAAACACAAAAATTAGCCGGGTGTGGTGGCGGGCGCCTGTAATCCCAGCTACTGGGAAGGCTGAGGCAGGAGAATTGCTTGAACCCGGGAGGTGGAGGCTGCAGTGAGCCAAGATTGTGCCATTTCACTCTAGCCTGGGCGACAAGAGTGAAACTCCATCTCTGAATGAATGAATAAATAAATAAATAAATACATAAATAAATAAACAAACTGATGATTAATGCTGCAAAAGAACAAAGCCATATTTTAATTTGTAGTGCTAATTAAACCAAAGAAGTTTATACCAATTTCCCCAAGCATGCAAAGGAAAAAGAAGTACGAAGGAACTGTCTCATGGAAATAGGCAAAAAGGTGGCATGCTCTCACTTAATGTCATTCAAAATTGCAAAATAAAAACAAATAAAGAAACTGCAATTTAGGAGGTGCATTCACAAATTTTATATATACACGTGTGTGTGTGTGTGTATATGTGTGTGTGTGTGTGTCTGTGTATGTATCTCTCTTTTTCCAAGAAATCTGATGTGCTCCCTTAGAAGACATCAACCGTCCTCCATTCCAGGATGAGAACTACCTTCATAATCTTGTCATAAATCAATCATTTTCCAGATTTTGTCAAGTTAAATGTTTTGTTTTTCATGTTCTTAGAGTTTTCACATATCTTATGAGCATGGCCTTTGTGGTCCTGTCTTGTGCGGAGCGTGTGCCACAAATTGCATCTGATTGTGCATCTTCTAGCTTTCTTAGCAAGAACTGTATCTAATCCTGTGCTTTTTAGGAAAATGGAGACCTCATTCCTTTTCAGAGTTAAATAAATTGTATGTCCTAAGCTTCAGCAAGAGTATATCTATCTTCTAGGTGAAAAGATGCCCTGGCTGTGAAGAATTATCTAAGACTTCTGGAATTTCAAAATGTGAACTCTTTATTGCCCCATTTTATGCAAGATTCCTTCTCTACTTCCTTCAAAAAATGTTCTGTTCATTCATGGAACATTATTGCATTGGGCTAAGACTTTGGCATAGTTATAAATAGTACTTTCTCAGCAAACTTTGAGCATAAATATGAACAATTGACTGTTGGTGACAAAATCCCTTGGGCTATTCTCCTTACTTAACCTGAGTTTCAGCGGTCAGGGATAGTACAGATACAGAGGCAAGACAGGGGCAACAATATTCTGGAGTTAAGAGAGAAACTTCTGTCAACTTCAACCTCTCCCTCTATTTCACACCATCAATCATAGGTTATACGGTCCACTCAATTCTATTTCTACAATGTTTATCCATGCAATTTGTTTGTCCCCAAAATTAATGCCCTACTCTACATAGATACAAGTTGTGTCTTGCCTGAATTATGTCCATAATCTCTCTTTGGCTTGCTAAATCTGGGCTCTTCTCACTTAGTATGTAACGGTTTCCCACTACATAAAACTAAAAGCACAGCCTCAAGAACATTTAAACTCAGATCATATCCTTTCATTTCATTTCATGTAGAGCCACCCCATTTTCAAATCTTGGGTTTAAGCTATGACAGACACTTCATTGTTACCTGATGAAGCCATTCACACTCAGGTTTCCATGCATTTGCTCTGTGGAAAGCTGCATCCTTTCCTCCCTTCTCTCATTGATGAACTTACATCCACCTTTCAAACTCAGTTCTAATTTGGCATCATGGACCACCTCAAGCCCCAAGGTAGAATTCATGGCTTTCTCTTCTCTATATCTGTTTATAATTTGTAAACTATAATTTATAAAGCACAGGTATGATGTTAAGCTGTTTATGATGCTGGTTATGCCTCACAGTGTGAATTCCTTGAGACTATCCTCCATTCATTTCAGAGTCCAATATATAACAAGAACATGTTATTTACTCAACCCGCAGCCCCATAATGAACCAGTTATGGTACCCTGATGCAAGATATTTGAGATGTAATGGTGAACAAGCACATTCCTTGCTTTTAAGAAACTTCCAGTCCAGTGGCTCAGTGGTCAATAAATATGTATTGAGTTTAACTAGCATTTACTTATGTCATGTTTGCACAATGGCCTATGGGGTAGCTTAAATGATGACAGACAGCGTATCACAACTCAATCTTCATTTGTGAGTACAGATGGATTCTGGTCTTGTGAAGTGGCTACTCATTTTGTTCTACTGATTACAGCCTAATTGGTTCTGTAATGGTACTTGAAAACTACTACATCATATGCAGTTGGGATGAGGGAACCACACCTTTGGGGTTCTCTAGGAAGCTGACGTGTCCCACCCAGTGCCCCCTTCTTAATTCCCATCAGGCCTTAAAATCATTATCAGTCTATTGGAAGAGCGTAAAGAAAAGTCTCATCCATGTGGGCACCTATGACATCACTGAGCTCTGAAGTCTGAGGTTGTCAAAGAAGGTGCCCTTGGGGAAGCTCTTTCCTTCATAAAAGGGTCATATTTTCATTGTTTCACAAACCCTATTTGACAATGACTGTAACCATCCTTTTTAGCCCTCCTTGCAGAATTGGCAAATAGGATTTTCATTACAGGGGGTGCTATTTTTCCCAAACCAGGTCAATTCCAACTGTTAGTGCTAATAAGAGGCATCTTCCCTTGAGAGTTGGTGCTCAAAACAATGCTTCATTATTGGACAGCAGTACTGTACAGGCAACATCCAGTGCCCAAGGAGACTAATTCTCTCCTCCCCAAGAACACCTCTCTTTATGGTACAGCTGCATTCCTGAAAATTTTAAGGCACTTTAAAAATCAACACATACTCTGAAAGCATAAAGAGCACAGACACCATAAGATACTCATTTTCAAGACCCGTTAAACAGCCACATATTTACTTCTGTAATTTAAAATTTTCTACTTGGGAATTATATATCCTTACACTCACATTCTACTTATTTCTACAAGTAGTAACCCTGCACACTGCATCAGAAAGGACAAGAAGTACTGAATATGCCTTTTGTCCTTAAAAGGAATGGTTGCTGTTTGGCAAAGGATAAATAAACCCTTCCCTCTAGAGGCCTGAATTAAGTTCACGTTCAATTGCTTTGATTAGATACTAAACCCAGCAAATTAAGTTCCCCATTCCAGGTGACCCCCGGAAGCATTATTAGGAAAAAGGGTAGGAGAGGAAAAAGAATGACACTTAAATTCAGTTAATTATTAGGATTTGATTCAATAATTAGTCACATTCAATTGCAATAATATAAAGTTTTAAATTAGCCAAGAGTACAAGAGTGTGAAAAGAGCCTTTGAATATTAGAAAGACATTTTTCTATTCAAACGAACAGATTAGAAGATGTCAACAGCTTGCCTACTTTCCCCAAAAGAATGCTTGTGATAAGGTTATGTTGATAAAAAAAATTAAAAATGATGGTGATAACAATGAGAGGAAGAAATCACAGGGAGAAAACTTCTGAGAAGTTGGGGGAGTCAACTCTTCCTCCCTGTCTTTTTATAGATTAATACCCTTACTCCCTGGGGCAAGTCAGCATAGCCCAATTTTACCATTGCAAAATATGCAATAAAAATACGGAGTCAGGGCTGGGTGTGGTGGCTCACGCCTGTAATCCCAGCACTTGAGGAGTTCGAGATCAGCCTGGCTAACATGGTGAAACCCCGTCTCTAGTAAAAATAAAAAATTAGCTGGCTGTAGTGGCACGCACCAGTAGTCCCAGCTACTTGGGAGGCTGAGGCAGAAGAATCGCTTGGACCCGGGAGGGGGAGGTTGCAGTGAGCCGAGATTGCACCACTGCACTCCAGCCTGGGTGACAGAGTGAGAGTCTGTCTCAAAATATATATATTCAGATATATATAT
>NC_045456.1:15246182-15483706 GCF_002776525.5 Piliocolobus tephrosceles | reverse complement strand
CATGCAGCTCCAACCACTACAAAAGTCAGCTGATTCCATTTTACCTGTTACCCTCTCTAAACCTGACCCGTCCCCTGCCCCACTCAGTTATTTTAAAGCAAGTCCTAGATTACTTTTGAAGGAAACTGACTTGGGTGTGTTTAAGAATTTGCCTCAAGTCAGATGGTTTTGATTCTTCAATTTTTCCTGGTGACAACAGTAATCCAAGATTGGGTAACAATTATTCAAGCCTTACAGAAGCACACAGAGAGTAACATTTTTGGTAACCTCAGTGAGGATCTATATTAGCGATGTGATATATGCCACTGAAAGGCTCTTTCCCACCCTGTCCATGTGCTAATGTTGACCTCACAATGGTGTGAGCTTACGTTGGTCTCTAACGCTGTTCACTTAACGGTATAGCCAGACAATGATTTCATCATGGAACTGAAGCTGAAGATGCTGTTCCAACCTCTGCCTGTTACCCAGTTCCAAAGTCGCTTCCACATTTTTCAGGTAACTATTCAGCAACGCCCCACTCTACTGGTACTAATTTACTGTATTAGTCCATTTCCATGCTGCTGATAAAGACATACCCGAGACTGGGAAGAAAAATAAGTTTAGTTGGACTTACATCTCCACATGGCTAGGGATGCCTCAGAGTCACGGTGGGAGGTGAAAGGTACTTCTTACGTGGTGGCAGCAAGAGCAAATGAGGAAGAAGCAAAAGCAGAAACCCCTGATAAACCCATCAGATCCTGTGAGACTTATTCACTGTCATGAGAATAGGACAGGAAAGATCAGCCCCCATGATTCAATTACCTCCCCCTGAGCCCCTCCCACAACACGTGGAACTTCTGGGAGATGCAATTCAAGTTGAGATTTGGGTGGGGATGCAGCCAAGCCATATCAATCCCATTTTCAATGTTTCTATTTTTTTTTAATTGGCATAGTGCTATCATTTGGGAAATTCCATCAAATGCATATACCTGTGCTAAATACACCCATGTCAAAATACAGAACACTCCATCACCTCAGAAGTTTCCCTTGTGCACCTGCCTAATTAATTTCTCCTTACCCCTTGCCCCAGAGTCAACAACTGATATTGATTCTTTCACCACAGGTTAATTTTGCCTTTTCTTGAATATCCAGGAAACATAATCTCACAGCAGGTTCTCTTTTGCGTTTGCCTTATTTCCCTCACGCACAGAGATCTTGAGACTCACCCATGCCAAGGTGTGTATCCATGGTTCATTCCTTCCTACTCCTGAGAAGCAGTTAGTGCACAGATGTACCTCCGTTTGCTCATCCACCCTCCTGTGGATGGATGTTACGTTGTATACAGCGTGTGGCTGTTATGAAAAAGACTTACAAGAACAAGTCTTTGTGTGGACATATATTCTCCTTTCTCTTAGGTCACTACTTAGGAATGGAATTGCTGGATCATAGTGTGTGTATGTTTAACTTTCTAGGAAACTGTCAAAATGTTTTGGAAAGCATGAACCCCGTATATGAACTCCACCAACAACATAGGTGAGTCGTGGACATTCCACAGCTTTGCCAAAATTTGATCAGTGTTAGGCGGCATCTCTCTGGTATTTAAATTTGCACTTCTTTGATGAATAACAATAGTAAGTACTTTCTCTTGACCATTGTGATACCTTTCCTTGTGAGGTGTCTGAGTAAGCCCTTCTCTCGTTGTTTTTTTCTTAAGTTATAGAAATTATTTATATATGATTATAAGGCAAGACATAGGTCAGTTTTATGTAGTGTGGTTATTTCCTGCTATTCATGTGTTATTTTTTGTTTTTAGAGACATATTTTAATGAGTAAAAGTTAGTTTTTTTATTTTTTAAGACAGAATTTATTTACTATTCCTTTGTAATTAATGCATTTTGTGCCCAATCTGAGAAATCTTCGACAACCTCAGGATCATATTATTTTCTTTTGTTTTGCTCTAGAAGTTTTATGACTTCAGATACTCTGTTTCCATCTCTGATGCTTTCTGGTGTATTATTTTTCCATGTAGATATCCAATTGTTATTCCATCACCAATTATTTTAAATCTGTATTTGAATTGCCATACAATCGGTTAGGTTCAGACCTACACTTGTTCCTGCATTCTGTGTGTGGCAGCTCCAATGACAAATCAGTTTCTAAAGCCCTGCTGGGCTGTTTGAGATGGCCTGGCACACGTATTCTTTGGAGGTTAGGCTGGAAGTTGGGAGATGGCTTAAATGGCAGTGAAGTTCTCAAAGCCTTTGCTCTGCTTCCTTGGGACTTTCCATGCATACACAGCTCCGGAGTGAGACCAGACTCAAGTGAGTTTGTCCACAGAAATGGGGGACACCCTTCTCTAGCACTTTCCTCTCTGGAATTAACTCCATATGGAATCACCAGATAAAATACAAGATGCCCAGTTCAGATAAACAATGAATGAATTTTTAGTGTGTGTGTGTGTGTGTGCGCGCGCGTGTGTGTAATCCAAATATTGCATGGAATATACATTAGCAAGTTTAAAAATATAACAAGGTTTATCTGAAATTCTGATTTTACTTAGAATCCTATATTTTTGTTTCCAAAATCTGCCAAGCCTACCCTACAGTCTGGCTCCTAAGTGCCCTTTTACCTGACCCTTCTGGTCAGAAAGACAGGGTGCTCCTAGAGTTTCACTCGCCATTAGTACATGTGGTTCTGTGTGACCAGGGCTACCTTTGGGGTAAAGGAGCAAGAGATAAAAGAGAGTGGGCTGGGAAGGGTAGGGGAGGGAGGGGGATAGGGAGAGATTTGTTAAAGAATACAAAATTATGGCTAGACAGGAGGAATACATTCTCCTGTTCTGTACCACTGTAGGATGACTATAGTTAACAATAATAAATTATATAGTTTCAAATGGTTAGAAAAAAAGGATATTGAATGTTCCCAATACACAGAAATGATACCTGTTTGAGATGATGGATGTGCTAATCACCCTGATCTGATCACTACACGTTGTGTTTATGCCAACACTGCTATCTACCCCATATGCCTGTGCAATTATTATTTGTCAACTTAAAAAATTTAACTTAATTTTAAAAATACAGAAAATGAAAGGAAAAAAAGAGAAAATGACAACAGGTATTCCCTCAGACTCTACAGGAAATGGGGCTCTTTTCTTCGTTCCTCTGACCAGAGGGAGGGCTGGAGAGATCGTGCCTTGGAGCTGAGCTGACTGCCCTATAGTTGCCCCACTGCTTTCATCACCATGCAGCTGCTGAAGTTGGACTAGCCAGGAGAGAGGAGAGCAAGAAAAAGCAAAGGGTGAAGAAATATGGGTTCCCTCCACACTCTGGAGCATGGGAGGCCCTTCCTTTGACTATAAGCAGGGGTTTCTCCCAAGGTGATGTTGTCAGTACTCCCTGCTCAGTTCCAAGCCAGGTTCCGCCTTCTGCTCAATGCTGGGAGACCAAGCATGGAAAAATGGGAAACTCGGTCCTCTTACGGGGCCTTAATGACGTTTTGATTTCAGTCTCCAGTGTGCTTGCTGCTGTGTACTCCTTAAAGGGCTCGCGTCTTAGGTTTTGGTATTTTGTCCAGAAATTTTACCGTAATTGAGAGACAGCAGTTGCAGTTGGCTTATCCATCTCGGCCCCATTATTATTTTTTGGAAGGTCTTTCCTTCTCCCCATAAAATTACTTTGGCACCGTTCCATTTCCTCGTATGTATATACGTGGGTGTGAGTCTGTTTCCAAACACTCAGTTTTGTTCCCTGAGTCTATTCTCAGGTCCTGCCACTGACTCCACATGGTCCTGGTTCGGTCTTGATGGCTGTAGCTTTAAACAACTCTTGAAAACAACTAATGTGACTTCTCTTTGTTCTTGTTTATCAAGGGTTGTTTTGGCTGTCCTTGGTCCTTTGCAATTCCATATAAATTTTAGCAATGCTTTGTCAACGTTTCCTGGAAATATGATTAGTGTTGCAGTCTCTACATAATCGGTGAAGATGAGATTTAATAATAGTCTTCTAATCCATAGCATGATAGATCATTTTATTTACCTAGGTATACTTTATTTTCCTTTAGAAATGTTTTATAGCTTCAGAGTACAGGTTTTGCTCAACTTTTATTAAATTTATCCTTAATATTTTATGTTATGATATTATGGTATATATGGTAGATGGCATTTTTTTAATTTTTATTTTTGTGGGTACACAGTAGGTGTATATATTCATGGGGTATATGAGATGTTTTGAAACAGGCATGCAATGTGAAATAAGCACATCATGAAGAATGGGGTATCCACCCCTCAAGCATTTATCCTTTGAGCTGCAAACAATCTAATTATACTCTATAAGTTATTTTAAAATGTACAGTTAGATTATTATTGACTATAGTAACCAGTAGATAGTATGTTGGTCTTCATAATTCTGTTTGTTTATAACTAGTATATTGAGATAGCACCAGCATTGGTAATTGATCTTGTATTCTGTATCTAAGCTAAAATCACTAATTAAGACTGATATGGTTTGGATCTATGTCCCCATAAAATCTCATGTCAAATTGTAATCCCCAGTGTTGGAGGTGGAGCCTGGTGAGAGGTGATTAAATCATAGGAGCAGAGTTCTCATTAATGGTTTAACACCATTCCCCTGGGTGCTGTTCTCATGATAGTGAGTTCTTGTGAGATCTGGTTTTTTAAAAGAATGTAGCATCTCCCCTCCCTCTTTTTCTTCCTCCTGCTCCAGCCATGTAAGATGAGCCTGCTTCCCCTTCACCTTCTGCTCTGTTAGTTTCCTGAGGCCTCACCAGAAGCCAAGCAGATGTCAGTATCATGCTTCCTGTACAACCTGCCAAACCATGAGCCAATTAAACCTCTTCTCTTTATAAATTACCCAGTCTCAGGTGTTTCTTTATAGGAATGCAAGAACAGACTAATACAAAGACTAATAGCTGCATATATACCTAAGCATTTTATACATGTTTTGCTAGTACGGAATCTTACGTCTATTGATTTAATCTTCTCACCTTACCTTACATAATACAATTTGTTGCATTACTGCACTGTGATCTCCAATACAACATTGGATAAAAATGAGAGTGAATAGTCTTTGTATCCCTTGTTTTAGTGGAAACTATTTCGTCTTTCACAATAAGAATCCCAAAATCGTAACTGGGTCTTGAATTTTATCAAAAGCCCTTTCTACCTCTACCGGAATTACTATCTTTTTCTCTTTTATATTAATAATACAACAAATTAAACAGATTGATCTTGTTAGTATTGATCTAATCTTGCATTTGTGGAATAAAGAATAAATCTCACTTGGCCAAATATATTACCTCTCTATTCTTCATTAATGCTGAATATAATTTTGTTAAGGATTTTGATGTTTATGTTTCATTTCATAAACTATTCTTGTCTGTTTGGGGTATTAGAGTCATGCCACTTTTATTAAAATATATATTGTTTCCTCTTTTATTTTCTGAAAGAGTTTGTATAAGTTTCATATTATTTCTTCTCTTGATATTTCTTAGAATACATCAATGAGGTTATTTGGTCTTACATTTTCTTTGGAAGAAGGTTCTAATTACAAATTCAATTTCAGGGCTTTTCTGATTTGGTAATATCTGTTTTGGTAATTTGCTGATGTCCATTGTAGCTAAGTGTTTAATTTTATTGGCATGGATTTCTTATACCATGCCCTTAATATCATGTAATAACTTTAGATATGTCTTCCAGTCTTTTCTTGACACCATAAATCACTCAATCTCTCTCTCCCCCTCCTTGCCGTCCTCTTCCTTCCTCCCCTGATCCATATTGGATCAGTCTAGCTAAAGGGTTTATCAATTTTATTAATCTTTTTCAATGGACCACATTTGGTTTGGTTGATTTTGCCATTATTTGTTCTTTTTCTATTTCTATGGTTTTTAATATTGTCTTAATTATTTACTCTCTTTCACTTTATTTGGATTTAATTTCTCATTATTTTTCTAACTTCTTGAGTGCAATCTCCAGTTGTTGATTTTGGACCTTTCTTATTTTCTAATCTGAGCCACTAGCGCTATAAGTTTTCCTCTAAGCGTGCTTCAGCTGCCCCGCACCCATTTTGATGGATTGAGTCTTTTATCATCCAGTTTTAAATATTTTCTAATATCCCTTGTCATTTCTTTTTTGTCTTTTAAATTGTTATCAACATGTTGCTTATATTGGGATTTCCGAGATACTTTTTGTTATTTATTTCTAATTTTTTAAAATCAGTGGATATATTGTGTATATTTTCAATCCTTTTAAAATAATTGAGACTTTCTTTTACTGAGAGACATAGCATCTCCTGACAAATGTTTTATTTGTTCTTTGGAAAAAAAATATCTATTCTACTATTAGGTAGAGCAGTGGACCCCAACCTTTTTGGCACCAGGAACCACTTTCATGGAAGACAATTTTTCCACAGACAGGGGTGAGGTTGGGTGGAGTGGGAAATTGTTTCAGGATGAAACTGTTCCACCTCAGATCATCAGGCATTAAATTATCATAAGGAGTGTGCAACCTAGATCTCATGTGTGCATAGTTCACAGTAGGGTTTGTGCTCCTATGAGAATCTAATGGCACCACCGATCTGACATGAGGTGGAGCTCGGGTGGTAATGCTTGCTTGCAGGCTGCTCACTTCCTGCTGTGCCCAGTGCCTAACAGGCCAGAGACCAGGACCAGTCCACAGCCTGGGGGTTGAGGACCCCTGGGCTAGAGTATTCAATTAAGTCATCAATTAAGTTGTTTGAGCACGTTGTTCAAATCTTCTATGCCCTTCGTGATTTTTTAAAAACCTATTTGTTCTAACAATTTCTGAGAGGAGACAGTTATGTATTTTCCATTTCCATTACCTTCTGGCATTATTTTTGCAAATGAGAAATCTGCTGCACTGTAATTGCAATTCATTTCAGGTAAACTGCTTTTTACCTGGTACATTCTGTCATTTGATCTTTATGCTTGACATTGTGCAGTTTCACCATGATTGTCTAGGATTCAGTTGTTTTTTATTTATCCTCCTTGATATTTGATTGCAGTTTTGACTGGACTGATTTTGCTTTTCTTAATTTCAATATAGTAACCAGTTATCATTTTCTAAAATGTTTATTTTCTTCTGGAACTTTAACTAAATGTATGTGGTAGTTTTTCAGTCTCTTCTCCAGATTGCTTAACTCCTCTTTCATATTTTTTTTGTCTTATTCTACCTCTGTGCTAGGCTCTGAGTAATTTTTGCACACTTCTATCCTGGTCACAAATTCTGTATTTGGATTTGCCCAGTTTAGTATTTGTATAGTTTTTTAAAAATTATTATAAAGAATACATTGTTTACATTCAATATTCCCAATGGTGTCTTCTTAAAATCCATCTTTATTCCATCCCTGGCCCCCAATTACTTTTTTTTTTTTTTTTTCCTGCTTTTTAGACACAGGGTCTCACTCCTCTGTCACCCAGGCTGGAGTGCAGTGACATGATCGTGTCTCATGTCTCACTGCCTTGAACCCCTGAGCTCAAGTGATCCTCCCACCTCAACCTCCCAAGTAGCTGGGACTATAGGCATGCACCACCGTATCTGGCTGATTTACTTTTTTTTTTTTTTTTTTTCTTTTTTTTTTTTTTTTTGAACTCTGAACTGTTTATTGGCCTCCTGCTCCCCAAAGAGTACCCTGCTTCTGCTGGCTTAATGCCTCAGAACTTTGGTGTCGTTGGTCTCAGACACCACTTTGCCATCCACTATCCCGCGGGTGGTGGTCTTTTGGATGGTTTGCATGGAGTTGCTGCTGTCCAAGGCATCACCAAGATTGAATTCCTCGCCGTCTTCCAGCAGGCGGCGGTAGGTGGCAATCTCAGCTTCCAGCTTGACCTTGATGTTCAGCAGGGCCTCATACTCCTGGGCCTGTCGCTGTCCCTCTGCCCGGGTCTGTGCCAGCTCTGACTCCAGGTGCAGCAGGATCCCATTGAGCTGCTCCATCTGTAGGGCGTAGCGGGCCTCCACCTCCCTCAGGCTGTTCTCCAAGCTGGCCTTCAGATTTCTCATGGAGTCCAGGTCGATCTCCAAGGACTGGACTGTACGTCTCAGCTCTGTGAGCGTCGTCTCAGCAGCTCCAACCTCGGCGGACTGTGTGGTGACCACTGTGGTGCTCTCCTCAATCTGCTGAGACCAGTACTTGTCTAACTCCTCTCGGTTCTTCCGAGCCAGCTCGTCATATTGGGCCCGGATGTCTGCCATGATCTTGGCGAGGTCCTGAGATTTGGGGGCATCTACCTCCACGGTCAACCCAGAGCTGGCAATCTGGGCTTGTAGGCCTTTTACTTCCTCTTCGTGGTTCTTCTTCATGAAGAGCAGCTCCTCCTTGAGAGCCTGGATCTGTGTCTCCAGCTGCAGTCGAGTGACATTGGTGTCATCAATGACCTTGCGGAGCCCATGGATGTCATTCTCCACAGACTGGCGCATGGCCAGCTCTGTCTCATACTTGACTCTAAAGTCATCAGCAGCAAGATGGGCATTGTCAATCTGCAGAACGATGCGGGCATTGTCCACAGTATTTGCGAAGATCTGAGCCCTCAGGTCCTCGATGATCTTGAAGTAATGGCTCCAGTCTCTGACCTGGGGTCCCTTCTTCTCCAAGTGCTCCCGGATTTTGCTCTCCAGCCTCCGGTTCTCGGTCTCCAGGCTCCTCACTCTGTCCAGGTAAGAGGCCAGGCGGTCGTTCAGGCTTTGCATGGTCTCCTTCTCGTTCTGGATGCCTCCCATTCCTGCCAGACCCCCGGCCATCCCTGAGGCCAGGCCCCCGGACCCCATGCCGCCCCGGAAGCTGGTGGAGCGGGACACGGAGATCCGGGAGCCAGAGCCCCCGGCGCCTGCATAGACACTGGCCGCGCTGCTGACCGGCCGGGCGCCGTAGCTGGGCGCCTGGACAGAGCCCAGGGACCGGTAGTTGGTAGAGAAGGTGGAGCGAGTGGTGAAGCTCATGCTGTATGGGAGGAAGGAGAGACGACAGGACTCAGGCTTTGCCGACCGATTTACTTTTCTTTATTTAGGGACAGGGTCTCCTATGTTATCTAGGCTGGTCTCACACTCCTGGCCTCAAGCAATCCTCATGCCCCAGCTTCTCAAAATGCTGGGATTACAGGCATAAGCCACTGTGCCAGGCTTCTCGTCCTTTTGTTTTAATAGTGTACTATTTTCATACATCCATTTGGACATAATGGTTATTTTTTTGAGACAGGTTCTGGCTCTGTCGTTCAGGCTTAAGTGCAGTGGCACGATCTCGGCCCACTAGAACCTCAACCTTCCAGGCTCAAGCCATCCTCCCACCTCAGACTCCTGAGCAGCTCAGAGTACAGGCACATACCACCATGACTGGATAATTTTTGTATTTTTTGTAGAGATGGGGTTTTGCCATCTTGCCCAGGCTGATCTCCAACTGGGGAGCTCAAGTGATCCATCTGCCTCAGCCTCCCAAAGCGCTGGGATTACAGGTGTGAGCCACTGCACCCAGCCAACAATAGTTATTTTAAAATCTTAGTTGCATTTCTAATTTGTTTTAGTTTCCTGTGGACTATACTTATCCTGCAATCACTGGTCTCTGGTTTTATTGGCTGTCCTTCATATTTCTCTACGTGCTTGTGAATTTGTATTTTCAGCTTCGCTTAAAGAAGGAAATATACTTTCACACATTAAATCTTCCACTCTTTAGGTCCCTTAACTCCCTTCGCCATGTTCCAGAGTCTTCAGTCCAAAGGGACATCAGGCATCAAGTCTCAGTATTCCCTGCCTGTGGTGAGAGTAGGAAGATGGCTGATCCTCTTCTCACGAAGCCAGGGAGGCAGATATTTTAGTTCCTGGTTATGTGTCTCAACCCTAAGCCTACATGCTTAAAATAAGCTAAACTCCAAGCAGCATAAGAAACCTGCTTCTATCAGCTTGCTTTCCTCTGGATTTATTTGGGTAAATCTAATTTCAATTCTCCCACCTAGGTAAGGAAGATGAAGTCGTGGTTATATCAGCAGAAGAAAACTCTTGGTGAATGATGAGACCTGTTAGCAGACCCCTGGCTTTGTCCTATCTGCACCTAAATTTTCTCCATAGCATTTACCTGCATTGCTGCCTGTTTAAAATGGAAGGGGTTCAACATGCTGAGCTATCTTGATTGGAAATCATTATTTTTTGGCGGGGAGGGGGGAATATTTTTTTTTTTACTGCAATAAAAAGGCTCATCAAAAAGGAATTGTCACATAGAAACTCTTGCCCTTAGAAATTGTTTCCTTTGGGTATCTACCCATTAATGGGATTTCTGGGTCAAATGGGAGTTCCAGTTTTCATTCTTGGTTCTAGTTTTGCTCTTTGATGTGGCTTTAAAGGATAATTGGAATGAGAGAGAACTCCTCTAGGAAGGAAAAGAAAACAGAGGTATTGGTAGACACAGAGGTTCTTTTTGTTCCATTTACAAAATTGGCAGGTGGCGGGGGGCAGTGCTGCTAGAGGCCTTGCTCTGCCCAGATGCATAAATTCTTCTCCTACTAATAAGCACTGCTTGATATCAACTTCACTGCATCCTATTACTCATTGTAGGCATGTGGCATGACAATTACCCGCTACCCCTCTTCCTACTTCTGGTCCCAAACATCATGACTCAGAATCAACCCAGGTGCCCCTCAGTGGTGGATTGGATTTCTTAAAAATTTGGTGCATATACACCATGAGGTACTGTGCAGCAACAAAAAAAGAAAGAAATCCATATACACCATAGAATACTGTGCTGTCATAAAAAAAAAATGAAATCCTGTCCTTTGCAGCAACATGGATGCAGCTGGCCATTGTCCTAAAGAAATTAACACAGAACAGAAAATCAAATATCACATTTTCTCATTTATACGTGGGAACTAAACCCTGGATCCACATGGACATAAAGATGGGAACAATAGACGCTGAGGACTTCAAAACGGGGGAGAGAAGGAATGGGCTACGGGCTGAAAACCTTCCTTTTGGGTACTGTGTCGACTATCTGGTTGATTGGATCAGTAGAAGCCCAAACTTCAGCATCAAGCAAAATATCCTTATAACAAACCTGTACATGTACTCCCTGAATCTAAAATAAAATGGAAATGTAAAAAAAACAAACAAACTGTTTCCTATTTAGAGCTCTTAGTAACATCTCGGGTTGGTGTCTCTTCCCGATAGAATAAGGTGTAGTGTTTTTATTCTTTTTCCATTCCTGGGCACTATCAAGTCACCACGCCTTGAGGATGGATACAAAGGCTTCGTCTAGAGCAACAGGAATTACAAATTGAGTTTTATATTCCTGCTACATTTACAGTAACAGGCATGGATGAACCAGCTGTAAAGATCTGTGATGCTGTTGATGAACTATCTTTTCTCTGTGGTTGCTGGACCTAAGATCACAGGCATGCTTATTCGGGTCTTTAGCAAGAAGAGATTCTAGTTGCCTGCCCAACTTTTGGCCTCAGATGAAAAGCATTATTTGGTCTGGTCTTTCCTAGCCATGGGCATGAACTGAACAGCATCTCTCAGGAAGAACAATTGATCTTCAGATAAAAATAGTAAAAAAAAAAAAAAAAAAAAGAGGAGGCATTGTGGAGAAAACTGGTTTGGTGTAATCTGCCAGCAATTCTTCTTTTAATTCCTCTGTACTGGTGTGCAGAGGTGCATAAGAAAGGGATTTTTGCTCAGAATTATTTAGTCAATGATTAGTTGCTTATAGTTGAGAGTCATGGAACTTGTTAGTTACTTGAAATTGGACCAAATATTATATACTTCTTTAAGCCTCATGACTGATTTTTGTATGATAATAATTAGCATCTTTTAAGCATTTGAAAGGAGCTAGAGGTTCAATGCTTTACATGTGGGATCACATTTAATCTTCATAGGCTCCTGAGAGGGCAGGTGCAGTTGCTATTTCTCTTTTACTAAATGCCCAACATCACACATAGATGACAGCTATTCCTGAGACTTACAAAATGCCAGCTCATGACATTATGCTATGCTGCCTCCCGTACATCACATGGGAGTAATTGTTTCTGCCTTATTAGTTAACTCAGAAAAGTAAATGAGGTTTGGAAAGGCCCTAGCTCAAAGCACATACTCAAAAGTATTAGTTTATCTGCAACGTAGAGGTGATATCTACCCATGAAGAGATGCCAATCAAACTCTCCTGAGTTTTTTTGTCATCACCTGCTTTCCCTAAACTAGCACTGTCCTTGACACAGCTCTATTTGTGGTGTTTTTTTCCCTCTGTTTGTAGGCATTTTTGTAGCACTGCTTATTTGCTGACTCCAGGGCTCAGCTTAAGACCTTAAATGCTTCAGAGGAAATGTTTTCTTTCCAAATCTAATGCTATGATTTACATCAAGTCCTATAGTATGACACGGGGCAGGGTTGAGACAATATTCTGGCTATGTAAATGAAGTACAGAAGACTGTATTAAGAATAAGGATTAATTTATGTCTTGTATCCCATGTAAGTCAAGACGTTTGGGGCCAGAAGCAGAGAGAGGGGTGTAGGGCATCATTATCATGCTACATGCCTACAGTGAGCGATAGGATGCAGTGAAGTTGATAGCGAGCAGTGCTTATTAGTAAGGGAAGAATTTTTGTGTCTGAGCCAGAGCAAGACCTCTAGCAGCAACCCCCCCACTTCCAATTTGGTAAATGGAACAAAAAGAATCTCTGTGTCTACCAAGACCTCTATTTTCTTTTTCTTCCTAGAGGAGTTCTCTCTCATTCCAATTATCCATTTAGAGCCACATCAAAGAGCAAAGATGTGGGAATAAAATCTGTAACCTGCACTTCTATGTGTCTCTAAAGACCTTTAGAGTAATTGCAGATGAGACCAAAAGACATTTTTTAAAAAGAAGGGTCAGCTTCAATCACAAAATCAGAAAAACCTGACAAACCTTAAGTTTCTTTGCAAAATAAAAGCACTTTTCTACTTTAATGAGAAATGATCAGAAAATAGTCTTTCCTGTACTTGAGCACAGTCATGTCTCCCAGTGTAATTGGTAGAAAATAGCTAAAAGCATGAAGCAAGTCTGTGGAAACATCCCAAGATCATGTAAATGGATTAAAAGTGAATCCAGTTTCTTTCATTTTAACCCTTGAATATTTTCCTTTCTCTTTTTCCCTTTTGCTTTGTTTCTACTACCTTGCCCTCTTCTGAACTTGCAAGTTTCACAAAAACTATTCTCAGAAGAATGCTTCTTACCGGGGGAAACCCCACCCCAGATATTCTACGTGGGTTCTTTTCTATTTCCCTAAGTGTCAACTGGTCTGAGAAATAAAGGGGAAGAATACAAAAGAGAGAAATTTTAAAGCTGGGTGCCCGGGGGAGACATCACATGTCAGCAGGTTCTGTGATGCTCCTGAGCCATAAAACCAGAAAGTTTTTATTAGCAATTTTCAGAAGGGGAGGGAGTGTATGAATAGTGTGTGGGTCACAGAGATCACATGCTTCACAAGGTAAAAAAATCACAAAGCAAATGGAGGCAGGGCAAGATCACAGGATCACAGGACGGGGCGAAATTAAAATTGCTAATGAAGTTTTGGGCACGCATTGTCATTGATAACATCTTATCAGGCGACAAGGTTTGAGAACAGACAACCGGTCTGACCAAAATTTATTAGGCGGGAATTTCCTCATCCTAATAAGCCTGGGAGCGCTACAGGAGACCGGGGCTTATTTCATCCCTTCGTCTTCAATTGTAAAAGATAGCCACCCCCAAAGCGGCCATTTCAGAGGCCTACCCTCAGGGGCCATTCTCTTCCTCAGGGATATTCCTTGCTCAGAAAAAGAATTCAGCGATATTTCTCTTATTTGTTTTTGAAAGAAGAGAAATACGGCTCTGTTCCACCCAGCTCACCCGCAGTCTGAATTTAAGGTTATCTCCCTTGTTCCCTGAACATTGTTGTTATCCTGTTCTTTTTTCAAGGTGCCCAGATTTCATATTGTTTAAGCACACATGCTCTACAAACAGTTTGTGCAGTTAACGCAATCATCACAGGGTCCTGAGGCGACATACATCCTCCTCAGCTTATGAAGATGATGGGATTAAGAGATTAAAGTAAAGACAGGCATAGGAAATCACAAGGGTGTTGATTGGGGAAATGATAAGTGTCCATGAAATCTTCACAATTTATGTTCAGAGACTACAGTAAAGACAGATGTAATAAATTATAAATGTATTAATTTGGGGAACTAATAAATGTCCACGAAATCTTCACAATTTATATTCTTCTGCCACGGCTTCAGCCAGTCCCTCTGTTTGGGGTCCAAGACTTCCCACAACAGCTTCTGACAGTTTTCAGAACAAGATCCCCTCAGTGATTCCAATTGAAGGGCGTGAAAAACAGTAACAATCACCAATCATTCCAATGGCAAGTTTTACCACACTGCTACCTGGGCCAGGCCACAGGGTCACGGAGTTTTCTCTTCTCCTGGCCCTGTTTGACTCCAATCTTGCTTTAGTTTCAAGGATACCCTATCTTCTGGTGCTCCCTAATGCATATCAGGAAAGTTAAGCCTTTCACCTTGAGTCACCTTCACTAATTTGTGTCATGATCTTTGTAACTATTGGCCTTACCAACACTCTGAAAAAGGCTTAACAGCAAACAGGTTATGAAAAGAAAGACAAGCGTGTGCTCTCACCTTCTCATCTTCATTTCCTTCTGACTCATTTCACTGATATCCCCCACCCACCACAGCCATCTGCAGCAACTCTACCCAACTTTCAAAATTCATCCATTCCATTGCTCCCTGTGATAATCCCCACAGCATGAAGTGGTGTCTCCTTCTCTGAACTATCTTACCACTATCACCAGACACTGGATCCTGATATAATCACACATACACGTGGATTTTTACACTTCTAGAGGGATAATAGCCTATTTAAGAGTGAGGACCATACCTTATGTTCCAGCATCTAGAGCTTATTTAGGGTAGGTGTGTATAAACTAATTTTTATTGCTGAAATTTACAATTAGCAGTGAATTTTTTTGTGTGAAGATTTCCTCACTTACTAAAATATTTCATTTATGACTATATTCATTTGAAATCCAAGGTGAAAATGAGGTAAGGTGTATGATATTTCAATGCAAATGTAAAAACAAATGAAAGCATGAGGGGAAGAGATTCAGTTTTTAAAATCTGTGGTTAAAGTAGTAAAATTATTCAAATAGGTTTCTCTACCCCAAAAGGCCAGCCTTCCTTCTCTTTCTCTCTCTTAGAAATATGTTCTGTGCATACCTAGCTCTACATCCTTACCACACAATTGCCAGCATGATGTTCTTCTCTCTAGTCATTTTCTACTAAACTCCATCATCTGAAGCCCAATTGAAGACCCACTTTCTCCAAGAAAGTTTCTGGACTCAATAGAGATACAGATATCTGAGATACATATATCTCATACAATAGAGATCTCATTTTTTAATCATTTAAACTGGAATGGACAGGCCAGGCACGGTGGCTCACACCTATAATCCCAGCACTTTGGGAGGCAGAGGAGGGTGGATCACTTGAGGTCAGGAGTTCGAGACCAGCCTGGCCAACATGGTGAAACCCTGTCTGTACTAGAAATACAAAAATTAACTGGGTGTGGTGGCTCGTGCCTTTAGCAGGAGAATCGCTTGAACCTGGGAGGCGGAGCTTGCCGTGAGCCAAGATTGCGCCACCTCACTCTAGCCTGGGCAACAGAGTGAGACTCAGTTTAAAAAAAAAAAAAAAAAAATTGGAATGGACAATAACAAATGAAGCTTATATATGTCACTAGATAGTTACTGTGCTCCTCCTGTATAATAATAATTTGTATATCTTCTACTAGTTTGTTTTTTAAATGCGTTAAGAGCAAGGACTATACTTTTTTCTTGCCTCAGAATTTCCATTTCATGAGGCACCGAATTTGGTCACATTTTCAGGATCAATATTTCATTTATGATTTTTGATTCATTAACTTACTTTTGAAATAACTTGGTTCCTGGTTTTTATCAGGATATCCCTTTCAAAACTTTTATTATTCTGGAGCATTAACATTGCAGGCTGGACATCAAAAGTAACAGAGGGTCCACTCTCAGGCTGGACATCAAAAGTAACAGAGCGTCCACTCTCTGTGCTTCTTTTTTTGAGACAGAGTCTCGGTCTGTTGCCCAGGCTGGAGTGCCGTGGTGCAACCTCAGCTCATAGCAACCTCCGCCTCCTGGGTTCAAGCAATTCTCCTGCCTCAGCCTCCTTAGTAGCTGGGATTACAGGCATGTGCCACCACGCCCAGGTAAAATTTCACCTTGTTGGTAAGGCTGGTCTCAAACTCCTGACCTCATGATCTGCCCGTCTCGGCCTCCCAAAGTGCTGGGATTATAGGTGTGAGCCACCGTACCCTGCCATCTCTGTGCTCTTAAATGGTAAGTCATTGACCCATCCTAGAGAAAAGTCTACAGAGGCTCTCATATAGATTATTAGAGCCCTGGATCTGGTTTTCTGCAATTCTCTTGGTTTTTCCAAATTGCATCCCTTAATTCTGGCATCCTTCTTGATCCCTTGTCTACTACACCACTTAAATCTCTGTCTAGGAATGTTCAGGCATTGTGTTCAGGCATCGGTGTTGATGGTATTATCTCTGAATCCACCCCACGGCCTGGGAGCATCACACCCTTGGTTTCCTATGTGGAAGGTACCTCAGGCAGTCACTGTGGAAAGCAAGCAGCATTCACATATTTGGTGGTTGCTGTGGACTTATGCAAATCAGGACCCCTCACCCCCACTCCCAAAAAAATCCCTCTAATCCAAATGCTAATCCCTCTAGAAATACCATTACAGAGACACCCAGAAATAAATGTTTTTCCAACTATCTGGGCATCCCTTAGCCCAGTCAAAGTCACCTATTAAATTCATCATCACAATTTGTATTAGGGTGGAGCAAAAGTAATTGCGGTCTTTGCCATTGAAAATCATGGTCAAAACCGCAATGACTTTTGCATCACCCTAATATTAGAACGAAAATAGTAATTTCAGAGAAGTAAAGGTAAAAGTTTGTGTGTATATGTACAAAATAAATATTAATTTTGTGGAATCCCGTTTCTCTCCACCATAGAATTATTTGACATACCTTCTTTTAATTAAAAAAAATTACAGTGTTAATGGCCAGGTGCAGAGGCTCACGCCTGCGCACTTTGGGAGGCTGAGACTTGTGGATCACCTGAGATCAGGAGTTTGAGACCAGCTGACCAACGTGGAGAATTCCTGTCTCTACCAAAAATACAAAATTAGCCGGGCATGGTGGTGGGTGCCTGTAATCCTAGCTACTCAGGAGGCTGAGGCAGGAGAATTGCTTGAACCCGGGAGGCAGAGGTTGTGGTGAGCTGAGATTGCATCACTGCACTCCAGCCTGGGCAGCAAGAGCAAAACTCTGTCTCAAAAAAAAAAAAAAAAAAAAAAAATTATAGTGTTTATAATAAATCTTTAACATCTTCAAATAATAATATACCACTTCATGTGTGGTGTAAGATACTCACAGCCATATCCCTACCCTCCCTGACCATTGTGCTGTTTTTAAAACACATTTCACTTTGATGTCTATGGTAAACTCGTAATTATAAATTTTGCTTTAAATTGTTAATTATCTTTTAAAGAAACTTTAAAGTGAGCAAATAAGTCTTGTATACCCTCTCACATATTTCACACTGTGTCTGTCACTGTTTGTATGGCTTCAGTGTTCCATCTGGTACCATTCCCATCCTACCTGAAGAACTTTGTTTAGCATTTCTTGAAGTGCAGATCTGATGGAGAAAAATGCCCTCAGCTTTTGTGCATCTTAAAAAGCCTTCATTTCCCCCTCATTTAAAAATGATATCTTCACTGTCTGTAGAATTGTAAACTAACAGTTGTTTTTCCCCCTTTTTCACACTTTGTGGGTGCCATTCCATTACCTTCTGGCTAGCACAGTTCTGTGGATGTAGAAGTATGTGTGTCTTAATTCACAAAAAGAGAAAAAGGCTACATAGCAGTTAACAGATTGACTAAAATTGATTTATATACTCTGCTCAAGTGGAATCTAGGTCTGCTAATTCCTACACAAGTTTGCCTCACCAAGATATATCTCCTTTATTCACCTGGGTATATTTATTGGGGTGATAGATTATATATGTCACAGTAAACTCATCCAATTTTGAGGAAAGAAAATGTTTCACAGTTTGACTAATTCCTCACAGTAACCAAAGGGTTTCCAAAATGTAGGTGTCCCCAAAATATCACTGCTTCTTTAAGTTTATGCTACTCTTATTGGCACTGATATGCCATTGTGTGAATGCTCCTGGAAAGCACAACTATGGAAGGAGTGAATAGAGGGTGTTTCTTCTAGTCAAAATTTTAACTTCCTAATTTATTTACTTGATAGTTGAATGTATGGAACTAACAAGTTTCCTGACTCTTGACTATAAGCAACTAATCATAGCCTAAATAATTCCGGGCAGTGAGTCCTTTTTTTTTTTTTTTTAGGCGGAGTCTTGCTCTATCGCCCAAGCTGGAGTGCAGTGGTGCGATCTCGGCTTACTGCAAACTCTATCTCCTGGGTTCAAGTGATTCTCCTGCCTCAGCCTGTCAAGTAGCTGGGACTGTAGGCATGTGCCACCACGCCTGGCTAATTTTTTGTATTTTTAGTAGAGACGAGGTTTCACCATGTTGGTCAGGATGGTCTCGATCTCCTGACCTCGTGATCCTCCCGCCTCAGCCTCCCAAAGTACTGGGATTACAGGCGTGAGCCACCAGGCCTGGCCATGAATCCCTTTCTTATGCACCTCTGCATACAAGTATATAGTAAGAACTAAAAGAAATGTTGACAGATAACACCAAACCAGTTTTCTTCACAATACCTCCTCTTTCTTTTACTATTCTCATCTGAAGATCAATTGTGCTTCAGGAGAGATGCTGTTCAGTCCATGCTTATGGCTAGGAAAGAACAGACCAAAGAATGTTTTTCGTCTGAGGCCAAAAGTTGGGCAGGGACTTGATAGTGCCCAGGAATGGAAGAAGAATAAAAACACTACACCTTTTTCTATAGGGAAGAGGCACCAATGTGACATTACTAAGAACTCTAAATTGGAAACAGTTTTTTTTTTTCTTTCTATTTTTAAATACCTATCAGGAGTGACTGATTTTATTATGATTTTTTCTTTATTTAACTGGGTAAACCACTAATTTGACTACAATCAGCCAATTTATATTTTTAGCATTCTGTATACACACTCTTAAAAATTGTGTTACATTGAATAGATATTTTATTGTTGTTGCAAAAATTTGTAGCAAAGAGTTTCACATTGACATGACAATTTTAACATCTGGGAACATTGTTCAGTAGGGACAATAGAGGCACACCTCTAAGTCTTCCTTCTGTCCCCATTGGGCAAGAAAGAGTTGGGGAGTGTTGACTTTGAGTTGTTCCTAGAGAGGAAAATGTGCATTTATTCTACCAGCTTGGATCATTTTTTTTTTTTAAGTAAAATGGTTCTGCCTCTTAGCTTTTCTTTTACAGAGAACACTGATATTTCAGGTAATATGTGAAATGTATTGAAATACTCACAAATGAATTATAGATTAAACTGAAATTACTTGCTTTGGTTTTTCTTCTGTTGTCATTGTCAAGAACTCCCAAGTCATCAAGGGTGAAAGATAAAAATATTAAAAACTAAAACAAAAAATATGAGATGGAAAAATAAACCAAAAGCTATTAAAAAGTAAAGTCTGGTGGATTATGAAGCAATGACAAGGTCCTTAGATATACAGAAACTGTGTATTCCTTTCAGAAAAAGAAAGTGAGCTTGAAAAATGCCTATTACTACCCAAAATACTACTTACAATGTCTAATTACCCAACGACATGTTACCACAAATACAGAATAGAACATGGTTTGTTCCAAATGGAGTGCAATGAATTTGAAGAGTATGTCAGAAGGATATTACTGGTTTGTAATTAGTAGCAAATGGCCTGGTTTCAGCTGAGAGCTTTTGCAAACCTTTTTGCCAGTAGGTATCTTAGATATTAGAATTCCTGAAATTCTAATTATTGCAATGCCCATTATCTTATGTAACTAAATTCATCAAACCACACATAAATTAATAAAAATGAAAGCATAGCATCACAAGTGAATTTACTTGGGAAACTTCATCTTTTTAAACACCTGATATGAAGTGACCTTCTAACCATTACAGGCTGTTACCAAAAATGTCACAAAGAAACAAAAGTACATACAATTTACTGCAATCATTTGTTATTGATTTAATAACACTAATTGAGCTTCCACTATAAGCCAGGCAATGAGTAATGCTATAAACAAATAAAGATAAGGAAGACAAGTTCCCTTTCTGGCAAGGGAACCAGATGGAAACATACAATAATTCTAATACAATACAATCACTGATATGCTCTCTGAGAATCATTTTCTAAGCATCTTAGCAGATGATGTATTAGAATAATCATTACCTATAGGTAGATTACCTTGATTATAACAGAATAAGTAGTTATCATTAGATAAGTTAAAAATAATTTATATCTTGCACGCTGAAATCATTTATTTGCAAACCATCTTCATTATCTTAAACTGAAAGTTGTACCTGTGGTCTTCCAGAAAAGGTCATAACTCAAAAGTGTCTAGGCTTGGTGAAAAAGGGACGTGGCGAATATATAAATAGGTAAAAAGACAGTGTATCAGAAAAGGGCATAGATATTTTATTCTCAGAACAGTGGCCTTAATTTTACCAATTTCTGAAAGCAATGTCATAATTTCAAACAAAACCAAATATTTATGGCACGGAAATTTCACTTTGATGTGACAGTCACACAATTCTTCACAAGATTTTATTGGCTCATTTCTCTATTTACAAAATTTTTCCTCTATGCAACTGTATGTTATTATGAAAATTATTTATTCATGATATATTACATAAAAATAAGCTTAATCATTCAAAATTATTTATTAATTATCTATTACATAAAAATAACCTTGTCTCCTGCTTTGTATTATGCAAATACTAGAATTTTAGCATGGAAATCAGCCTAGGCCAGCACTTCTGAAACTTTCCGGTGCCCGTAAACACCTGAGGATCCTGCTAAAATGCAGATGCTGCTTCAGCAGGGATGGAGTGGGCCTGAGACACTGTGTTTCTCACAAGCTCCCACGTGATGCTGGTCCATGAACCATGCCTGGAGCAGATAAATCAGTCCACTACATCTGACCCATTTTGTTTAAATAATCACTGAAAGTGGTCCTAATCACTTAACTACAATATTCAATCCTGGGGATTTCCCTACACCCTTTCAATTTACAAAGCAATTAGTTATCATGCCTGTCAAGAGATCCACAAAATCAAACTGGCTTTCACTTACTCCCTTGCGCAGATTTCTTTAAAGAGATTTCCTAATTTGAGAAATCTTGGGCAACTTGGAGTGGTTTACCATGCATTGTTGTGGTCTCTATGACTGCCATTACAAAATGATGAGTCTAAAATTAACACTACTCCTGAGGATAAATTAGAACCATGTGGTGTTTGTTTTGTTTTGTTTTAGTGTAATAATGGTTGTAGGCTAATCAGGAAAGATGCTGGACACACGTGATTCCCATCTCATCTAATTAAATTGTAACACTTACCATTAAAGTGAATAAGCTGCGTCAGAGTTTTATTTTTCCTAACAATTACAATTTCAGCAATACTAATATTATCTATAACTTATTGAAGGCTTGCTATGTGCTCTTTGCTGTATAAAATTTAGGCATTATTTCACTCCTATTTTGCTGTGTGGAAACCCACTTTTGAGAGGTTAATGCATTTATTTTTTCTATCACTTATAGCAAGTTAAAAATGAAATCTGTCTCTGACTATAGCTTAGCTCTCAAGTTGTCATTTGACTGTACCCTTTATTTTGCCAATAGAAAGAAAGCTATTGCTATCACATCTTGGAGGAAGATATGTCTATGCATTTTTGCCTTCTCCTTTCCTTTCCCTAGGGGAAGTCCAATTTTTCATGAGGTTATCTGTTGTTCATTGCAGCTGAGTTGCCAGGGGCATCTTGGGCACAGAAGCCCAGGGTTGAGACCCTCTTAAAGCTCCCCAGTACTTTTCTGGGGCCCCAGGGGAATCAGGACACTATCTGCATCCCTTTTTCTTTTCCTTTTTTTAATTGTATTTTTTCTGGAGTTGGAGTCTTGCTTTGTAGCCCAGGCTGGAGTGTAGTAGTACAATCATAGGTCACTGCAGCCTGGACCTCCTGGGCTCAAGCGATCCTCCTGTCTCAGCCTCTGGAGTATCTGGGACTACAGGAACATGACACCATATCCAATTCATTGTTTTTTTATTTTTTTAGACATGATATCTGGCTACATTGCCACAGGCTGGTGTCCAACTCCTGGCCCCAAGTAATCTTCCCTCCTCGGCCTCCCAGTGTTGGAATTACAGGCGTGAGCCACTCTGTCCAACTCCAGTCCCTTTCTCTGATTGCCAGTTTTTACTCTCCCGTAGCCATACACATCTATGTTTCCTTCTGAAGAACGAGACTGCCTATTCTAAGAGTTTCAGATGAGAAAAAAAAAAAAAAAAGCCTAAATTGTATTTTATTGCTCCATCTGCCTCCTGGGAAAGAACGCACTTTCATACCCCACCAGCACAGACGGTGCAATGACATCCCTTCCCCGCTGCTCCTTTCTGTTGCAACTCCCATCTCCTTTGCTTGGGAGGTGTTTATCTCATTGCACATTTCTCTCATTTGAGAGTTAAAGACATAACCTTAATGTTTTGAGCTCTCCGGGCTTTGCCTCTTGATATTTAAATGCAGAATTTGGAATAAAAAGAACACTTTCTCAAGTACTAATTTCTTATTTTAAAAAAGCCTTGCTTGCAAGACCAATATTTCCGCTATGAGCTGAAAAAGAAGTCCTACTTTGCTACTCAAAGCCACAGATTTGACTCTGATCTTGCTAGGATCTGTTGAGTCTGTCCATTTCTGGGGCAATACTCTTCCGCCCAAATGCTGATTTTAATGGTGAGGATTTGCAGAAAATAAAGAAGAAAAAAAATGCATCAGATATTATTTCAAAAAAAATTGTATGATAGGGCACATTCATGGGATTAGAAATAAGAGTGCAAATCTGAACAAGATGGCTTTGCACAGTGGTCATTCCAAAAATAATTTAGCAACTGACAGGTTTTGTTTTTTTCTTTACATGTACAGTTGCAGCTTTAGAGGTTGAATCAACAATCTGACTTTGTTTATTTAATTAATTTATTTTTTTGAGACAGGGTCTTACTCTTTCGCCCAGACTAGAGTGCAGTGACACAGTCAAGGCTCACTGCAACCTCGACCTCCTGGGCTCAAGCCATGCTCCCATCTCAGCCCCCTGAGTAGCTGGAACTACAGACTACAGGTACACACCATCACACTGGCTAATCTTTGTATTTTCAGTAGAGACGGGGTTTCACCGTATTGCCCAGGCTGGTCACGAACTCCTGAACTCAAGTGACCTATCGGCCTCTGCCTCCCAAAGTGCTGGAATTACAGGCGTGAGTCACCGTGCCTGGCCAGAATCCAACTTTGTAGCATATACATATATATCCTAATATATATGTATGCTTCTGTAAATTTATTTGAAGTCCAAAAGAGAAGAGATTTGTTTGAGGTAAAATATCACCAAGGTTTTATAGAAGTCATGAGTGAGACTCTTGAAACAATTTGGAAGTGTTGATATAACAAATCAAAATTTGTTTTCTGTTTGTTTTGTTTTTGTTTACTATTATCTTTCACTAAGAGGTATTTTTTATCTAGATATTACCTCCCAAGTCTAGAATGAATCTTTTTTTTTCTTGTCATTTTGAATTGCTACTGAAGGAAAATTTCCATTTTAAAAAACTAAAGCATTTTCTAGATGTTCTTATAATTCCAAGCCAGGCAAACTGATATAATTTATATTAATAGCACAAACATTGACAACCATAATGTATTTTTTCCACAAGAGCATATGGTTTGGTTTTGTTTTTCACCAAAGTTATGAGTGATTGAAAACAGATATTTTGCTAAAATGGATAAGTCCATCACACACATGCTTGGATTCGCACTGAAGTGTTTGCAGAGTGTTTAACATGAAGCTGGGGACGGGAGCCTGCTGGTGTTGCACTGAGCTACCATGGTAGGAAAATGGTATCGTGTGACTCGTGGCACTCCTGGAATACCTCTGTGAGCTATTGCATATGCACGCCTGATGGAGAAAGCTGACCAGGAGGACACTGCCTCTCATGAATTCCCTGCACTAGCATTTTTAACATGCTCAAGATTTATGGCTCATGAATCCAGAGACAGAAATACAAATCTTATGACTCTAGTTACTTATGTAAGACAATACCAAGTAATCCATCTCTGCAGTGTATACAGGCACTGAAGGGTGCTGGGTCTTGAATTTTAAAGTGCTCACCCTTGCGTTTGAGGAAGTATGGAAAATCGCTTAGCAATCTCCATTCTCCACTGTCGCCTACGGATGCTTCTAACTAATGCACACAAGGAAACAGGGACAACAAATAAACTTGCAGGCTTAGGAAAATAATAATTCCACTTGGAATGTTTTAATTTGGTCGTTTCTACGTCAGGAAATGTATACTGCTTTTCTAATGGAGCCACACTGTGGTGTTATTCAATGATGTATGTCTCCTCATCTCCTCGGGGATTTTTATCTGAAGAATAAAACGTTCTCAGCTATTCTCTTTTACCAAAATATATACAGTTACATGATGACTTAAATATGTACAACTCCATTTCTCCATCTTAGCGTTATTCATATTTTAGGTGAAAAAAATTCATAGTAATTTAGAAACAGGCCTGTAGTCCCAGCTACTCGGGAGGCTGAGGCAGGAGAATGGCATGAACCCAGGAGGCGGAGCTTGCAGTGAGCTGAGATCGCGCCCCTGCACTCCAGCCTGGGCGACAAAGTGAGACTCCGTCTCAAAAAAATAAATAAATAAATAAATACATAAATTTTAAAAAAAGAAAGCAACTCATTGGCCATTTATACTACTCAAACCTATTTCCTGCTTTTAATGGTTCCACTGCCTCTGTGGTTTCCCTTCAGACAGGGGGACTAAAGGATGCATTTTTCCCATATAGAGAAAAATTATTGGCACGTAGGATTTCTGGCCTAAATTCCTCAAAACATAAGTCATTCTGATACTATTTCTGAAAAATCAATAATGACATTGAACTTGATGAATAACATGAGCAACTCATGTCCATGCAATTAAACTTGAATTCTGTTACTGAAAGCCAAGATTGAATGTATTATTTTTTTTCACATTTCATTTATTTGATAATGCTACTTCTGTGAACATTTTATGGAAAATTTGGAATAACCACAGAATGGGGCTTGCATCACATTATAGTACAGTTCACCATATATAAATAAGCTCATTGTCAAATGTATATTATTAAAGCTTGTATCGAGAAAAGCATAATAGTTTCCAGCTTTTACATTTTGGTATTGGGCTTTGCAAAAAATTCGCACTTGTTGTTAAGAAGGCATCCTAGACATTATGCAGGCACAAGTGGTGTAATCCCAAACAGCTTAAGAAACCTAAATATTGTTAGGTATGGTTCTGCTTAAGGTAAGTTTCCCTGCAGTTCATGCTGCAAGGTACTGGGCTGTATTCTTGTTAAATATTTACCGTAAGTTTCTGTATTTCATTTCTGTTTCCCACAACCTGAGATCTGTGTATCAGATAGTCTAACAGGACAGCACAAATCTATCAGAAAGTGAGATCCACAGTTGAAGTCAATTCAGCCAAAAATTTCATCACAATGAGCTAAAAAACAACTGATTACCCACAGATGCATCATTGTTTAGATTTATTTTTGATTATTCCAACTTTCATCTCTAGTTCTCTTTTTATTTTTATAAATTTTTATTTTATATGTTTTCAGGCACACAGAAAATATCAAAGTACAGTATAAAATTTGCTATAAACATTCAACCAGATTTAGGGCATGTTAAAAATTTGCCACAGTGACTTTGCCCTATCTATGTTATTGTGGTTTTCTTTGTTTTTCGTTTTGTGTTGTTTTGTTTTGTTCTGTTTTTTGACAGAGTCTCACTCAGGCTGGAGTGCAGTGGCACAATCTTGGCTCACTGCAACCTCCTCCTCCCGGGTTCAAGCAGTTCTCCCTGCCTCAGCCTCCCAAGTAGCTGGGACTACAGGCATGCGCCACCACACCTGGCTAATTTTTATCTTTCTAGTAGAGACGGGGTTTCACCATGTTGTCAGACTGGTCTTGAACTCCTGACCTCAGGTGACCCGCCCGCCTCGGCCTCCCAAAGTGCTGGGATTATAGGCGTGAACCACCGTGCCCAACTGCTTTGCTCTGTCTGTCTGTCTGTCTATCCTTCTATTTGTATCTATGTATCTATCCATCTATCTGTCTATCTATCTATCTATATCTGTCTATCTGTCTATCTATCTATCTGTCTATCTATCTGTCTGTATCTCTATCTGTCTGTCTGTCTGGCTTGCTGGCTGGCTGTCCATTTGTCTATCTATCTGTGGATCTGTTTATCTGCCTGTCTAACTACCTTTCTATCTGTCCATCTATCTGTCTGTTTATCTATCTGTCTGCCTGTCTGTCTGTTTGTCTGACTGTCTGGCTGTCTGGTTTGCTGGCTGGCTATCTATCTATCTTTTTTTTTTTTTTTTTTTTTGAGACGGAGTCTCACTCTGTCGCCCGGGCTGGAGTGCAGTGACCGGATCTCAGCTCACTGCAAGCTCCGCCCCCCGGGTTCCCGCCATTCTCCTGCCTCAGCCTCCCGAGTAGCTGGGACTACAGGCGCCCGCCACCTCACCCGTCTAGTTTTTTGTATTTTTTAGTAGAGACGGGGTTTCACCGTGTTAGCCAGGATGGTCTCGATCTCCTGACCTCGTGATCCGCCCGTCTCGGCCTCCCAAAGTGCTGGGATTACAGGCTCGAGCCACCGCGCCCGGCCTGGATGTGTGGTATTGATAAGAAATCAATGGGCTATTTCAGATGATGTATATATCATATCTTGTTCATCAAACTAGTTTTGTCATCTAGTTGGCCTTGATGCCAATATGGTGGTTACAATACAAAGATTTCCTAACTCCATCATTCTTTCTGTGTTTCTCGCTTGGCTATCTGTGAGGAAGGGCTTTGCATTGTCTTCTATCATTCCATTCACTATCAGTATGAATTCCTGGATATCACAAGTGCACTTTTCTGAAGTTAGCCCTTTCAAGATGGCACCTGTGTAATTTTGTCACTTTCCAAGCATTTATTCAGCACCTTCTGACATAACATTACCATAATTCCTTAGAGGTCAAAATGAAATAAAAATAAATCTAGAATTATTATCTCTATCTATTAAATTATTAAGAGAACATACATGATGATAAATACTTTTAACTCTAATAATGCTTCTAATTGTTTGTGACATTCAAATTTAATGCAGATAACATTACAGAGCACGCTGAGTCTAAGTCCACTTTAGTTTTTGCCCAAAGAGCTCTCAACGAGACATGTTGTCCACAGCCGTCTTTGAATATACAAATCACGTCTGCAAATCAAACTCAGTAATTATGCTGTGCCAAAATATTTGAATTTAATCAGACATAATCTGGTATAAATGGTGGTCGTAAAATAATTATTTTTATGAAAATCCGAGGATGTTTTAATGTCAAAATTTAGCCTCTGGGTACTAATTTATTGGTCACCTATTTCACTGCTACCAAAGTCTTCTCAATGATTAATACTTCAGCCACTTTTGAATAGTTCTAGGGGTTGAGAGTAACTATTGCATTTTAAGAGCACTTATTTCACTAATTGACATTTTGTATTATAAGCAGAGATCCTGCAATTCTCTGCCTTGTTCTTTGTTTTGACTTCAAGAGCCATAACAAATAATGAGTCTACTTCCTTTTCCATACACCACTCCTTTAAATATTTGAAGAGAGCTCCCATGTTCAGTTGGATTCTGTCATTCTTTGCTAAATGTTACCAGTTCCCAATTCCATTTTTCAAAAGTGCTTTCAATGATGATTTGCTCTACTCTGGATACTGTTGAGTCTGTCACAAATGGTAACAATGCTGATTAATTAGTATAGTGATCTAAACTACCATAGTTGAGAAGAAAATAAGAGGTTACATTCAGGTTTGTTCAGAAAGAGTGAAGCTGTTTGATGTCTGTCAAAATATTGTAGGAGGCGGGGCACAGTGGCTTGTACCCTTAATCCCAGCATTTTGGGAGGCAAAGGTAGGAGGATCCCTGCAGTCCAGGAGTTCAAAGCCTGGGCAACATAGTGGGACCCCATTTCTTAAAAAAAAAAAAAAAAAACCAAAAACCAAAAATTAGCCAGAGGTGGTGATGCATGCCTGGAGTCCCAGTTACTCAGGAGGCTAAGGCAGGGGAATCTCTTGCATCCATGAAGTGGAGGCTGCAGTGAGCTATGATTATGTCTCTGCATTCCAGCCTGGATGACAGAGCAAGACCTTATCTCAAAAAAAAAAAAAAAAGATATTGTAGAGATATCTACAGAGATATCTGAGAGTGGCGTTTATTTGATATCCTATACTGTAAATTAAGACAATGACTTAGATATAATAGTTAGATGTGGTCTAGCCTGGGTAGCACATATGTGACATTTTATAAGAAATTATTCTAATATGCTGATTTCTAAAACCAGTTAGAATTTATCATATTATTAGCTCAAAACAAATTTGTAGTCAACTACAATGTCAAGATTTTTGTTTTTCCTGTAACATGCTTTTGGGATCATGGTTTATTATATAATCTTATTATTGCTAGAAGGCTTGGAAAGTCTCTTGGTTGGACAAATTAAAAAATATATATATATAATGAGATGACACTAATAAATAAATGTCATCTTGCCATTTACCTTTAGCAAAATTATCATACAGAACTGCAGAATGTGTGAGAACTTACTTCACTTTTGTTTGCATAAAAATTATTTTTAATGTTTCAAAATATGAAAGAGTTACCTCAAAGTTTTCAAGGAAAAAGTTGTATATCCATATTTAATCTTCACCTATGTTCACCTAACTAAAAACTTGAAAGAGTTATACTGCACTAACAGTTTTTCACAATGTTTTGCTATCCTAAACTATATTTATATTTACTTTTCATTTGCTATATGCTTGTCCATCCTATTGTGTGAATAAAAGCAACTTTTAGGGAGGAAATAGTAAACCGTAAGACTATACAAAACATAATGGAAAAGACCTTTCAGGGGTTTGTTTTGATTAAAGACAGGTGTGACAGATGTGATGAAGTCTTTTAAAATTATTCAGAAAGTACAATAAGTGATATCCTTAGCAGTTCTATGGTCTAAAATGATAACTTTTGAAAAGAGAAAAGTTTTGGCAAACTGTAAAATAGAGGTAGACATTGGCAAAAGGAGAAAAAAATTGCTTTGGTTTCCACATATCAAAACACTTTTTTTCAACACATCAGGTCAAAGGCATGACAAAACATGCCTTACTGAGTATCCAGAAGGCCTTATAATGCTGCTTTACACCATGGAGGTGGTTGCTACAGCCCTTCTTCTTTTGGAAAACTCAGAGTGAGGTCCAGCTATTATCTTGCAGAAAGCTACTGGCTGTAAATGAGTGGTTTAAAAGCTGCATTTGATTCTACTCCATGCACTAAAGTAGCCTAGCATTTATTTAATATTGTGGTACAGCAGTAGACAAGAAAACAAAAAACACAAAGGTAAATGTTTCCACTGTATATGTGCAAGGGATTTTGCTGGAATACACATGTGCGAATATGTGTGTGTATGTGTGTGTGTGGAGAGAGAGAGAGAGAGAGAAAACACCAGAAGATGAGAAACTCAAACTACTCAGTGTGGTTGTAGAAATGCAGCTCAAAAAAAAAAAGAAAGAAATAGTAATTGAACATTAAAACAAAGCTGTTTGCAATAAGACATTTTCATGAGCTATTGACGCCTTACTAAATTCTCATTTCTTGAAAGTAAGACCAAGCAAATGTTTAATGAACTTTTCTATTATGCAGACCTGGCATTTATTATCAGAGACTGTGCGCTGTACAATGAAGTAGATCCAGCCATTCATTAGGTAAGGTGTGTGTATATACACATATGTTTTTTCAAATAAACTCTTTGCATTGCATGTAGTTGAATTACAGATCAAGCCTGCGTGTTCTCTTCCTTCCAACATGATTTAAGAAGACCTGTAAGTAATTGATAAGGCTGGCCATGCTTTCAAAAGTAGCTAGTGAAGTCTTGCTAAGGGGAAAAATCACTATCATCCTATTCATTTTTAGTTTCCTCTGTTGAGAGGCAACTAACTGAAAATGTTAACATTTAGAGAAATAAGTGATGCTTTTTAGTGTGCCTCCCTGCTGCACACTGAATTCACCTCTGTTTCCACATGCGCCACATTTGCCTCAATCATTTCTGCCTTCCTTCTTAAATTAAGAGCTCCTTGGTGACGGTGACACAAAAATAATATTTGTGGTGGATTAAGATCCCTCTAAATGTCAGCCCCTCCACAGACATTATTTTATTCTCACAGAAGTGCTGCAAAACAGGTTTTCATTATTTCCAATTTAGTTAATCAGACAATAGGCTCAAAGAGGCCAATTAACCCCCTCAAGATCACATAACAAAGCAATTTGTTGGTCAAATTGATCAAGTTGTCAATTTCGTGCTTTAAACCAATTCTGCCAAAAATTGCTATCAGAGACATTTCAACCATCACCATAGATCATGTGTATTAATCTTAGTATTCTCAGGAACTGACTTGTACTTAATCTTTAATTAAGGTAATTTCAGCCAATATTTAGTAACTACCTAGTTAGCTATTTCCAGGTGCCAAAAGGTAGAACACAGTACTTTCTATTTACTGAGAAATTACCTAGCCAAGTAGTTTTGGAGTTGCTCACATTCAGAAATGAAGTATAGTGAATGCATTACAGCAGTCCCTTTATCCACGGTTTCTCTGTCTGCAGTTTCAGTTACCTGCAGACAACTGCAGCTGGAAAATGTTGCATGGAAAGTTCCAAAAATAAACATTTCATAAGTTTTCAATTGTGTGCCATTCTTTATAACATGATGAAATCTCACACTGTCCTGCTCCATCCTGTCTGGGATGTAAATTATCCCTTTGTCCAGCATCTCCACGCTGGGCACATAACTCGCTACCCACCCAAGAGTCATAGGCATCATCTGCTCCTGACATTCACCCATAGACATCATCATAGCTCAAAGATCTGGGATCACCCAAAGTAGATGACCCTCCTTCTGATGCTTTGTCAGAAGTTCATTAGTAGACTAACACTACATCACAATGCCTATGCCAAAACGCCGATGTCATTCACCTCATTTCATCTCATGAGGCAGGCATATTATCATCTCACACCATCACAAGAAGAAGGATGATATATTAGTCCATTTTCATATGGTTATAAAGAACTGCCCAAGACTGGGTAATTTATAAAGGAAAGAGGTTTAATTGACTCACAGTTTCACATGGCTGGGGAGGCCTCAGGAAACTTGCAATCATGGTGGAAGGTGAAAAGGAAGCAAGGCACTTTCTTCCCAAGGCTGCAGGAAGGAGAAGCGTTGAGTTAAGTGGGAAGAGTCCCTTATGAAATCATTTGATCTCGTGAGAACTCACTATCACGAGAACAGCATGAGGGAAACCACCCCAGTGATTCGATTATCTCCACCTGGTCTCTCCCGTGACACGTGGGGATTATGGGGATTACAATTCAAGATGAGATTTGAGTGAGGACACAAAGCCTAACCATATCAGGTGAGTACAATACAACAAGATATTTTGAGAAAAAGAAGGAGACATCACTTAACTTCACAAGATACTATTATAATTGTTCAATTTTTTTATTAGTTATTATTGTCCATCTCTTACTGTGCCTTATTTATAAATTGAGCTTTATCATATGTATGTAATGTATGTAGGTATAAGAAAAAGCAGTATATACAGGGTTCAGTACTATCCTCGGTTTCAGTACTATCTGCAGGCATCCACTGCAGATCTTGGAACATCTCTCTCACGGACAAGAGGGGGACTACTGTAGTTACCTATTGGCATGTAACAAAACATCTCAAGATATAATGGTGAGAAACATTCACATGTATTATCCCACAGTTTCTGTGGGTGAGGAATTTTGGTATTGCTTAGCTGAGCCCTTTTATGAGCCTGCAGTCAGCCGGGACATCAGTCGTGTCAAGCCTAGATGGATCCTTTTCCAAGCTTCCTTGCAAGGTGTTTGGTGGAATTCAGATCCTCATGGGCTGCTGCACAGAGGCCCTCCATTCTTTGTTGGCTGTTGACCAGTTCCCTGTCATATAGGCCTCTCCATGGGGCAGCTCACAACTTCCTTCATGAAAACAGGTGAGAAGGCCCAGAAAGAGAAAGAAGACCACGAAGTTAGAGTCTTTGTGGCTTAGTCTCAGAAGCGTCATCCCAACACGTGGCAGTGCTCCGTTCCTCAGAAACCACTTGCTCTTTCCAGCCCACTCTCAACAGGATGCAATTATGCAAGGCGTGAGGATGAGGGAGCAGGTATCATGGTGCGCCATCTCAGAAGGCTACTGACAGCAACAAATAATAGAAGCGAGGGCTTGGAAGTGTTTATCTGCAACAGGACAATCACAGTTCACCATATATGAATGAGTTAAGTGAATTTTTTTCAGGCATAATAACTCCAGCTGACACCCAAGTTGGGAACATCAAAAGTCACTTTCTAAGCAGAATCATATCAATAGCTTTAAATATCAGGCAAGCATATTCCTTATAAGTTTTTTTTTTTTTTTGGTAACATTTATTATAACCTCTTTAGAGCCCCGGATATTATGCAAATTAAATGAGCATTGTGTATGTTTTCTTGGCTGGCACTCTTGAGATATCAAAAGTGTGAAAGAGCTGGCACTAAATCTTGGCCTTCAGCTCTGAAAGCTCTAAACATAAGTAAGGGGAAAAAGTGTTCATGTGTTTATACAGAATAGAATATGAAAAAGAGCCTAGTTTTCTTTCTTAACAGGATTACACAATTTAAACCTTGTTTTCAACCACATGAAGACGTCCTTTTTCTTGAATGGCACTATTAGACTGGAAAGTTTTAAAATATATTCCCTTGAGGTTTTCTGTAAGATCAGCCGAGACACTACACACTAATGATGACAGGATCAAGGCTTATAAAACTTTAGAATATTCTGATTTTTAGTCGCATTACGAAGACAAAAGCCTCATTATCTTTCATCATTTGTACTTCTGAAATACTAACGTATGCCTTACTCTTCTATACATTATTACATTTCATTTTAAATGAAAAATGTTAATATTTAACTCAATAGTTTAAACACTATTAATACTAATGTTGTCTTTATACTTTCTAGAGGGAAAACTTTTCAACTTCAATTTGAATCTTAACTTTTATTTTTTCACTGTTCGGAAAGCATACTCTAGTGGCTTGGATTATCCTAAAAGCAAGATAATGAAAACGAATTTATATCTAACCTGAATGTGTTTGGGGATTTATTTGAGTATGCATCTCTAATATGGGAGAAATTCACAACAATTGAAATAGTTCTGAAATGGAGCTGTAAAGACTACACTCGAGACAAGCAGACATTTTCCATCATCCTGGTCTATCCCTTTCTGCAATGCTCTTCCTATTTCTCTCTTTCTCATCAAGATATCCTCCTCTCTGAAATGGACAGAAGGGTCTTTCATAGGAAGAGTTGCTTTGAGCTCCTTTTAGGGATTTTGAACTTGTGGACATTCACTCTAAGAATACACACATAAATGCACTATAGTAAACAAATGAGTAAATGAGGAAACTTGGGCACTCTTCTTTTTTCCTTTAATTCATAAACGGACATTTCAAGGCAGTTATTTGAAGCTTATGTGAATTTCAGGAAGCAGTTGCTGTGCCTATCCTCTGTGGTTCCATAGCACTAACTATAAACATTTAATAGACTGCATTGAAACTATCTTTGTATATATCTATATGCCCAACTGGATTCCTAGGGGAAGAGATTCAGCATTTTTCTTCCCTAGTACATAATATAATGTCTGGCATCAACCAGATGTTCAAACACCATAAAACCATCACCAACCATAAAAATAAGAGCACACACGACATACAGATCTCTGAAGGATCTGGAGTGGTGTTTTGGACTTGCAGTGTAGATATTTTCTAATATAAGCATTAATACAGGGAACGCCAGCAGCACCTTGACAAAGGAAATAATTCAGCCTCCTCTTGACAAACATGTGTATTGGATTTTCCCTGTTTCAAAGCCAGAAAATCATTCCATTTACCTCAAACAATGAAGATACATGTGAAAATAAGAAACCGGGGAAATCACCATCAAGATGCCCCCTTGCGGAAGAGATAGGCATCTGGAATCACTAAGACGCTCTCCCTGCAACAACGCGAACCCAAGAATAGGCAGAAAAATGGAGAGAAGAAAGCTTGAAAGACAACTTTGATCACCTGTCATCACTTTGTTGCTCTCCTGTTCTCAGAATTTTAGTATTTTTCACTCCTACTTCCTCCTCTCTCTTACATTTTCTCATCTGTTTCTGCCACCAGGGAAGTGTCTCTCTTTTTTTTATTATTTTTTAAATTTTTTATTATTTGTTTATTTATTTATTTATGTATTTTTTGACAGAGTTTTGCTCTTGTTGCCCAGGCTGGAGTGCAATGGCACGATCTCAGCTCACTGCAACCTCCGCCTCCCAGGTTCAAGCAATTCTGCCTCAGCCTCCCGAGTAGCTGGGATTACAGGCAGGCGCCATGACACCCGGCTAATTTTTTTTTTTTTTTTTGAGGCGGAGTCTTGCTCTGTCGCCCGGACTGGAGTGCAGTGGCTGGATCTCAGCTCACTGCAAGCTCTGCCTCCCGGGTTCACGCCATTCTCCTGCCTCAGCCTCCCGAGTAGCTGGGACTACAGGCGCCCGCCACCTCGCCCAGCTAGTTTTTTTGTATTTTTAGTAGAGACGGAGTTTCACCGTGTTAGCCAGGATGGTCTCGATCTCCTGACCTCGTGATCCACCCGTCTCCGCCTCCCAAAGTGCTGGGATTACAGGCTTGAGCCACCGCGCCCGGCCCACACCCGGCTAATTTTGTATTTTTAGTAGAGACGGGGGTTTCTCCATGTCGGTCAGGCTGGTCTCGAACTCCCGACCTCAGGTGATCCGCCTGCCTCGGCCTCCCAAAGTGCTGGGATTATAGGCGTGAACCACCTTGTCCAGCTGCGTCTCTTCTTTTGCTGAGGGTTTTCAAAATATTGATAAGAAATGTATGTGTAAGAAGCCACCTAGGTCTTTTCTCTCAGTAGGGAACTGTGGGTGATGGAGCTTTCCCCAAAATGGGATGTGGTTGTGTGCAGACTCCTGGAATTTTGCAAAATCCTTATTTTGTTTGAACTGTTTTGCTTTTAGTCAAATGACTTTCAGGCCAGTTTTCATTATATGGACAGACCATAGTTAGGTCATCTACTGTGCCGCAATTGCTGCAATAATGCTGAGCAAAAGAGATCAACCCAAAACCTAGCCATTCATGACAGAAAACACTTGAACATTCACAGCTCTGCAGGGGAGCTGGGGCCACTCTGCTTCAAGCGGCGGTTGGTATTCATTTAAGGTTCATGTGCTTTTCCATTTTTTTAAATTTTTTATTGATGGCTCTGCGGACATGCTGTCCTGACAGCAGACCACAGGAATACCGGAGTGGGAGGGGAAACATGAGGCTTCCTGAGACTTTGGCCCCAGGCTGGATCTTTACGCCATCACTCAATTCCCACTGGCCAATCCAAATCCTCTCACCAAGCCCAGTACCACCATGGCAGGAAGCAAAGGCAGCTCTCTGCTGCAGTGGACAGCATTGCATAGCAACCATCCTGCATAGGTGCATCATTCTTGGAGCAGGAAGGCTGGAAGAATTGAGAACAGTGATTCAACCTTCCCTTCATGATGACTTAGCTCTGTTCTCCATAATGCTCTAGAGCAAGCTTGTCCAATCTACAGCCCACATGCAGCCCAGGACAGCCTTCCATGCTGCCCAACATGAATTTGTAAACTTTCTTAAATCATTATCAGATTTTTTTTTGCTTTTTTTTTTTTTTTTTGCTTTTTTTTTTTTTATAGCTCATCTGCTATTGCTAGTGTTTGTGTATTTTATGTGTGACCCAAAACAATTATTTTTCTTCTAATGTGGCCCAGGGAAGCCAAAAGGTTGGACACCCCTGCTCTAGAACTTCTGGGATATGTTTATTCATTGTTTTATTTTCCCCAGGTATATTAAGAACAAAAAAAGAAAAGGAAAGGAAAGAGGGGGAGGGGAGAGTGGGGAGGGGAGGGACAAAGGAAGAAAGGGAGGAAGAAAAGAAAGAAAGGAAAGAAAGAAAGAGAAAAGAAAGGAGAGAAAGAAAGAAAGAGAAAGAAAGAGAGAGAGGAAGAAAGAAAGAGGGAGGGAGAGAGGGAAGGAAAGGAAAATGAAGAAAGAGAGAAAAGAAGAAAAGAAACAAAGAAAAAGAAAGAAAGAAAAAGAAAGAAAGGAGGAAGAAAAAGTACTGAGTTAAACTAAATTTTACTGGGGAAAAATCAAAACATTGTTATCCCCCTTTACAGAGATAAGTAATTATAATTGCTTACATGTATGTGTATCCAGTGTGTTTCTTCACCAACATTTTGGTAACAAAAAATGTTGCATTATCATGACTACCCAGCATTTAAAACCAAGATAGTTGGTTGTCTTTCAGATTACGTACACCACCAACTGAATAGAGAGGTATTCAGTTGAATATGCAAAATACTTTAAATATTTAAATATTATATTCACATGATTCCCAAAATGTGACACTAATTATTTTGAGGAGTTTTTTATTAAATCAAAAGAATTCACTGAATGAATTTGTCTCGGTACACACTTTGACACTCAAGTGAACTCGACCTCTGAAATCATTCTTGATTAAGAACTCCTGAAAAAAACTCATCTCTACCAGATGACTAGATAAGCTGGAAAGAGGCTTTGGTGATTTTAAATAGAAATGCTCTCGTTATTCTTCTAAATACCATTTGATAAAAAACCAGATACTATAATGTGGGTTTCATTTAAATTCATATCTATTTCCTTTCTAAGCATTTAATCTCTGATGGCAATTCATGCATTACAGGGCTTATGATCTGTGTAAGTAGATCATGTGGAGGAGGCAGAGGGATAATTTACCCATCTTCTATTAAACTACCTTGGCATATTACAGCAGGGGCCCTAAACCCTTATTTAAGAACTTTAAAAAGGATTACATTCCAGGAATCCCCCAATTTCTATCGGCTTGAATGCCACAGAGATATGAACCACTTAGGCTTTCCAACCCCAACGGCATCCAGTCTAAAACTACTACAGACTGTAATTCAGCAGCACATAGTGTCTTTCCTTGCTTTGTTTTGGTTGGATTTTTTTCAAATCAGAAAATACGTGTAGATTCAGACCAAGTCATACCACCTATCATGAGATAGGTCAAACTTCTCACCTTATTTTTTTTCTCTCAAAATAGAAATGTCTTAGATTCTGACTTAGATTGTCCCAAGTTGGATTTCTGTCATTGTTGTTGAAGAAGATACTGACCTGAGATAACATCAGTCTCTAGCTGGGTCTGAATAAGACTCAACTTGGAGATGAGAGGATCCCTAACACCTGTCAGCTATAGCCTTGGGAAACATTATTGGACAAAAACAAGAGCTGAGTAATACCATTTGCAGCTGCATACTTCACAGGCGGGGCAAAGCCTCTTTGCCCACAGCAAGCCGAGCTGGATGTCGTGTCACTTTATTCAAGATAATGGGTTGCAACCTGAATCAGAATACAGATTTTAAGTTCTGTAACATAGGCAATACTCACCAAAGACTGTTACAAGAACAGTACACATTTTTCTATTTTGGCCAAATTATATAATAGCATTACCTGTCTCTAGCCATTAGAATAGCAGGAGAGAAAACTGTGTTTTGTTTTTCAATATGAGAGAGGGAGAGAGAAAGTTAGTTTATGTTTCTTAGGAGCAGATATTGAGACCAAGATTTTAATGTAATCACTTTTAGGAGGGGATGTGAGCCTAGGAAACATCAGAGGGAGAAGAGAAGACAAAAGAAGGAGCTTGGAAAGGGTGCGCTGTCCTATAATACAAGTCACTGCTGCGGGCAGTTGTAGCTTCATTCCGACCAGTGTCTCTGAGAGGCAGAGCAGAGCATGTACCTCAGCATTCTCGTTCCCAAGACAAGAGGGAGCTGGAGCTGCTGGTCACCAACACCCTTCAGCCATTGCTGGAGGCTGATGTAGGAGGCATTGTCTCCTGGCACGTCCTGTATGCTTTGTGCTTTGCCAGAGCTGAACCTGGTGGCCAGAAAAGGCCCTTGGGCAAGAAGACACAGGTGCTGGGAGGTGGAAGACTGGAAGACCAGAGCAGTGTCCATGAAAATTGTACAGATCAAGGAGATATGGCCAGGATATCTATACATCTATATCATCTACCTCTACAACTATAATTATATCTATATCTATGTCTATAATTATATTTCTAGCTATGCATTTGTGTTTATTTATTTTTTTTTTTTAGACAGAGTCTTGCTCTGTTCCCCAGGCTGGAGTGCAGTGGTGCCATCTCAATTCACTGCTGCCTCTACCTCTCAGGTTCAAGCAATTCTCCTCCCTCAACCTCCTGAGTAGCTGGGACTACAGGCACATGCCACCAAGCCCAGCTAATTTGTGTATCTTTTTAGTAGAGTGGGGGTTTCATCATGTTAGCCAGGCTGGTCTCAAACTCCTGACCTCAAGTGATCCTCCCGCCTCAGCCTCCCAAAGTGCTAGGATTACAGGCATGAGCCACTGTGCCCAACCTGCATTTGTGTTTATGGATACGTGTGTATATGCATATATTTATACACACGTTGGCTGTGACTCAACCAAAACAAAATCCTATAAAGTAAAATGTCCGGATTTTACAAAACACTTTCATAAACAACAAAAGCTTGGTACCAACAATACAAAATGACTTAAAAACCCAATCATTTGTAAATTGGGTGATTTATTTGTAAATTTAATAAAAACATGGTGTTAAACAATATTCAGATCAAAGGGAACGTCATAACAGATACGTCAGTTATCTAGGAAGTAATGAAAAGGCTAATTCTGTATGCCAAAATCTATGATAAACCTGTTTATATTCACAAGCTTTCATTATTAAAATGAAAAAAGACTGAACATAAATGAAATAATTATTCAATATAAGAAACTAGAAAAAATAATAAAAATAGTAAAATAAAAGAGAATAAAGATAAAAACGGAAATTACTAAAACAGTATAAATAGTAACCAACAAAAATATATCCAAACATCATTTCTCTGAAATTAACTATCAAACAGAGAAAGTGCTAGCATATTAGATTAAGAAAAAACAAATAAGAGGGCACAAAGAAATGAATGAGGTTATGAATAAAAAGGCAATAAAATCACAGATTAAAGAGATTAAAAGAAATAAGTGCATAGTCTATGTACTTTTATGGCAATAAATATGGGAATTCTGAAGAGAATGGTTAGCTTCCTGCAAAAATATTCAAACTGGCTTCCCAAAGAGGCAGAAAACTGAATCTACAAATAAAGGAAGGTGTTGAAAAGGTAATTAAAGAGACGGCAGGTTAAAAAATAATGTACACCAGGCCCAGATAGTTTCACAGTTGTGTTCTATTCGAGCTTTAAGGAACAAATCATTTCTATGTAACATAAACTGTTCTAGGCTAAAGAAAAAGCTGGAAAATTGCCCGATTTCATGATGTTAGTGTAACTTTTAAGCTGTAACTTGCTAAGGTGAGTGTAAAATAGTGGAAAAATAGTAGGATAATTCTATATGCTTATTGTGCATGATTAGAGGCAAACATTCTAAATTATAACTCGATGGAATCTACTATATTCAAGAGAATGACCAATATTTTTAATATTGGATGAAAGCATGAATGAATGGCTTAAGATCATTTATTTTATTAAATTAAAGGAGAAAACCATCTGCTTATATTCATGGGAGGTGATGATGGAAAGGCATTTGGTAAATTGCCTTAAAATGTGAGGCTATTCCTAAAAAGTCTCTAGGTAAGATAGGACTACAAGAAGATGGCCATTACTTAACAGCAAATATCATTGGAAATAAAAAAGCAATTACATATTTATTTTAAAAATCAAGGAAAAAAATACAGAATGAACACCAGTACCACTCTCGTTTAACATGGCTTTGAAGATTCTTGATACAGCAGACATATAAAGCAATTGTTAAATTATTAACATATATTTTAAAGCTACAACAATGTTTAGTTTGCAGATGCTAACACTAAATATCTAGAAAATTGAAAAAGCAATTAAAGGTACTTAAGAATTAGTGAGGCAGAGTAGTAAGATGAATGATATAAGCCATATATGTCAAAATTGTCTTGCATTTTATTCCAATAGAATAAATTTTAAAATTAGATTATATTTTTATTCATAATAGGAGCTAAAACTACAGAAACAACTAATAAAATAGATTTTAATATACATAGATTATATGCACACCCTATGTATGTTTTTTTCTTTTCTTAGTCAATAGTGTGTGTGTATAAACATGTATTTCCAGGAACTCTGTGCTCATAGTGAAGGACAAAGCCACATCTTCAGTGAATGAAGAAATATAAAACATTCCTTGTTGGGGGGATGAAAAAGAGTGGTGCAACCTATTAATTTAATACAATTCCAAGTAGCATCCTTTGATACAAAGAATGTAATGAAAGAGAGCAACATGAATACTCTGTCCCACCTTCCAGGTCAATGTTAACATAGCTAGAAAATGGAAAAGTGCTTAACGTGCTGGTGTTTGGTAAGTAAAATGTAACCCTTTCTTATTTCCCTTGTTCCCACACCTACAGGACCATGGGGCCATGACAGAGAAGCAAGAGGGTGCATTGCACTGAGAACAAGCAGGTTGTCCTCTTTCTCCCAGAATAGCTCGCCAGGACTGAACTATTTCTACTTAAAGTATTATACTTCTGGGAAGTTGACAGATAAGCATGGAATGTTGAGAAAACTAAGACAACTGACCATGTATCTCAAAGAGGGCAGCCCCATAAAACTTCTGCGAGGCATTATTAAGATGCTGTCACTCTTGTTGCTGCTTTTATACACTACTCTTCCGTGTTTATAGCTGCAACGTCAATGGGCAGGCGAATTTCTGTTTCTCTTGCCCAGTTGCTAGAGGAAAGCAGAAAGTTGCACACATAACTGATGGTTGAGTCAGTCCATGAAACTCCAGACATCATTCCCCAGGGTTATGTGGAGGTTAGTCAGACTGCAACCCTTTTTCATTGTCTTTCCTTAATCCTGATGAAAAGTTGCACTTTTCTTTTGTCCTTAGTGCTGATGTAGAAATTGTAATTTATGTTTTGTTAACATTCATTTTTGTCGACATGATTATTGTTTTTTAAGGTAATATTTATTACATCTACTTATTATTTGGCATTGACCATGAGATGATGTGATTCGGGAAACCTTGATAATAAATTTTCCCTCTGGAATTGCAAACTCTGTGCTTCTCACTCTGAACTGCGGTTTGTCTCAATTCTTTGCGATTTCATGCATCCCAAGGAGGTGAAAAATACTCCTCTCTTCCTGGAAATAACTTTAAATTAAATCCCTGATCTGTTACATTATTTTCTATGACAAAAGGGCTCTCTTAAGATATTATTCGGGATTTTGTACATCAGCAAAGCCCGTTGTTTCCAGCCTGTTAGTGTGCATATATCCAAAACGCACACAGACCTATAAAGTTCTGATCAATTATTTTGAAAACTCTAACCAATATGAAACTTTAACCAATATGCATCTTTTAACTTACTAGTTTTTCATAGCCACACAATAATTCCTTCTTCCTGAAATATTACATAGACATAATGTAACCCTAGGAAACCCAGTTGCCCTTTGCATGACTGTGGAGAACTTCTCAATACTTGATTGTTTCACATAAGGGAAATTAGATTTGTAATAAAAAGATCACAGTTATCTTTGCCAGACATTTAAATACCTGTGTGAAGTACTCACTGAAAATACATTTTTTAATACAATGGTTTAAAGATATACGCATGAAGCTAAAAAGACTGCAAGAAACAAAAGTCAAAAAGACTGCAAGAAACACTTGTGCAAAGCAAATACCAGCTCTGACAGATGTCACGTGGCATCTGCTGAAACAGGAATGGAAGTTTTTTTAACGTTCAACTGTATTATGTACGATAGCAACAGCTGACTAGCAATGAGAGTGGAAGATTCTAACTTCACTCTTCCCCATCATTTTTTCTCTAGCTGCTAATTAAAATATCTCAGAAATTGTAAACATCTTTTTATAACTCATTGTAATATTTGTTCTCCCTCAAATCTACTCCATACAATTCCATATGCCTTTTCTGACTTACATAATTCTGCTTTGACATAAATGATTAACACAGTTTGAGATGAAAAAGAATAAAAGTGTAAATAAAAAAACTCCCTAGTACTGCGAAATGTTATTTTATTTTTATTTTTATTTTATTTTTGAGACACATTTTCACTCTGTCGCCCATGCTGGAGCACAGCGGCGCAATCGGGGCTCCCTGCAACCTCCGCCTCCCGGGCTGAAGCGATTCTCTTGCCTCAGCCTCCCGAGTAGCTGGGACTACAGGTGCGTGACACCACGCATGGCTAATTTTTGTATTATCAGAGTTGGGGTTTTGCCTTGTCGGCCAGGCTTGTCTTGAACTCCTGACCTGAAGTGATCTGCCCACCTTGACCTGCCCAAGTGCTGGGATTAGAGATGTGAGTCACCATGCCCGGCCATAATGCAAAATTTTAAAATGCCTTTGTTTTGTATAAAAACCTAGTTGTCCAAATGATTTCAAATAAGCTATATATTTGCACAAAGGATCACAGTTATAATTTGATTCCTTAAAAAAAAGGAAAAATAACTACGCTTAGAAAATGCATCTATACTTTTCACACAGCAAACATACTAAGATATCTTCATTTGAGTAAATACTTTTTCATGTTTGAATGGAAACTACAAGATCTGCATAACAGACATGTTCTTAGACTCTAAGAATGCTTCCTTGATACCAGTCAGTTTCAGCTGATGTCTAGCAATTCTAGTATTCATGTCAACTTGCTATAACAACATCAGGATACTTCATAAGGCAACTGTAGAAAAAGAAAGTCAAACTCTGTAAAATATTTGAAGAGATTTATTCTGAGCCAAATATGAGTGATCAATGTCCCATGACACAGCCCTCAGGAGGTCCTAAGAACATGTGTCCAAGGTGGTCAACTTGGTTTTGTACAACAAGGCTACAATTTGGTTTTGTACATTTTAGGGAGACATAAGACATTAATCATAACATAACATAACATAACATAACATAACATAACATAATATAACATAACATAAGACACATACATCTTATATGTATATTGGTACATTGTCTCAGTCTGGAAAAGCAGGACAACTAGAAGGTTGGCGGGCTTCCAGGTCGTAGGCAGATTCAAAAATGCACTGATTGGCAATTGGTTGAAAGAGTTATTAACTAAAGACCTGGAATCAATAGAAAGGAATGTCTAGGTTAAGATAATGGGCTATGGAGGCTGAGGTTTTATCATGCAGCTGAAGCTTCCAGGTAGCAGGCTTCAGAGAGAATAGATTGTAAACGTTTCACAAGAGACTTAAAGAGTCTGTTCTATCAGTCTTTTTTTTTTTTTTGAGACGGAGTCTCGCTCTGTCACCCAGGCTGGAGTGCAGTGGCCGGATCTCAGCTCACTGCAAGCTCCGCCTCCCGGGTTCACGCCATTCTCCTGCCTCAGCCTCCCGAGTAGCTGGGACTACAGGCGCCGCCACCTCGCCCGGCTAGTTTTTTGTATTTTTAGTAGAGACGGGGTTTCACCGTGTTAGCCAGGATGGTCTCGATCTCTTGACCTCGTGATCCGCCCGTCTCGGCCTCCCAAAGTGCTGGGATTACAGGCTTGAGCCACCGCGCCCGGCCTCTATCAGTCTTAGGGTCAACTGTGTCTGAATTGTAGAAGGGAAGAGGGAATAATGAAGCATGTCCAACTCCCCCTTCTTATCATTGCCTGAACTAGTTTTCCAGGTAAAATTTGGAATTTCCTGGGCCATGAACTGGGGTCCATTCAGATGGTTGGGGAGCTTAAATTTTTATTTTTGGTTTACACTACATTGTAACGAGGTATGCTGGCTCATTCCTTTAATCCTAGCACTTTGGGATGCTGAGGCAGGAGGATCACTTGAGGCCAGGGGGCCAAGACCAGCCTGGGCAACATAGTGAGACCTCTGTCTCTACAAAAATATTTGAAAATTAGGCAAGCAGAGTGGCACGCAAGGTGGGAGGATTGCTTGAGTCCAGAAGTTTGAGGCCGCAGTGATCTATGATATCACTTCACTCCAATCTGGGCAACACAGCGAGACCCTGAGAAAGAAAGAAAGAAGAAAGAAAAGAAAGAAAGAAAGAAAGAAAGAAAGAAAGAAAGAAAGAAAGAAAGAAAGAAAGAAAGGAAGGAAGGAAGGAAGGAAGGAAGGAAGGAAGGAAGGAAGGAAGGAAGGAAGGAAGGAAGGAAGGAAGGAAGGAAAGAAAGAGAAAGAAAGAAAGAAAGAAAGAAAGAGAAAGAAAGAAAGAGAAAGAAAGAAAGAAAGAAAAAGAAAAGGAAAGAGAGAGGGAGGGAGGGAGGGAGGGAAAAGAAAAGAAAAGAAGGAAGGAAGGAAGGAAGCAAAGAAGGAAGAAAAAGAAAGCTGTGTTGCCTCAGAGCTTATATGTTAATAAGTTTTATGTTCTGAAAAAAAAAAAATCTGTCCTAAGTTATTCCTGCCAAAATCAGATTAAAAAGATCCTGAAGGAAGACATCTCACTTTGCTAATATATGCAGAGTTTGCATTTTATTAGTTCTATTTCATTCATCTACTTAGTTAATCAGTGATTTATGGTTGGCCAATGATTTCAAGATGAGATGAAATTTATTAAAGTCATGAAAAGGCAAGCCATCAAACTTCAAGGGACTTCCATCCGCACAGCCCCTGAACAATGTCTTGATCGTCTGGTGTTGCAAATGCCCTTTTGGTGGAGCTTAAATAAGATCAGTTGGACTGAGAAAGATTGCTTGATGTAGAGCCATTGAAACAAGCAGAGTGTCTTCCAAGGCAGGACATCCAATCCATCTCAGATGATAACCTTTTGCAAGGCAGGATGTCCAGTCCATCTCAGATGACAACCCTTCAGCCATCCGTCCTGGGTGAGCATTGTTTACCCTTCCCTTGTGGTCACAGTGCAAGCTGATACTGCTAGCTGCAAAGCTCCATAAAGTTTGTTGTAATGCAGAGGCTCCCAGGAATTGAGGGATGAGATGAAAGTGGGTTCTGCATAATGCCCTGGGCAGTAATGCTGCTATGAGAAACTCCATTAAACTTCAGGAAAACAGAGCCAATTTCAGCAACCTTCTTCCACAAAAGCTGGTGAAAAGTCTTTTTTTTTGTTTGTTTGTTTTCTTTTTCATGGTACAAATTCACTTTGCATACAATTCCAACCTCTGTGTTTGTTGGATATCTCTTGTCTATATCTATGGTTATTTCCAAAATAAAAATTAACATATTTAAACAATAAGGCACTTGCAAGAAAAAACTGATTTATTTCTGCAAGACAATTAGAAGTCAGCCATCCTGGACAATATCAATACTAATATATATTTTTAATGAAAACAAAAGGGAATATGTACCATTTGTAAATAAAAATATGTGAAATAATATTTCTACATTATAATTTCATCTCTTAACCTCATCGTTTTCTCTACTTCTGTGTTAGTTTTACAGTGTAAATTATATGTGAGTACAGTAATGCATACCTATACTTTGTAAAGTAAGAAATACCAACCAATCGAGAATGCATGCCTTAAACATTTCTAGTGATGGGAGTAAATGAACAAAAACTTTGGAGCCTAAGGATCTGCTTGCTGGGAAACAGTCTGGGCAGGGGAAGCCCACCTCTCTTAGTGTTGCAGGCAACATTGCACTCCGCCAGTCCTGCTCTGCGAAGCTACTGTAGTTTACTTCAAGAGAGCTCTTTTTGTTTTTGTTTTTTGTAAAGGAATGTAGAAGCCAAGAAATTCCCGCAGATGAACCAAAATAATTATTAACATCCTGTACCAAGATTTTCCAAAATCCCCAAAATAATTCCCTCTAATGGTGCCGTAAGTATTACTAATGCTAGGAATGCATCCTATTAGACAGGAAAACTAATCTGAGCATAAAGTTGCATCCTCTTGTAATAAAATTAGGCTTTAGATACCTTAAGAACCTTCACCCACATCTATCCGGCCTCATTTGAAAATGGGAAGGTGCTGAAAAAATGGCTAAAAAGACAATCTCTATTTTTCAGGTATTTAATTAAATTCTTCAACCCAAAATAGAAATAGAAACGGGAACTCCCTTTGTCCAATCTTAGATCTCTCCCTCTGTTCCCACTGCAGCAATCCCAATTCCGTTACATAATGCACACATCTGCCCATACAGAGCCACCTAAATTTGACCTTCACACTCATTCCAATGCCTGGGAATTAGAATGCATCCTTTCTTGATGCAAAATGCAATGAACAGCCGGCACAGTGGCTCACGCCTATAATCCCAGCACTTTGGGAGGCCAAGGCTGGCGGATCATGAGGTCAGGAGTTCGAGACCAGCCTGGCCAACATGGTGAAACCCCATGTCTACTAAAAATACGAAAAAACAAAACAAAACAAAAAAAAAGTAGTCGGGCATGGTGATGTGCGCCTGTAATCCCAGCTACTCAGGAGGCTGAGGCAGAAGAATCGCTTTAACCAGGGAGGTGGAGGTTGCAGTGAGCCAAGATCATGCCACTGCACTCCAGCCTGGGTGACAAAGTGAGACTCTGTCAAAAAAAAAAAAAAAAAAGGATAAAAAACAATGACCAGCAACTCTTTTTATGCACCTTGGTCTTTGCTACAGGACGTAAGTAATAAAAACAGAAAGGTTCTCCCCGTAGTATCACTACCCTTTTTTATAAATAAGAATCTTTGGGAAACTTCAAGAGGACATTGCATTGGGGTTGGAAATTGGAAAGCAATGAAGAGCTGTGAGGCTTCAGTTGGGTTCAGTCTTGGACCAGTGAGGAGAGATGGGCCTGAAGCTCCCCATGGAGAGCCTGTGAGGTTTTCTAACTATGGAAGCGCCCAAAACAAAGATGACACTAAGGGTTATACTGCTGGGAATTCCATTTCCCAGGCTCTCCAGTGCTCCCCTCTTATGGGCCAGCCAGTCTGCTAACCACTATTTATAAGGATGCAGTATAGAGAATTGTAAACAGCAGACCTATAGACAGACGCTAGTGAGCTATCATTTGAAAGTGTACAATAATCACCTATATTAGTAATTCAACAGCTCAATTGTAATACTTCAATGCACTATTTTTCAGTTGCAAATCAAAATAAAATCATCATTACTGGCTAATAATAGGTAATTCTGTTGATTAAACAAACTTGGATTGTTTTGTTGGTTACTAGACATGGAGATCTCACCACCCACGCCTCATGTAGTATTTTCTAAACAACATCTAATTAAAATATCAAATGAACAAAATGTCTTGTATCTAACACCATGATCAGTCTCTTATAAAAATATGCACGAGACAAGGAAAGACATAAAACTCTGCAAGTTGTTTTCAAGGTTTGATTTTAAAACAAAAACGAACAAAATCTTTACTGTTGCTTCCATTGTCAAATGGTTGTTTTCTTTTTCTTTTCCTTTTTTTTTTTTTGCACATTGGAATATTTTCCACTGGGGGTGATAATGCAGCACAGCCATATTCGGTATGTCTGAGAGATGTGTCTGTCTTTTGTGAAATAAAAGAAGAGCAATTTTGATAAGTGAAGTAGAAAAGTAGATGAAGAATGATGTCTACAACATGTTGCATGTTTCAATGAAGAATATTTTTCATCTTGGAGGAACACCTGCGCTCCAGATTGATGATTGTGCTCCAGATTGATGATTGCCAACTTTGATACTCATACCTGGAGGCAACTTGGCTTTATGTTAAAGACCACACTCTGAAGTCACCATGCAGCTTTGTCACTTGTTGGCTGGAGGAGCTCAGAGAAGCACGCAGCCTCTCTATGCCTCTTGCTTGTCTGTAAAACAAGAATGATGCTAAGACTTACTACATGCAGTGTTATGAGGATTAAATGATGATGCATTTAAAAGAATCACTTTAGCTCAATGTCTGCCACACTAAAAACCATAAGGAATATTAGCTATTGTTTGTGTTAGGATTGCTGTCATTAATATTATGATCCTGTAAGGTATCAACAAGAACATTGGATACACACAGAGACACTATTAATTAGAATTTGTTGTTTGAAAGAAGGCATTTCCCAGAGCAACTTTGGGGAATTAGACATAAGCACCGGTCTTCTGGCACCTGTATACTTTTTCATTCTGTGCAGGAGGAGTCAGTACGAGTTAAAGAAAGCTATCCATTATTTATGATGAAACCAATGTACAAGTGGAGACTTATGATAATAGTGAGCTAAGGTTGCAGATGGAATTCAAGTTGCTAATGAGCTGAATTTACAGTAGGGAAATTATTCCAGAGTATTTGGGTGGGCCCATTGAAATCACAAAAAGCCTTACAAGTGGAAGAGGGAGGCAGAAGGGAAGATCAGAATGATTCAATGTGAGAAGTGGTCAACCTGTCAAGTTGGCTTGGAAGATGGAGGAGACTCCTTGAGCCAAGGAGAGCAGGTCACCTCTACCAGCTGGAAAAGTCAAATAAATGGAATTTCCCCTTAAGTTTCCAAAGGCAGGGCAGCCCTGCCAGGGTGAGCTTGTCAGACCGTGTTCAGAAATGTAAGATCATAAAATTGTGTCATGTTAACTCACTGTTAGTGGTGATTTGTTACTGCAATGTTAGGAAACAGATATTAGCACTCATGAGGTAATTAAAATCATTGTCTTTGCTGCATGTGGTAATGAAGCTGCAAATGATGTAGATCACCTTGGGCTCCCTACTTTTAAGTTCTCATCCATCAGACAGTACACACTACTCCTGGGTTTTGTCATAGCTATTTATATGTATCACCTACGAGCCCCATATCCAGTCTTGGTAAGTCAAGGACTACGTCTTTTCAGACAGTATCTCACCCCACCATTTATTAAAAGTATTGAACAGCCACTATGGAGAACAGTATGGAGGTTCCTCAAAAAACTAAAAATACAACTACCATATGATCCAGCAATCCCACTGTTGTGAATATATGAAAAAGAAAGGAAATCAGTATGTTTGAGGAGATGTTTGCACTCTGAAGTTTATTGCAACACTACTCATGATAGCCAAGATAACGAAGCAGCCTAAGTGTGCATCAATAGATGAATGGATAAAGAAAATGTGATACCTATAGGCCGGGCGCGTGGCTCACGCCTGTAATCCCAGCACTTTGGGAGGCCAAGGCGGGTGGATCACGAGGTCAGGAGATAGAGACCATCCTGGCTAACATGGTGAAACCCCGTCTCCACTAAAAATACAAAAAAATTTAGCCGGGCATGGTGGCGGGTGCCTGTAGTCCCAGCTACTCAGGAGGTTGAGGCAGGAGAATGGCGGGAACCCAGTAGGCAGAGCTTGCAGTGGGCCGAGATCGTGCCACTGCACTCCAGCCTGAGAAACTGAGCAAGACTCCATCTCAAAAAAAAAAAAAAAAAAAGTGATACCTGTACACAATGGAGTACTATTCAGCCTTAAAACAGAGTGAGATCCTGCCATTTGCAACAATGTGGATGAAACTGAAGGTCATTATATTAAGTGAAATAAGTCAGGCACAGAAAGACAAGCTTCTCATGTTCTCACTTATTTGTCGGAGCTAAAAATTAAGGCAATTGAACTCATGGAGATAGAGAGTAGAAGGATCGTTACCAGAAGCTGGGAAGGGTAGTTGGGGGGTGTGAGGGGAGTGAGGATGTTCAGTAGATACAAAAAATAGTTTAAAAGAATGAATAAGATCTAGTATTTAATAGCACAACAGGGTGACTATAGTCAATAATAATTTAATTGCACATTTTATTATAACTAAAAGAGTATAATTGGATTGTTTGTAACACAGAGGATAAATGCTTGAGGGGATGAATGCCCCATTTTACATAATATGATTATTACACATTGCATGCCTGTATCAAAACCTCTTATGTACCCCATAAATATATACATCTATGATGTACCCACGAAAATTAAAAATTAATAAAAAAGAATGAGATCCTATCATTTACAACAACATGGATGGAACTTGAGGACATTTACATTAAGTGAAATAAGCCAAGCACAGAAAGACAAATTTTGCATGTTCTCACTCACATGTGGAAGCTAAAAATTAAAACAATGGAACTCCTAAAGATAGGGAGTAGAAGGATGGTTAGCAAAGGCGGGGAGGGGGGGGGGGGGGGGGGGGGGGGGGGGATAATCTGGAATGATTAACGGGTGCAAAAGATAGAAGGAATAAGATCTAGTATTTGATAGCACAACAGGGTGACTATGTCAACAATAATTCCTTGCATATTTTTAAATAACTAAAAGAATGGAATTGGAATATTCCTGACACAAAGAAAGGATTAATGCTTGAGGCGATGGGTGCCCAGATTACCCTGGTTTGATTGTTACACATTGCATGCCCATATCAAAACACCACATGTACCCCATAAACATATTCACCTATGATGTACCAATAGCAATTAAAAATTTAAAAAACTAAAATAATTTGGGTGTCAAATATGAACACAATTTTATGTCTCTCTTTTAAAAACTTTTGTGTGAGCTCTTCTTTTTTAAGATGGCTTTTTCTTCCTGCATTTATATCCTACCCATGGCCCCGCCATTCTACTATTCTAAATCATATTTCTCTGCTATCCACAGCCTTTTCTGGATACTACTCAATTCTGGATAACACTATTAGCGAGCATAATGAAGTAAAGGAAAGTTTTCAATGCCCAACATTAACGTGGCTGAAACAGGCTCAGAGAATCTGCTCAGATCCTCATCAAATCCCAGGGAAATCTCACAGACCTGGATTCCCCAGCACTAGCCTGAAATCCCTCAGACTTTCTGGGCTTATTGAACCAAGGGCATTGGTTGTCTTTGAATAAAGTGTATAGCATGTCAACTACCAAATGTTTTGCTGCAGTTAAAAAAAATGGAAAGAGAAACAGAGAAATAACTGCAAAGATCCTCTACAATGCCATTCGTGGTATAGAAAAATCTAGAAGAGCATGAAATTGTTTAGGGGTGGCGAATATCCAAACTACCGACGGGTCTGATGTGTTAAAATAAAAACTTCAGTCAAATTAAATTTAAAGGAGTTTAAACTGAGCAATGAAAGAGACTTCAGGGATGCCTTGTGGTCAGAACCAATTTATAGACAAAAAAGGGAAGTGACGTAGAGAAATCATAAGTGAGATACAAAAACAACTGGATTGGTTACAGTTCGGTGTTGGCCTTATCTGAACAGAGTTTGAGCACTTAACAGTCTGTAAGTGGTTGAAGTGTGGCTGCTGGGATTGGCCAAGACTCAGCTATTGTTACAGGTGCATACTCCTAAGTTAGGTTTTCAATCTTGTCGACCTACTAAGTTAGGTTGCAGTTCATCCACAAGGACTGAAATATAGAAGTACCAAGTCCTTCTCAGGTCATATTTAGTTTGCTTTAACAGCAGCAACCTCAATTCTTGCCTCCTCAGAAGAAAGAAGAAATTCAACTGAGGGGCATAAGGCAGAAAAAGAGACTGAGGCAAGTTTCAGAGAAGGAGTGGAAGTTTATTAAAAAGTTTTAGAGCAGGAAAGAAAGAAAAGTACACTTAGAAGGGATCCAAGTGGGTGACCTGAAGGATAAGTGCCCCATTTAACCTTTACTCTAGGACTTTATTTGCTGGCCTGCTTCTAGCATCTTGCACCCATTTTCCCTCATTCTTCCTTAAGGGTGAGCCACACGCATGCATGATGACCTACTTGCCTTGGGAGGTGAGCATGTGCAGTGTGTTCAGGAAGTTGTGGGCATGCCCACCTGAGGCTTTCTTCCCTTTTCCAGTGGAATGCCCCCAGAAGGTCATATTCCGCCATTTTGTCTCCTAAGGCGAATGCCCAAGCTCCTGAGATTTTGTTGGAAGCTGCAGATTAACAATCTCAACTGTTTGGCAAATTGCGTATCCCTGGGGCCTGCGGTCAATTATCACTTTAGTGTGACAACTGTGAATTATCAGGAAATGGTCTCTCCATGGCATGGTGCTGGCTGCCAATGATCACTTTAAGAGCGGCATTGTGATCACTGCCCAACTATCACCTGATGGTTGCCTCACATTCCTGATGGGAAGCACTCTCCCACCACACTCATGCCTGGCTAACTACCTGTAGTAAAATTGTTGAGAGCATTAATTCTTAAGAAAGTTAATACAATTTCTATGGAAATTACAGAAATTATAAATGGAGTGATACACTGGACACTAACGGTGACACATGGACTCTGACTTCCTAAAAGTGTCACTTGGGGAATTATTATAGGATTGGATTTTAAGCTCTGTTTCCAGATTTACCCCCATGGCCCTGAGTGCCAGCTGAATTTTTAGTGAGCTAGGCCTTCAGGATAAATATGCATCAGTCATTCCACCTACAATCCCCAGTCAGTCAACCACTCATCAGCAAGCATGGCGGTGAGGACTGAACTTTGACCTTTTTTCGTCTTTTGCCCAAATTCCTATCTAAGGGGCCTAAAAAGTCCGCCCTACAAACCATAAAGTCTCATCAGAGGGGTTTTGTTTAACCCTATATAACATGACCTGCTTTCCAACCTGACTCTGGCATAGCATCACATGACAGATAAGAAAGGAAATCCAAGTATTTTAACCCCAAATGTGTTTATTTGCCATATCTTCAGAGAGCCCTGCAAAGTTGTATCCTGGGGAAGATCTACTTTCTATAGAGAATCTCTTTCCCTTTTCCAGGTCTTTTTCCTGATCTGGTAGAGAATCAACTAAGAAGTTGATACCTTTCTAAGTCTGATAAGAAACATTTACTAACATTTACAATCTACTCTCTCTGATGCCTGCTACCTGGAGGCTTCATCTGCATAATAGGAACCTTGGTCTCCACAACCTCCCCCCCCCCTTTTTTTTTTTTTTTTTTTTTTTTGACAAAGGGTCTCACTCTGTTTCCCAGGCTAGAGTACAGTGCAGTGGTGTCGTTATAGCTCACTGCAGCCTCTTATCTTAACCCAGACATTTCCTTTCTATTGATTCCAGGTCTTTAGATAAACTCTTTTAACCAATTGCCAGTCAGAAAATCTTTGCATCTGCCTATAACCTGGACCCACCCCCAGCCCTCCACTTCCAGTTGTCCCACCTTTCCAAATGGAAACAATGTACATCTTACATGGATTGATTTATGTCTTATGTCCTCCTAAAATGCATAAAACCCAGTTGTATAGTTGTGGCCTGACTACCTTGGGCACGTGTTCTCAGGGTCTCCTGAGGGCTGTGTCATAAACCTTGGTCACTCACATTTGGTTCAGATTAAATTTCTTCAAATATTTTATAGAACTGGACTCTTCATCAACAGTGGTCGGCCCTAAGTGCATCCCTAGGTTGGCAAAGCTTTGCTTATGGGCTCAGATAAGTCTCCTCCCTTATGGCAGAAGTGAGTGGAAGGCCCCCTCCCAGCCCCAAAGCTCAGGCTTTGTTTCCTGTGACTAAAGCCTCCCAGCCTAAGGATCCTGGACACACATCAAGAGAGCTCCCTTGGAGCTAAGTCCTAAATGTCCTGTGTGGGGAGGAGAGAAAAGACAATAACCCTACTACAAAAAGCAAGCCTAGCAAATGATTTCTTAAGCCAGTAAAATACTCATGCAAAAGACCCTGTGTAGACTCGACAGAGACTTCCAGGACATGTCATCCATCTCCCTAAAATAGGCATTTCAAGTTCTCCATTGTGTTTTTGGTACTGTAAAATGTATGTTGATTTAAGCTGTTCTCATGTTACACAGAGGGGTTGCTTTTAGCCTCTGTGATATGCCAAGCACCTTGGCAGGACTCAGAATCCACTCCCTATGCGACTCCTCAGCATCTTCTTCACTTGGCATAGGTGCTAGGGTTGTCAGCAACTGAATGAAGCTGATGTTTTGGCTTTGGGCCTTGTTAGAGAAAGCTGACATTTGTCCAAATGACCATACAGCACCTGTAAAGGAACAGAAGTGAAGGTACAAAGATGTCACTATCTGCACAGTGGTGAAGCACCCACACCTGCACTTTGGAGACAGCTGTAGGGCTGGGATTTGCCAATCCTGGCATGTGCACAGAATTGGGCTTTGGCTTGGGTTTGGTAACACTTCTGTTAGAATGCTAGGGGAAAGTCTCTTTGATAATGTGGGGCGGGGCATGACAACTCACTGGCATCTTCTCTCAAGCTTGGAACCAGAGTCACAAACCAAGATGTTTTGGTTGAAGGAAGTGTGGTAAGTGGATTTGATAATAAGGAAGGCATCAAAAATGCTTTGCATGGCTGGTATGGGAATACTGGGGTGCCTTTTATCAACTCTTACCTCTAACCCGACTACCTTTGGGAATACTTTAGTAGTAAATAATTATTGTCTTAAACCATGGCATGCGATTAATTTGGGGAAATAGAAAATTATCTTCATGTGGAAAAACAATAATATCATGTCTTCAAACTACTCAGTCAATAAACATTTCTTATGTTGAGAATAATTTTATATATATATATTTCACATTTGAGATAGTTCATTTGATAATCACTTATTTCTATACAAAATGTGATAAGAATATTGGGAAACATTTGCCCATGAAAAATACCCACGACATGCATCTTCAATTTATAGCCTAATTTGACTTGGCAGACATTTTGCAGTCAGAAGCGTGGGACTGAGCCAAATCTAACCTCACCACTTTTATTTTATCAAAACCTGGAATATTTTGTCATGGCAAACCTGCAAAAGGGTTTTCTTTTTAATTATCTTCCTAAAACATTTAGCATTACAAATTCGTCATTCGAGTGGCTATTTGCCTGGAAGTTATCACACATGGGAAAAATGCCAGTACTTGCAAACCCCAGGGTGGTGAATCACTGCAAATGAAACTGATGACTGTATAGAATAATTGTTGTCAAGTCTTTGACAAAGTCCTGAAAAGTGTGTCTCCCGATGTTTTCAAAATTCACTGTGAAATTAAAAAGTAAGGTTAATGTTCTTTGTAAAATGAAAATGATTATAAATTGTCCCATTACCTGGATAAGGAAGAGAAGACAGAAAAAGGAATAGCTTTTGTCAAAGAACTCCAGGGTTAGCTATATTCATTAATATACATGCCCGTGGTCAAACCTAAGGCGTCTTGCAAGAAAGTTAGGTGCAGCCAAATTGCAAGTCTTCAGTTCTGCACGGAGAGTCTGGACAACTACACATGACAGTGATTGTCTCTCCAGCTGCATATGAGAATCAATTCCAAATCCTTCCGAACATCCCACTGTTCAGATTCTGGCGGAATCAGTAAAGTGTAGCTCAAAAAACAAAAACAAAACAGAACGAAAAACACCTCGAACGTATCAAGTCACGTTGACATTTAACTTGCTCTCCACCTCTACGTAGATAATATATTTAGTATCCTATACATTTACTATCATATACATTTCATATGGATATCAAATTTCATACTTTATGCATAGTATTCCATACATATATACACAGTATTTATACATGCATACATGTTTTATGATATATAATATTCTAGTATATATAGTATCTCATGCATATATATAATACATAGCACTCTGCACATATAAATAGTATTTCATGCAGAAATACAGCGTATTTCACAGTCTATACATATATACAGAGTATTTCATACACGTATGCATATTTACCCATACATTTATATACACATATATAAAACCATGTTCTTACTTGCTACAAGCTATGTAGTATCTTTTGCAACTTGCCCTTATGGGAGGACAGTCTGACAGGCAGAAAAGATTAGTGGTTAACTACAAGGACACTGGAACTCAATGGCCTGGGCTTATTTGCAGGCTCTGACACTCAGTGGCTATATGACTTTGGGCTATTTTTTTTTTTTTTTTTTTTTTGATGGAGTCTCACTCTGTCACCCAGGCTGCAGTCGTGCGATCTTAGCTCACTGCAACCTCCGCCTCCTGGGTTCAAGGGATTCTCCTGCCTCAGCCTCCCTAGTAGCTGGGATTACAGGCCACACCACCATGCCCGGCTAATTTTTGTATTTTTAGTAAAGACGGAGTTTCACTATGTTGGCCAGGCTGGTCTCAAACTCCTGACCTCAGGTGATCCGCCTGCCTCGGCCTCCCAAAGGGCTGGGATTACAGGCATGAGCCACCGTGCCCAGCCTGGGCTATTGGTTTAAATGATCTTTGCCTCACTGTCTTCAGCTTTAAAATATGGCCAGTCATAGGGTGGCTGTAGAAATGAATAAAGGAATATCAGTAATACACTTAGTGTACCTTACAATTAGTGGTTCCTCAGTACATGTTAGCTGTAGAGGTTCATTTTATTAGTGGTCTCTCAAGTAAACTACAAAAAGCTACAGGCAGGGCTTTGTGAACCATCCTGTGCCATACCGAGGTGGACCACCCTACAAAAGAATGTAAGATGCTTCCCATTATTCATAATGAAGCCAATTGCATTTGATTGGCTGCTGTTTGAGATGGGGAAGGAAACACAGGGGATGGAAAGGTCAAGTCGGCATCAGTTTTGTATTGCATGATAGTCTGGTGCTCTAAGTATAATGACTGATCAATGCTAATTGGCTGTCTCTGTGACTGCCCTTAAATCACTACCAGCTGCCCTTTGAAAGCTATTTCACAAGGCTCGGAAAACAGAAGTCGTTTCTACTAATGACACTCTACAGCATCCCAAATTATATTTGCCTAGCCCTATATTTTGTCAGTATTTCTCAGGATAAATTCCCAATTATACTCAAAAGAAGATTGAAAGGAAGATGCCTGTGGTAGCTATACCTATATTTATCTACATGTGTATGCATTTGCATGCATTTTCATGTCTGCATCTATGTCTTTATATATAACGTAATCCAGGGAATTTGAGGAGAAAAACTTCAACATATTCTGGTGCACTGAGATAAAAATGCGATGCTTCAATATGACTTTTTGCTTCTTTAGCTCTGCAAGCAGGAATGTTTCTAACATTTATCATTCAATAGCTTCTGAGGGTCTGGGAGAGTGGTTTGCGGCACTGGGCACATGTTAGAAGCACCTGGGGACCCTTTAAACTAGCACTAATGTTCAATGTCCATACTTCTCTCCTGATCTTAAGGTGCCAGAGGACACTGGACGTCTTAAAAGCTCCCCTGGGAGTTCTAATAGGCAGCCAGTTTTGAAAGCCTCTGACCCAGGGTCAGAGTCGTGCTAATAATCAGAGTCAATTGTGCAAAACTCAATCTTTAAGTATTACCTTAATCTGAAACTCGATTATTCTTTCTACTTTGGGCAATCTTTAGTTTTCTAACCAATAAAGATTTCACTGTTCTTTTTCTTTTCTCAAATCCACGTCTAGGCTATAAACGTGCAGCAGGATTTCTCTCAGTGAAATGATTTTTCAAATCTATAGATTTTACATACTCAAACATTTTGTTTCCTTGGACAAGATGGATTTTTCTAAACAGACTTGTTATGTGCTTGGCTAGTTTATGAAACAATTCACGGGCAGAAATTGAAGATGGCATCACGTGCATATTGAGTCGATCATTCCTAGAATGTTATAAGTTAAAATCAGCACAAAGTAAATGGCACTCAGCCCTAGGGCAATGTGCAAAAATATGCAATACCTCCTTAAAACTAATTTCTTTAAGTCACTGTGTGTCCCCTAGATGCTTATCTACTTAAAACACAGTGACTCATTTGTATAAACAGATTGCAAATAATTTGTGTGTAAAATTGAATAGAACCAAGTACATACAGACACCCACACACGCACACAACTGTGTGTATATAAAACCTATGAGATCTGAATAAAGGATATGGTTTGTATCAATGTCAATTTCCTGGTTGTGATACTATATTGTAGTTTTGAAAGATGTCACCATTGTGGGAAACTAAATAAAGGGTTCAGGATAATTCATAATCTCTATTATTTCTTACAATTGCATGTGAATCTACAATTTTCTCAAAATTCTCAATTTTCTCAAAAAGTAAAAAAAAGAGAGAGAGAGAGGGAGAGACTCCTTTAAAGAGATTGACAAGTAACATAAGACTTGGATTTGAATTTAAATTTTACAGAACACAGGGAGCCCTGGACTGCACATTGTTCCTTATCAGTTCTAGTTCCCCCAACTACTTGAATTTCATGTATAGAATATATGTAACATTCACTCAGTAACATTTACTCTACAGTGTTCCCATTTCAAAATTTGCTGTGGCATCTAAATCAGACCTCTGGTCCTTAGTTATGATGCAAAAGAACTGTAGTCTTCAGTACTTACGTCCTTGGTTTCAAGGTCTCTCCTTCTCTCCCCACCCTTATCTTATTCTTTCTTTGCCTTACTTTCTAAATGCCCTCTTAATTCTATTTTGCTTCCATTCTTAGATTTTGCTTTTCCAAATTTTTCTTACTGTGTCCTCTGTAGATTAGAACCTTCTATTACACAGATCTTACAAAAACTGCTCAGTTTCCTCATATTTTTCTAAATTTCATTCCATCACTGCCAGGGATTGAATATCAAGAAGTGTTGGTAGAAATACAACCAACCCAATTTTCTATTAGTTGCTCTAAATTGTTTTAGGAATTACAAACCTTCCACCCCTCCCCCCACCTTAGTGATTTGGCATTCCAATTTTTTTATGTGATTCACTCAATTTTCTTTTTCTTCTTTTAACTTTTATTTCAGGTTCAGGGACACATGTGCAAGTTTGTTATATGGGTAAACTCTTGTCACAAAGGTTTGTTGTACAGATTATTCCATCACCCAGGTACTAAGCCTAGTACTCATTAGTTATTTTTCCTGATCCTCTGCCTCCTCCCACCTTCCACCCTCAAGTAGGTCCCAGTATCTGTTGTTCTCCTCTTTGTGTTCATGTGTTCTCATCATTTAGCTCCCAATTATAAGTGAGAACATGTGGTATTGGCTTTTCTGTTCCTGTGTATACTACACAAAGGCAGTAATGGGATTGCTGGGTCAAATGGTATTTCTGTTTTTAGCTCTTTGAGGAATTGCCACACTGCTGTTCACAATGGTTGAACTAATTTACACCCCCACCAACAGTGTATAAGTATTCTCTTTTCTCTGCAACCTTGCCAGGACCTGCTATTTTTTTCTTTTTAATAAAATACCCATTCTGCCTGATGTGAGATGATATTTCATTGTGTTTTTGATTTGCATTTCTCTAATGATCAGTGATATTGGGCTTTGTTTTATATGCTTGTTGGCCACGTGTATGTCTTCTTTTGAAAAGTGTCTGTTCATGTCCTTCGCCCACTTTTTAATGAGATTTTTTTTTCTCGTATATTTGTTTAAGTTCCTTATCGGTGCTGGATGCTGGATATAAGACCTTTGTTAGATGCATAATTTGCAAATATTTTCTCCCATTCTCTGGTTTGTCTGTTTACTCGGTTGACAGTTTCTTTTGCTATGAAGAAGCTCTTAATTAGATCCCATTTGCCAATTTTTGCTTCTGTTGGGATTGCTTTTGGTGTCTTCGATCTGACATTTTTAGACACACATACACACACACACACACACACACACACACACTTGGATTTTTCCAAGCACTGTTACATGACCATCTTCATAGTAACCATGAAGTGAGTGGCAAAATCCTTACTTTGGGTAGGAATACCACGGCAGAGAAAGGACAGGCAGGCATACTCTCTGTGTTTCCGCACAAGAGAGGGCACAATTTTTATTTTTATTTTTTTTAGACAAGGTCTCATTCTGTCATCCAGGCTGGAGCTCAATCATGTGATCATAGCTCACTGCAGCCATTACCTCGTGGGCTCAAGCGATTCTCCTGCCTCAGCCGTCCAAGTAGCTGGGACTACAAGTATGCACTACCATGTCTAGCTAATTTTCCATTTTATTTGCAGAGATGTGGTCTCTTTATGTTGCCCAGGCGGGCACCAAATGATCCTCCCGCCTCAGCTTCCCAAAGTGCTGGGATTGCAGGTGTGAGCCATCATGCCTGGCCTCTTTTAAAAAATTTTCTTGTATCCCCTCAGCTTTTTCTCCATTGATACCATGCTCCATCAATGGCTGGTATATGTAAAAGTTGTCTCCAATTTACAACAAAGCTGTATTCTCAGGACTCATTTGTATAAAAAATACCTCCCCAATGGAAACAACACTAAAAATATTTCTTGGGTTTTCAGTCCCTGCCAGGACACTCCACTGGCCCTAAGAACCTGTTTACCCTGTGGTGTTGCTCAAGAAGTAAAAGAATGTGAAGGAAGTTGGATTCTTATTGCAAACTTCAAGCCCCCGATCCCTGGGTCAGTAGCCCTAGCCTCTCTGATCTTTGATGAAGAATGGAGGTTGGAGACCAGTGTGAGGTGCCCAGGCTGTGCAGCTGATTGGCTCGGTGAAGCCTCAGACAATGAGTGGATAAGAACTCCCAGAAAACTCCCAGGAAATTCAGGCCTCAGGGACTGGGGAGAGTCAAGCCTGGGGCCACTTGCATGTGTGCTCATGCTATAGGGTGGCGGCAGCAGCCATTGAAAGAAATCAAAGCATTTCACCCCCACATACCCCTTCTTTGACTTATTTAGAGATGGCTGTTCAGAGGGCCTGAAAATAGCCCTACAAAGCTGTCTTTTGTGGGGGAAATTTACATCTGTGGATGTAGAGAAAATCTGCATTGATGCATTGCTGCAGCCAGGCTTTCTCTGACACCCACTCCCTGCCCGGTGTCTGGATCTAGGGAAAATTGACTAAAAGCCTGACACCTTTAAGGTCTGAAAGAAACAGTCACCATCTATTCTCTCTAAAGGCTGCGACCTGGGAGGTTTCGTCTGCATAACAAGGCCACCTTTGCTAGTCAGGACTTCTCTTCTCCCCCTCCCATAAATTGTGTTGCCAAGATCCGAGCCCCCATTCTTTCTGTAAACCTCAAGATGGCATAAAAGCGTCAAGCAATCCTCCACTGGTAGCCTTGATAGACTGCTTCCGTATCTCTACTCTTGTGAATAGTGCTGTGATAAACATGTTAAGTATCTTTTTCATATAACGGTACTTTTTCTCTGGGTAGATACCCAGTAGTGAGGCTGCTTGGTCAAATGGTAGTTCTATTTTTAGTTGAGAAATCTCTATACTGTTTTCCATAGAGGTCATGTTAATTTACATTATGACCAAGAGCATATAAGTGGTCCCTTTATACACAATGGAATATTATTCAGTCATAAACAAGAATGCAATCATGTCTTTTGCAGCAACATGGATGGAATGGAGGCCATTATCTTAATTGAAATAACACACAGAAAGACAAATGCCACATGTTCTCATTTATAACTGGGAACTAAGTAATGTGTACACATGGACATAGAATGTAGAATAACTGACAATAAATACTTGGAAGGGTGGGAGGAAAGAGAAATTACTTAATGGGTACAATATGTATTGTTTCGGTGAATACCCTAAAAGCCTTTATTTCTTACGCTTTTTTTCCTTAGGCATTTTTTCCAATTCATCAGCAGTTATAGGTCAATTGCATGTCAAAGTGGGGATGTACAAGCCTCTCAAAACTCTACTTAGATATTGGAGATTTAAAGGCTTTCACCATAGTAGGTAGTATTGAAAAACAATTGAGTACTATTGAAATACAGGTGAATGCTTATCGGCATTGCATATATCTACAATTTTAGGAATAAATATTGGTGGCAAAAGAAAAACAGCTTAAAACGGTATATCCCTGACTTAAAACACCACCAAAACTATCAGAAGTTACAATTGTAAACATGATGATAGAAATCTGAAGTGTTGATTGTCTAACTCCAAGATACTTTCATTAGGATGAAATGCTGTCTTGTTAACATTTACCAGACCTCAAATTCCATTCCCACTGACATGGAAAGAGGCTTTTTAAATCTCCTTGGCAGCAGGAACTGTCCATTTTTCTTCTTAAATGCAATCAAGTTTCTTTTCTTTTCTTTTTTTAAAATTTTGTTGGAGACAGGGCCTTGCTATGTTGCCCAGGCTGGTCTCAAACATTCAGGACTCGAGTGATCTTTCAAATTCAGCCTCCCAAGTAGCTGAGACTACAGGTGCATGCCACTGTGCCCAGCAAAAATGTTTCTTTAAGAAATAAATGAGTCGACTCCTTGATCTGGTTTAAGGATACTTTATTATTGAACCAGTATGTACAAACTCTAACATGAAAATAATGAGTCACAGAATATCAAGACTATTTACAATACTTTGTTTTTTACAAAACATTTTTACAAGATTACTTCGCTCTAAATAACATGACAGACATACACAAAAATCCAACTTTTTTTATTACATACATAAATAAATATTGACTTTAAATGACCACTGTAAGGGACATGAATTCTACAGACCACTTGGATGAGAAGGTAGCAGTTTTGTTATCTGCACACTACAATATAATTAAGTAAAAGGGGAAAATAATTTTATATAGACCTCTGTTAACCACTCCGTAAATCATATCACTCACTAAAATATTCAGTAGAGGTAAGACAGTCATGAGAATCCTCTCCATACCTGACACTGACTCTGGGCATGCAAAATCACAGGTAGGAGTCAACAGCTTTACAGATCTGTTTATATCTTATAATAAACTTTAAAGTACATGCAACAGATATTTAGCCATTGTGTTCTGCCTATAATATGAAAGTTTATATAATAAGTTTTAGAGTTATTTGCAACCATAGAAATGAGTAAACTTGAAAACCCACGGCATAAGAAAGAGCATTAAATAAATAAGTCAATATCACAAATGACATTTACGGATACATAGGGCAAAATTAGTATTTGTACTTGTATGATACAGACACAAGTCAAAATTCTGTCTTTTAATCAGGTCGTTTAGTGGACATAAAAGACACAGTTTAGGCCTTAGAAGTTAACCACAATAACTTCTTAGCTGTCCCTTAGTTTTTGGGACTTGCTCTAGAAATTTACTGGGTTTCTTACGAAGGGCAAATTCTCATCTATTCAGTAAAGATCATTCTCTAGCAACGGTTCTCAACCAGAGGTACCGTCCCTCAAGGGGTAGCTGGCAATATCTGGAGACATTTTTGGTTGTCTCAACTTGGGGGAGGGTGCAACTGGCATCTGGTGAGGAGAAAGTGTGGATGCTACTAAAAACCTACAGTGCACAAGACAAACCCCCATAACAGAGAACTATCCAGCCCCAAAAGTCAACAGTGTTGAGGTTGAGATGAACCTCTGTATACAGTTGGCTACGTATCTAAGGTTTTCAGGACACAGATGTATTTCTAATCTTTGAACTTCGTTTAATACACATTACAAAAAATTACCTGCCATAAACTTTATCTTCTCTACCATGTCATATTAAAACAGTGAATGACTGAAAAGATCACATGTTGGTTTGCAAACATCATTCTATGGAGTTCCAGGTAGAAAAACAGGGTAACACAGATAAATTCATCATTAAGGAGCAAATGTTGTAAATAAAAATAACGCATGTAACTGCAATGTATATCAAATTAACCACCTATATTTGATGACAATATTTTTGATGAGCTCAATTTTTTAAAGAGTCAATACTATTACTGGATATATTTTTCTCACATTAAATAAATGAATCTAATTTCAATAAAACATATTACAGAATTAGGCACCAAAACTATGTTTGTTAAAAAACATAGATTTCATCCTTTATTAGACCAATCACATTTTTAAAATTCAAAAAATTGTAACTATATTTTTGATCATTTGAATAATATTGGAGCTTATTAAAATCCACAAGAGAAACACGTTTTTTATTAGCCCATTAATAGCATTTTTCTTCCAATAACACCAATAAAATTTAAATTATTTATTTGTATCAAAATAAGAAGCCCATAAGAGCTGCTTTAGATTTTTTTAAGGGAGATGTAAGTTTCAGAATCACCATCTGAACCAAAAATATCTGTACAATGTCTATTACCCAGACAAAAGAAGCATGATTAAATTTTATAAAATTAAATTTATGTACTAATTTAATAATATTTTGTATCTATGTATAGACTTCCAGCATTTTTAACTATGCAACAGTACAAAAATTTGCTGGCATAAACATTTGGATTTGTTCATGACAAGTTCATGTAAAACATAAGTGGATAGCCAATAATGAAAAATTTTAGGCCGGGCGCGGTGGCTCAAGCCTGTAATCCCAGCACTTTGGGAGGCCGAGACGGGCGGATCACAAGGTCAGGAGATCGAGACCATCCTGGCTAACACAGTGAAACCCCGTCTCTACTAAAACATACAAAAAACTAGCCGGGCGAGGTGGCGGCGCCTGTAGTCCCAGCTACTCGGGAGGCTGAGGCAGGAGAATGGCATGAACCCGGGAGGAGGAGCTTGTAGTGAGCTGAGATCCGGCCACTGCACTCCAGCCTGGGCGACAGAGCGAGACTCCGTCTCAAAAAAAAAAAAAAAAAAAAAAAAAAAGAAAAATTTTAATTTTTGAAATTTTAAGAACTTGAAATTCAGATGCTGGTGATGACACCAGAAGAAAACATGTTTTAGAGAAGCTATCTATGGTATCCATTTATTCAAGCTTAGTGACGTTTTCAAATGAAGACTGTTTTCTATTTTCGCCATTCAAAAATTCTTAGAACCAGATAATTTCACAACTCAATGTGATAAATCCATCCCAACCTGTGACAGGAGCTGCAGAAAACCATTCAGAATCAACATGAACTTTCATTATCAGGTGTCCAATTTATGTTACTTGTACAAAGCTGCAAAACATTCCTGGAATATCCACTTCTGAAATAGTTTAACACACAGGAAACAGGTTTCAATATCTATTATCAGGTATCCTTGTTTATAAATGTGTTTCCTAAAGACATGCATCAACATCAGAAAAGTATTTTCTCTGCATTTTAATTTGCATCTGCCTTTAGACTCTGCAGTGAAGCCCCGTGGAGTCAATGACTTCTGAGTTATCCACTCTTCCCAGGGATGGCCACGCATCTGCATGAGTTCAGGAAACAGTAAAACAACAAGAAGCAAGCACCACTGTCAAAACCTAAGGATAATGTTACTGATTTTCTTCCTGTTTTACTTAGGTAGGTAAAGACATGTGGACACCTTTCTTTTACAGTGTTTAATTTTGATAAATGGCTCTTTTCTCAGAATCAGCACTGATGGGGAAAATATATTATCCTTATGACCTTTAAAAGAGCTGTATCTTTACTCACTATTGGTGAGCTATGAAAACGATTTCTTCAGGGATTCATGCTCAAGGTATATTCATGTATATGCATGTGTCTGTGTGTATATATATGTATACGTACATATATTTGCATATATATACACATGCATTTATAATTATATAGACATGCATATCTATGCACATTTCAAACCATGTATGTGAGTATTCCTTCAAGGAAAAAAACAGTATTAAATTAAACATCTCTGCATTTTAGGTTGTCACAATATACACTGCAACACTCTATATTGATAACACGTTTGACTTAAGTTCATGCTACCAGGCACTATTTTGTAGCATAAAAAATTTTCCAAAAAGTAAGATATAATAGATTTGAAAGCATATGGGTGAATTAAATGCAAGTAACTGTCCTTCTCTATCAATCAAAGGCCTTTTTTAAACATTACCAAGAATATTTTAGCATACAAATACCTTTCTTTGATTAAGAAAAGGCAAATCTCTGCAAAGATTTAAACATGCTCAATAGTTGGGATTTTTTCATTTGAAGCAAGAAGTTTTGTGAATTTTCAGATGGTGAAACAAAAGTGCACCAAAAGCTATTATCCACATTGAGGAAAATAAGGGAAAATATAAATAAGATAACATATCAGGAAAATCTCTCACATAATATGATCAAATATTAAAAGGCATCCCCAAGAAATAATTTTCATTTCTCCAAGGTAAAATCTGGTTAGCAGCTTATTTCATTTGAGTTCCTCTGGCTTGGGTGTCTTTTGTAAATCATAATTTATAGAAGGAACTTTCATTTACCTTTGCGTAAAGAGCAGCATAAGGTACTTAAAGTAGGAGCATTTTTAGATTTAAATTCGTTGGTATATTTTAGATTACACATTTTCATTTAAAAATTACGTAGGATAAAAATGATCTTAGGAAAGATTCGAATCAACAAAGCTGTATAATCTTAGTTGATTTTTCATATTGAATCAATAATTTTGTCAAAAATACATTTTATTGATTAGATTTATGCTTAGTGTTATGTGTGAATTGTGTATTTGTTACTCTCGTTTTTGGGGCGGAGTTTGGTACTCCAAATTCAGGGAAAACTGAGTTCTGTTGTAATTCAATAGAAATGAGCGACACCATACATGAAAACAAACTTTAGCATTACACAGGCCTATTCTTCATTTTCTCCAAGCTTGCAGGGCACTGGTGTCTGTCTTCACCAATCTACTGTTTCTCACTTGTCTCCAGATGTATCCGTGATTGACAGAAGTTCTTCCTGCACTAAAGTCACATAGGAGAGTACGGGCCTCTGAGCAGTTCCCACTGCCTCTGGAAGTGTGCATGTCTCATGGCTGAAGTTCAACAAGCTTACACATCTGTCCAATTTCAAAAACTCTTTTTGAACAGTTTAGTATCTTTCTGGAGAAGGCTTGTAATGATGTGGATGACGATGCTTAAGATGAGATCCTAAAAAGTGACAAAATATGTCAGTCACATCCATTTATATGTATCAAATAAATGATAGAATGACTTTTATTTGTAGAAAAAGCACGACTTTTATTTGTAGAAAAAGCACGAGACCCTGGCAAATGTTCCTTCCTATGACCACGTCTTTCCTATTCTGAATCTGAATGTACAACCACACTCTTTCTCTCCTTTTCCTCTTTGATGCCTTGCTAAACCATAAAATAATAAGAAAAAGACAAGCTCCTTTCCTTAAGCTCACACTTATTCAATCAAACCATAATCCTTTTTTATTTGCTCAAAGAAGTTTTAAAAATTATCAAATACTTTTGTTAAATGGAATTTCTATGAAGGAATATCAGAAAAGCATTTATCCGACAAAAATTTTAGAGGCTATCAAGCTCTCCCATTGTAATAGTTTTTGTTTTTCTTCAAATTATAAACATACCAAGTTATCAATTATAAGCATACCAATCTATCATTTAAAAAAATCAGAGTTAAAACTATGACTAATTCTAAATGTTTTATCCACACACTAATCATCAGACACTTTTTTTAAATTTAAGCTTGAAAATAAAGTAAACAAAGTACATAATTTAAAAATCAGCAAGAGGCTGTTTTGAAAATCTAGCTGACAATTTTCTTCTTAAATTTTACTTGATTTAGCAATAAATGAAGTAGGTGGACTTGGGTCATATCATGAAGAAAATTCATGACATTTATTACAGTAATATCTATGTAACAAGAACATAAGTTCCTTAGGAAAATATTATTCCCTATATTGTGATATTTGAAAATATTGATTTAAAAATATTTCAGTTTGATATGAAACTACAGATTTTTTTCCCGTATGTATTTATGGTTTAAAAGACAAGGAAAAAAGCATGCATTATACAGGGAAAAATGCAAGGAAGGAAAAAAAATAAAGGAAGGATAGAGGAAAGGAGAAAAGAAGAGAGGGAAGGAGAGAGGGATGGAGAAAGGAAACAAGGAAGGAGCAAAGAAAGGGAGAAAAGGGGTAAGAGGAAGGGAGGGAGAAAAAGAGCAATTAAGCATCAACTATGCATTTTATACTACAGGTACCGGAGTAGAATCTAGTAAGTCGGTACAAACCGGGAGAAAGAATTTCAGATGATGACAATTTCCCTATCTCATAGAAACCTGTAATAGTGTTTTTATTTGTTTTCATTTTCCAGCAAGAGTTTTCTCTATGTTCACAAGACCTGACACCCCACTCACTGTGTGGTGAAGAGGGTGGGAGCTCCGGCGTCCGGAACGTCTTGATGGTGGCCGGCCCCTCCCCTCCTGGGGTCAGCACTTGCACTTCCAGTCGGTAAAGAGTAGACGGTCTCAGATTGGGCACTGTTAGGACATAGTGATCCTAAGGGGACAACATAAAAGAGGATGCTCACTGACAACCTTTCAGAGACAACGCTCAATGCACAGAGAGCCTAGACCAGTATTTCCCCCACTGGAGAATATCATACACAGGCAAGTGTGGCTGCTTTGTAAAGGCACAGTTTAATTTATAGACTATTTCTCATTTGTGGGGGTTCTCTGCCATATGGTTTCTTAGCACCTCACTCAATTCTTGGCAGCCTAAGACACTTGGCAGAGTTAAAATATGCTGAGGTGCCAGTTCTCAGGGCTCACTCCTGGGATTCTATTTATTTATTTTTTAATTTCTTAACATAAGACTTTCCCATGGTTTAAAGTCTTCAGTTGCACATCTTGTGATATGAATTCTTGATAATCCAAATTTCAGTGAATGAGCCGACTGTTTTTCTTAAAACACAGTATCTGTCAATGCCCACAACTGAATGTGTTTATTTTTATGCCAACACATTCTTCTCAAAACTCAATAAAACCTAGTACATTTATAGAATAACTACTCTCTAATTCCACGGAACGTTTCCTTCTGAGATTTCAGTTGTGTTTCTTTCCCTCTCCTGCCCTGCCCTGCCCCCCTTTTGGATTTTGTAATGGTAGTTGGCTACTCTAAGGGCATTTTCAGGGAGGGTAAAATCCCACACTATTTTTTTTTTTTTTTTTGAAGCCAAGGAATTAAGTGACCTGGAAGACAGGCCAACTCATTACAGCCTCGAGCCAAATTTGAAGTTGGAGGGAAGACAGATAAACGATAAGCTTCTTTTAGCTATTCCCCCCCAACCCCTTTCCAATTCAACACTTCAAACAGGGCATGTCCACCTGGACCAGAGAGACACAAGGTTAACAAAGAGAGAAGAAAATGGCTCAATCACACATACAAGATAGGGTAAGGTCTTTTCATGAGTTGGCTCTAGCCATCAAACTTTATCTAGATGGCAGCTTATGCTACTTCTTAGCTATGCAAGTCACATTTGTAATGTGTTAATGCTTGCAAAAGATACACTCAGAAGAAGAAAATGCAAAAATAAGACTCAATAGTACAGCACACAGAATGACAGAGGTAGGCACCTCTGAAGGTCAGTATAAAGGAGCAGTAGATACCGATGACACGGACACAGTATAAGAGGTGGGACCTACGGAAGGCAGGATCTGGGACTGTGAAATAATGCTGTTGGGTAGGCTGTTCTGTCTGCTTTCCGTAGTGACCTCAGCCCAAGTCACTTGAAACCCAGTCATGGGCTGATAGAGATTGGCCTTGGCCATCTTCCAAGAAAAGTGACCCGTGATGTTCACATCCTGGACGATGAATGAAGCAGAAAGGTTCTCAGGCTTAGCTAGCACCTTAGAAAGAACATGACCTGCAGCAATGCAAGAAGGAAAACCAGGATTAGGTGACTGGAGAAGGTGTGCCCATGGGATCCACCGTAGGAATTTTCAGCGGCCAGTCTGTGGGATGATATTAATAGAAGCAATGTGACTTCGTTCTTTAAACATGGGTTCAGGCAATCACCCCTTTGACATATGGGGATAGGTTGAGTAGGAATCTCCTCACTACAACTTTGTACTAAATGCTTCTTCCAATCTTTCGGGGGTCATTTTTAGAATGCTCTTTTGAAGATGGAAGCAGGAGAGCAGTTTAGACCCTGGCAGGACTTAGCTATTTCTTAAAGAATAGCGTTGACTGCAGTGAGAAGATAAATATTAAAGTTGTTAGAAGAGTTATTAAATCCAAGGCTTTTTTTTTTTTCTTCTTTAGAGGCAGGATCTTGCTATGTTGCCCATGCTGATCTGGAACTCCAGGTTTAAGTGATTCTCCCATCTCAGCCTCCCAAAGTACTGGGATTTCAGGCATAAGCCGCCATGCCTGGTCAAATCCAGGGCATTTAAAAGAGTTTTTCCCACTGCAAGACAGGGACTTTGGCAAGGAAAGGGGTTGGAAGGTACAGATGTGAGGTTTGCTAGGTTGACGTGGAAAGTGTGTGAGTATAACCCACACAGCAAAGAGGTGGGATAAAAATGAAATATTTATATCAAACTTTGCGAAAACACAAGCAGTATCTAAATGTTTGCCTTCATTTCCAAAGGGTAACATTACTATCAAAGGACATCTTTCCAAGGCTGTTAGGCTTTAAAATAACACATTCATTCCTACATATCTTCTGTCCACATTGGGTCATCATTACACAACTTAGAAAGAGAGGCACTTTTCGTTTTTATGGTCTTGTGAAATGCAGTTTGGCAAGGTTTGCAAAGTGCTGTTGACACCTTAGACCTAGATGCAGAAATCCTTCAGGTGAAAACGTACCTGCTTCGCCAGGGCAGCCAACGGGCTTGTGGCTCTTCCCCTTAAGAGCAGAGCATGGTGGAGTAGTGAAGAAAATGACCTCTGCCTTGGAGTGACCTTTTGGCCGTATTGCTTGGACAGTCACCTTATACTTACAGGAAAATGACAGATCTTGAAGAATTATATAATTTTCCTAGAGCAAGAGAAAGAGAATTATGCTAGCAATAAGTCTCATTAGGGATTAAAAAACACTGGCAAGAATTGAAATCATATCCCATCCAACAAGGATGTTTTCCCATATAGTGTGTGCAATATGGCTTTTATAAAACGTACAAAGCACACACTGTCTACATTTTGATTAATGACAATTGTGAAACACTCCCATGGCTGCGGGATATACCTTCTAGAATTAAACAGCATCATAATAATTCCTCATCAAAGCACGCTACTTCTGAGGTCACAACCAGCATTTCTGAGTTGGCAGCAGTGCAGGCAGTGATGTAAAGCTGTAAATACAAATCTAACTTTTTTCAGTTAAAAAAGAACTAATGCTGGCTTCTCCGAGACACAGAATTAGTTTATATATAAGTTTTTCTGTTAAAAAATGATATTCTTTAGCAATGTAAATTTTCCCTTTTTTGGAGTGCTGTTACTGTTTTCTGCCATAATGTTGTGATTAAATATAAATAAAAGAAAGAGGCTAAATGGTAAGGAGTCAGGGGCTAAGAATGTAACTTTACATTATCTTTGATAATGTCGAAAGATGACATTTCCTGTGATAATAGGTGTGCACCTTTGTTTCTTTTCTATGTGGCTAAGTTGCGCTTATCCATTCTGTTTGGTATTTACCAATTCTTAATGTATATGTATAAAAGTGCAGATGGATAGCTGGGCATGGTGACTCGTGTCATAGTCCTAGCTACTTGAGAGGCTGAGGTGGGAGGATTGCTTGAACTCAGGAGTTTGTGACCAGCCTGGGCAACATAGTGAGACTTCATGTTTTGTGTGTGTGTGTGTGTGTGTGTGTGTGTGTGTGCGCGCGAGTGTGTGTTTAATTATTTTAAGAGAGAAAAAAAGGCACAGATGGAACATCTCTGGAACTCATTGGATGATGGGTAGGGGGTCTTGCTAGAAAGCAGCAGGGCTGAAGGGAAAAACATGAGACAATAATTCAAATGAAAACTGAGGCATGAGTGATTTACTTAAGTGAGGAGTGGAAGTGGCAGCAGGTGACACAGCACTGAATGTTCAAAAGAGATGGGGAGTGACCTCCAGGCCTGCTGGCCCTTCATCCAGATGGTGACAGGAGATGGGGTGCACCCAACTCTGCAGCCAGTTAGTATAAACAGTGAATAGAAAACAAATCAATCTGGACAATGCAAGCCCAAGCCAAGGCTGCCATGTCTCTTTGGGAGTCTGAATTGCTTTTGTTTGGAAATAAATCTGCTCTTTATATGGGACCGTATTGGAATCCAAGGTTAGCTATTAAGGATCCTGTTTCACAGATATTTCAAGATTGCTTTCATGTTGCATAGGAGGCAGACATCTGCAGCAGTAAGTGAATTAGTGGATGCTCCATTGTAGCATAAAAACAAATTATAATAGGCCGGGCGCGGTGGCTCAAGCCTGTAATCCCAGCACTTTGGGAGGCTGAGACGGGTGGATCACGAGGTCAGGAGATGGAGACCATCCTGGCTAACACGGTGAAACCCCATCTCTACTAAAAAATACAAAAAACTAGCCGGGCGAGGTGGCGGGTGCCTGTAGTCCCAGCTACTCAGGAGGCTGAGGCAGGAGAATGGCGTAAACCCGGAAGGCGGAGCTTGCAGTGAGCCGAGATCGCGCCACTGCACTCCAGCCTGGGCCACAGAGTGAGACTCCATCTCAAAAAACAAACAAACAAACAAACAAACAAACAAAAAAACCCAAATTATAATAATTGGATCTAAAGGTTTAAAAATAAATACAGATAAGTTCTAAGGCCCTAGAAGGATAATTTTTCAGGAGTTTGATTTTTATTTCTACCGGATACATTACATCTGCTCAGCAAATAGTTGTTACCACTTTCAGAGTTCCTAAAGATGATAAGCCTAGGATTGGGGAATCGCACTGACATAAGCCCAGTTCTGTGGGGTTCTGAGGCACGCACATATCAGTAAAACAAAAACCTCACCCCTCTGCCCACAAAAATGTTAATAATTCTCGCTTCTGTTTATTTCTTTCTCCACTTTTCAAGTCAATTTCCCTATTTAGAATGTCTGTTGAATTATTTTACTGAAGGTCACAAACACTGGAGTTAATTTAAGGATAAATAAAGGGAGAAACTTTGGTGAACATGAGACAAACCAAATCCAGTAAAACAGAAAAAGAAGCTGTGTATTTCTGAAAATCCAATGACTTGTTTTATCTCATTATCTTAAAATTATGCCAGTAGGTCTGGTTCTTAAAATATGGTGCTTGCTTTAGAAAATGTTCAAAACAAAAATATTCTAGTTACATATCACAAATCAAAACACTGTATGTTTGGGGCCATGTTTTTGGATTTTTTAAACTGTCCTGAGGTGTTACATATAAATTGCCATCAAAGTGTATTATACACTTTGTATAATACAATGACCCCTTAAACATTTTGTGTTGGTTTGTTGATTCTAATCTATAATTCATGTACTAACCCCAAAATATTTAGAATAATATTTTGGGCAATATTGACAGAGTTGCTATCCTCAGAGAGTTTAACATTCTCTTAAAGTTAAAAGGCAAAATATTGGTGCATGCTATACAGGACAGGGAGATTATTTCACTAACTGAGCTGATGGCATTTAGGGACATGGTGCGAAACGATAGAGTCACATAGAAATTCACTTGTACAACTACACCTTTAGATCACGGTGACATGTCAAAATTCAGAAAATAATTAAAAGGTTTTGTCCAGTTAAGATGAAGCACACAGATACTCAGGCATATTTTCACCTGAAATATGGGAGTTCTTTAAGAACTGTGTCTTTAGTCTCTGCACTTTAGGTTCTGCTCCATGATGATAACAGAGTAAGCTCCCAGTGCAATGGTGTGAATGGATAAAATAATGAGTGAATATAATGATCATTCTGTTTTCCATTTCCATCAAGTCATTACTCAATAGCTGATTTGTGAGAATGAGTTATCTGTTTGACATGTCTAGTTTGTATATCCCCCAGTCTAATTATGTTCACAGATCAAGTTGGCCTAGAGATCATGTCCTTACGTGGGTCATGCCAGATGATGCCTCTGATCCGGTTGTTCTGTTGTGGGCACACACTTCGGGAAACCACCGCACATGATATCGGTTGACAGTAGGATCTATAATGCCAAAACACACAACCAAAAATAATAGGCTGGATGTTACATTCCATGTAGCCTGGGGTTCTTGAACTTGAGAGGAGAAAAGGAGAGGAAATGGAACTCTACAGGTGACCAGTAAATGCAAAGGTGAGCCAAAGGAGGTGAGATTCTGATTACTTCATAATTATAATAATGAATAATTCTGAATACTTAATGATTAAGAACAAAGTAAGGGAAAAAAGTAATATACTGCCAAGGGAAAACCTGTGCTGAAGTGCAAGTACTAAGTAGAAAAAAAAATTAGTAAAGTCATAGCAAAATGATACAAAAGATGTCTTGAGAATAACCTAGCCATGGTTTTTACAGTAGGCAAAGCCCTATAGTGAAAGGTAACACCTAGCAACAGCCCTTGTAATTCCTGTTGTAGAAGAGATTCATCAGAAGTTTCTCAATCCTACCTTTTTTTAAAAAATAAAAGTGAGATACTATTGAATCCACACAAGAACAAAAACATTGCCTTCACACTTGCAGAATTGGCTATCCATGTTTATTTCCTGTTACGTATTGCCATAAAGAAGTTCTTTTGTCAAAAGGATAGGGATGTATGTTTCCCGCTCCCCCTTAACCAAGTGCATCGTGGCATTTCTGTATGGCTGATCCCTACTGAAATATGACTTGGTGTTCTCAAACACAGGCCAGAAGACTGACCCTTTGAACATGTTTATTCCCAGGGCAAGAGGCATACTTTCTGTACATTTCTTTACTTTGGACAATAAAGTGGGGGAAAAAAAGAGAAAATAATGACAAGCAACTCAATGAGTGTGGGAAAGCAGGCCTTGACAGTCTCGGGTCTACTAATCACCCCAGTGTGTCCGAGGGGTGTGAAATGGCACCAAACGGCACTATTTGGCAGGTGATTAACATCTTGTCCCCAACATCATGCCAAGTGTTTGATGGGGGTTTTCAGAGGACAAAACTCTTTGATGAAATTGGGCTGATCTAGTGGGAACTTTGTTTTGAGCACTTTGGAACCAGAAAAGAAGAACTTTAAATGAGAGAAAGCAAACAGATATAAAAGTGGGCACTCAGGGCATTTAGTTAAAAGAGAAATCACGTACTAGAGGTTTTAATTTTTACATAGCAGACATCAAGCGTTTATTTTTTTAAAAAAGAATTATAGGCTATGCACAAGGCTGATGTCAATCACTGAGTGTGTTCATGTTCTTCCATTCAACAGCAGTGAAATAATCACACAGGAGTGGCTGCTGCCCTCCTGAATTTTACATAGAAATGGGGCCAATAATAACAGAGAATAAATACAATACATAGATAAGATAGATATTATGTTAGAAGGTAATAAGTCTACATATAAATACAGAAGGTGGCCGGGCACGGTGGCTCACGCCTGTAATCCCAGCACTTTGGGAGGCCGAGGCAGGCAGATCACAAGGTCAGGAGTTCGAGACCAGCCTAGCCAACATGGTGAAACCCCCTCTCTACTAAACATACAAAAATTAGCCAGGCGTGGTGGCAGGCGCCTGTAATCCCAGCTACTCGGGAGGCTGAGGCCGGAGAATCTCTTGAAACCAGAAAGCGGATGTTCAGTGAGCCGAGATCGCCACTGCACTCCAGTTGGGGCAACAAGAGGGAAACTTCGTCCCCCCTGCCCCCACCCCCACAAAAAAAACCCAGAAGGTAAAAGCAGTAGGGTGGATTGACAAAAAGTGCTGATTTTATATAAGGCGGCTGGCGTGTGTTCAATTCTGAGTCAGGACTTGAAGAAGGTATAGCAGTGGGTAGTGGCACTGCAGAGACCTGTGGGAGGGCGTTCTCAGCCAGCCCTGTCCAACAGAACTGGCGGTTGGGATGGAAATGTTCTGTCTGTGGTAAACACTAGTCACCTGTGCCTATAAAGAACTTCACATGTCCTCTGTTTAACAGAGGAATTAAATTCTTTATTGTTTCATTTTAATTATTTTACATTTAAACAGCTGCAGATGGCCATGGTTACAATATTGGGCAGCTTAAAAGCTCTACTAGCAGGGAATACACAGCACGTGTCAAAGTGCTGACACGAGAACGGAGCGTGACAGATGACTGAGGGTCTTTGGTGAAGAGCAGTCAGGGGACTTGGGGTGGCTATATTACAGGAATACGAGGAGGCTTGGCTGCCCTGGGGATCCTCCATATCCTAAAAATCCTTTACATATTTTACAATGCAATTATATTTTCATAGGAAGCAGCATCAAGAGTCACACATGGGGCACTCCTTTTGGGTTCCCTCCCTTTTGTTAGCCCTAAATCTCGCCATGTCTGAGTTCACTGCACTTGCATCTTCTCTCTGTGTCACCTCCATCAATCACTTCATTGATTCCCATGGCTTGAAAAATTTTTCTGCTGACAGCTCCCAAATGTCTACTTCCACCTGAGCTAGTCCCTTGAAGAGCTGATGCTCCCTCCTTCCTCTCCCATGTGGAGGCTTTCCAAACTCAACTTTGCTGAAGCTACCATGTTGATTTCTGCACCTCAACTTCTCCTTGCATTCACGCTTTTCTTTCTAGCTGTAGGATGCAGAATTTTGACCCCACAGATGACCTTTGAGGAAGGTGGGCTTCAGCCAGCAACTCCAGCAGCCTCAGTGAGCCTCATTCCCTTTATCTGAAAATAAGGATACTAACTCAGCCAATGCAATAGGTTTGGTGTGAGTTTTAAATCAGTTCATGTACTGGTTTTCTATAGCTGCTGTGACAAATTACCATGAGTGTAGCTGCATAAAACAATATAAATGTCTTCTCTTCTGTAAGTCTGAAATGAGTGTCACTGGCCTAAAATCAAGGCAGGCCTGTATTCCTTTCTGGAGACTCCAGGGAAGAATGTATTTTCATGACTTTTCCGGTTTCTAGAGGCTTCTGGCGTTCCTTGGCCGGTGGTGCCCTTTCACCAGCTTCAAAGTCAACAACACTGGGCTGAGTCCTTTGCACCACGCCATCTCTCTGATTCTTGCACTCTGCTTCCCTCTTCTACTTTTAAGGACTTTTGTGATTGTATTTGTTTCCACCCAAATAATTAAGGGTAATGTCCCCATCTCAAGGTTGGCTTTGAGTCACTGAATGGCTTTTCTCTGCCCTCTGAATAAAGACACTAATACTCCTTAGCCTGGCTTTCAGGTCTCCACTGCCTCTGCATATTCATCTCATGCAGAGACTCCTCTCATTCCCAATGTTTTGTTTGATTCTGTCGTTACTTCATGAAGCCCTGTCAACCCCATCTGGTTAGAGCTCCATAACTACAAAGATAATGCCTATTTGCTGTCACTGTTGCATAAACAAAGATGAGCATGGTGCCTGGCAGGTGATAAACAGACAGTAAACATTTAATGAATCAATGAGTGAAAGAAGATATACCAATTCAAATTCATTTTTATTTCTCTACTCATTCTGGCAACAGTGAAAATAATTCCTTATAATCTAAGATATGGAAGAAATAGTGTGAAAAGACATGATATTACATAAGATAATTAAAAGCAATCTGAGAAAGTAAAATATAAATTAAACTTAGATTTAAAATGCCCTGAAAGTATCGTAAATAGCAACCCCAAATGACCAGTATGGGGACATTTATTTTTTTTAAAAGCAAGTCCTAAAAATGCCCACACTCGTTTATGTGACTTGAGTTCCATTTTAACAGGTCGATTCATAGATATTTGCTTTGATGGAAGTTATTTATACAAACATCATGTCCTTAGTTTTATCTTGCCAATTAATAAAATCCTAAGAGCTTGTATTTTAGGTTATGACTGCAGGTCTCAATCTGTAACTAGAATATTAAAAATAGCATAGTTCAGGCTGTGCGTGGTGGCTCATGCCTGTTATACCAGCACTTTGGGAGGTTGAGGCGAGTGGATTGTCTGAGGTCAGGAGCTCAAGAGCAGCCTGGCCAGCATGGTGAAACCCTGTCTCTACTAAAAATACAAAAATTAGCCGGGTATGGTGGCACATGCTTGTAATCCCAGCTACTCGGGAGGCTAAGGCAGGAGAATCGCTTGAACCCAGGAAGTGGATGTTGCAGTGAGCTGAGATCATGCCATTGCACTCTAGCCTGGGCAACAAGAGTAAAACTCTGTCTTAAAAAAATAATAAAATAAAATAAATAGCCAAACACTTCCTGAAGGGCTGTATATGAAAATTCTGTGCTAAATACCCAACTGATCTGGCTCCTTAGCTTAATTATTTCCACAAATAAATGACACTACAAAGAAAGTACTTGAAAATTATTTTTAAGTGATAAAAACTTTACTTGCAATATGCTTCAACTATGGTTCAAAAATTAGATGGATCTAATTTTCTTTTCAAATAGATCTAACTCACAGTGTCTGGCATAAATAAAGAGCTCTCAAATTTTTCATTAAATGTGAATTCCTCAGTTTGCAAAAGTCTAATGACCAAGAATGATAGGGTTATTGACATTAGAGCTCTGAGAAAGAGGCAATCCTTGGGTTCCCCAGAATAATAATTGCTGTAAAAAGAATTGTAAGTCATAGCATTAGGGAAGGGGGCACACACTAAGAGAGGTGTCACAGAATGCCAATTCCACCAGGGTGGGGATTTTTGTCTGCCTCTTTGCAGTGTTTTAGCATCGGAAATGGTGCACTGCATACAGTAGGTGCTCAATAAAGGTTAGTTGAATGAAGTCCTCTCATGGATCAATGCCCCATACTCTATCTGTAAAAATGCTGGTGAAACAGAACTTTCTGATGTTGTACAACTAAAGTAAGAATTTCTGAGTACCACATAGGCACGTTACTTAAAATAGAAGCATGAATGTTTCCTCTATGTCTGAGCTAACTTTTCACATTTATGTTGTAAAAACACAAAGTCTAGAGCTAGAAAACCATCAAGGTGCAGTGACTCATGCCTTCAACCCCAGCGTTTTGGGAGGCTGAGGCTGAAGGATCACCTGAGGCCAGGAGTTTGAGACCATCCTGGGTGACATAGGAAGACCGCATCTCTACAAAAAATAAATTAAAAAAAAAAAAATTAGCTGGGCCGCCAGGCACTGTGGGTCATGCCTGTAATCCCAGCACTTTGGGAGGCCGAGATGGTTGGGTCACCTGAGGGTGGGAGTTTGAGACCAGCCTGACCAACATGGAGAAACCCCATCTCTACTAAAAATACAAAATTAGCCAAGCATGCTGACGCATGCCTGTAATCCCAGCTACTTGGGAGGCTGAGACAGGAGAATCACTTAAACCCGGAAGGCAGAGGTTGCAGTGAGCCGAGATTGTGCCATTGCACTCCAGCCTGGGCAACAAGAGAGAAATTCCTTCTATTAAAACAAACAAACAAACAAACAAAAAAAAAAAAACGAAAGAAAGAAAAGAAAATTAGCTGGGCATGGTGGTGCATGTCTGTAGTCCCAGCTTCTTGGGAGGCTGAGGCAGGAGGATTGCTTGAGGCCAGGAGTTTGAGGATGCAGTGAGCCATGATCATGCCACTGCACTCCAGCCTGGGTGACAGAGCAAGACTCTGTCTCTATGACAAAAAAAGGAAAGAAGAAAGAAAGAAAAGAAAAAGAAGGAGAGGAGAGGAGAGGGGAGGGGAGGGGAGGGGAGGGGAGGGGAAGGCCGGGCGCGGTGGCTCAAGCCTGTAATCCCAGCACTTTGGGAGGCTGAGACGGGTGGATCACGAGGTCAGGAGATCGAGACCATCCTGGCGAACACAGTGAAACCCCGTCTCTACTAAAAAATACAAAAACTAGCTGGGTGAGGTGGCGGGCGCCTGTAGTCCCAGCTACCTGGGAGGCTGAGCCAGGAGAATGGCATGAACCTGGGAGGCGGTGCTTGCAGTGAGCTGAGATCCGGCCACTGCACTCCAGCCTGGGCGACAGAGGGAGACTCCATCTCAAAAAAATAAAATAAAAAAAATTTAAAAAAAATTAATTAATTAAAAAGAAAGGAAAAGAAAGGAAAAAGGAGAAAGAAAGAAAAGAGAAGAAGGAGAGAGAGAGGGAGGGAGAGAGGAAAGGAAGGGAAGGGAAGGGAGGGAGGAAGGAAGGAAGGAAGGAAGGAAGGAAGGTCAGAAAGCCTAAAACAATTGTTTATTCTATTATTACACAGTAAAAATGAACTAATATCAATGGAGTAATAAAATTACTAACAAATTTAGCTAAGTGAAATTGTTTTAAAATAGTTTGTTCACCAAATGCAATGTTGAAAATATTTATTTTCTCCCAGAGCATTCACTATTATAACCCAACTACTATGTGTATTAAGTGAAGAAAGCTAAGATTTGACGTTTAATTTGTTTATCTATGAAACTACATGCTACATCCTAATAACTGAAACTGTCACTGAAAAATGTTGAGGTAAATGAATAGATTTGGGCTTTAGGTTCCTAACTCCAAGTCCAAAAGCAATATTTTGCCCACCATCACTTTTAGGAATGTGACGTAAGAACCCATTTCTGTTTATACTGGAGTTTTGATTAATGAACAAGATTCTTTTCTTCCCTTCCTTATTTGCCAAAAGCATTAAGTCCTTTTAGGTTTTCTTTCTTTTTTTTTTTTCTTTTTTTTTTTGAGACGGAGTCTCGCTCTGTCGCCAGGGCTGGAGTGCAGTGGCTGGATCTCAGCTCACTGCAAGCTCCGCCTCCCAGGTTTACGCCATTCTCCCGCCTCAGCCTCCCGAGTAGCTGGGACTACAGGCACCAGCCACTTCGCCCGGCTAGCTTTTTGTATTTTTTAGTAGAGACGGGGGGTCTCACCGTGTTAGCCAGGATGGTCTCGAACTCCTGACCTCGTGATCCGCCCGTCTTGGCCTCCCAAAGTGCTGGGATTACAGGCTTGAGCCACCGCGCCCGGCCAAGGTTTTCAACTCAGTGTGTCCACAATTGGAAATAAATTATAATTCAAAAATATTCAGCTACTTGTCAAGGAGTTTGAAACCACTTTAGATGGGTCTATTGACTTTCATACAGAGCAGACAATTTCTCATTTTACAAAGTCAAAAAATCCAGAAAATCCAGCCAAAGTGTCCTTTCCCATGACAGAAACGGTGCTGATATTCACATTCCGTACAGAGCTCCGATGCTGGTAATACTGAGTCCATTTCAAAGGTCTCCTTTCCTACATGTGTGATAATTACGAATAAGAACATGTTTTATGAATGTCTGGGGAAACTTTGGTTTGGGATTCTGTAGATCATATGGTGAGTACATAAAACGTTTCTGGAAGGAGGAAAAATGTGGAATAAGTTTGAAACACATACTTTCCTCTTCATTGTTCTTTGGACTTTCCAAAGCTTCCTGCCACTCCCTTCTATCATGTGTTCAACCTCATGAGCTCTGCTACAATTTATATGTACATTTGGCTTTCAAATTTAAAACAGCAAGGGAAATTGGAATGGATAAAATTTAAGAAAAAGGTACTTTTTGGAAAAATACGAAACTCTAATTAGAGCATGAGCTGTTCTCAGCTCCTAATAGTAAGTGGGTGTGTGATCCAATGGAAATCAACTAACATTTGCAGATCCCCTGACAGGAGAGTCAGTGGACTGACCATAGCTCCAGTCAAATCCACAATACTATCACACAGCTACCTCCTGAGCTACAAGTATGTATTTCTCACTGCCTATAACATTTTCTGGCTATCATGCAGTTATCTCAAATTCAACACACCAAAACCAAATTCTCCATATCATGGAGACATATCCCAGGAAACCATAATTCTACTGCTCACAATCTTTGTTAATCGAAGTACTGTTAGTTATTCAAGCTAGAAGGTAAACATTCCATTTAGATCCATTTCTCTTTTTCCCTTCAGCCAGGTCTTAATATCCAAGTGGCCATACATCCTGGCTTTCCTACAGTCTATGTCTGTTGGTGGGGAATAATGTTTACAAATGCCTCCTTTTATTCTCATATAAATCCCACTTCAGACAATAAATTATGTGGACACTTGTATAATACTCTTACGTCACTCGCCAACCTTCCTCCTCCTACTGCTGTGTTTAATTCACGATCTGATTATTTCTCGTCCTGGCTACTGAAATTAACCGACATGCTCTCTCTGAACATTTCCAATCCATTCTCCTTGCACGCTTGCTTTTGCTAACATCTCCAAGTCCTACTCAGACCTTCCCCTGCCACTTTACATTCCTTTCCTCCATATAGAACAAAATCCAAGCTTCCTGGAATAACATATAAGCTTCTCCATCACATCGACATTGATCTGTCTCTCCAGCCTCACACAGTCACTTCTTCAGTCTCACCAATACTTGACATTCCTGATCTTTCTCCCAGCTGCACCTCTTCATTTCCTGGGCCAGAAGTGTTCATCTTCCCTGGCCAAAAAAAGTAATCCAGCCTTTAAAATGTACCTTAAACTTTACCTCCTCTGTGAAAATTCCTCTGCACACAACATCAAAATCTCTCTGCTCTCAACTACTTCAGCTGTTCATCCAGACTGCTGTGAAGAATAATGTCTTATTATGTGGCAACTGCCTATCTGCCTTAGCCTCAGAACTGCAGGTTCCTTAAAGGTAGGAAATATCCCTTATCCATTACTGTATTCCCATCACATGGCACAGAGCCTGGCATAAAGTTGGTAATTTGTGTCCATTTGCAAAAGAAGACAAAAAGTAAATAGAAATGCATGCATTGATATATCTAAGTTAATTCAAAGGTTTTGTTTTGTTTTGTTTTGTTTTTGTTTTTTTTTTAATGGAGTCTCGCTCTGTCACTCAGGCTGGAGTCAGTGGCGCAATCTTGGCTCACTGCAACCTCCGCCTCCCGGGTTCAAGCGATTCTCCTGCCTCGGCCTCCCAAGTAGCTGGGACTATAGGCACGCACCCCCATGCCTGGCTAATATTTGTATTGTTAGTAGAGATGGGGTTTCACCATATTAGCCAGACTGGTCTCGAGCTCCTAACCTCGTGATCCTCCCACAGTGCTGGGATTACTGACGTGAGCCACCGTGCTTGGTCAATTCAAAGTTTTAAAACTTCACATTTTCAAATGAAAGTTGAGCCGGGCGCGGTGGCTCAAGCCTGTAATCCCAGCACTTTGGGAGGCCGAGACGGGCGGATCACGAGGTCAGGAGATCGAGACCATCCTGGCTAACACGGTGAAACCCCCGTCTCCACTAAAAAATACAAAAAAAAAAAAAAATAGCCGGGCGAAGTGGTGGGCGCCTGTAGTCCCAGCTACTCGGGAGGCTGAGGCAGGAGAATGGCGTAAACCCGGGAGGCGGAGCTTGCAGTGAGCCGAGATCCGGCCACTGCACTCCAGCCTGGGTGACAGAGCGAGACTCTGTCTCAAAAAAATAAAATAAAAAAAAAAGAAAGTTGAACATACCCTTTTTGGATGTATTAAAATACTAATCTAAAGACTCTTATTACGATTTGCAATGTTTACTATATATCTAAAGGATCAACTTAAAAGAACAATCAGACCTTTCTTCCCTTTCTTTTTTGTCTATATTTCCTTTGTCACTTTAATTGAAAATGAAAAGATTCTGCCACCAGCTGTCAGACACAGGATTTGTGTAGGAAAATTAAACTCTATTTGTTTTTACATCTTATTATTTTGGTAAAGGGCTTGGCGTACTCAGTAGAGTCTTAAGTATTCTATCTAGATATTTTTACACAATATTCCTTTTAGATTCCAAATTCTTTGGGAGGATCTTCCTAAACAAGGTAAAAGCAAAATGCCAAATTCCATATTTTTGCCCTTCTTTTAAAGGGAATCCATACCAAGTGTTTTCAAGAACTTCCTGTCACTTCAAAGAAATTTTTAGCGTGAATATGTAGAGGGCATGAGTTGAAATGGCAAGAAACAGATGCGTGGTCTACAAAAAAATCCACAGAACAAATCCTGACATGTCACTAAAGATGTAGAATGAATCTCTGCCTCTTGAGTAAGCAGTAACACTGTAACCACAATAGTTTTGACAGGAGGCTACGGTGTCAACTGTTGACGGCCACTGCACAGAACATTCTCTTTTAGAAATATATTTGACATCAGTTATATCTTTGGAATCAAGGTTTTGGCCAGCCACAAAGAATGTTCTCTGGCCAGCATGGATGTGTACTTATTAGATGATGGCGTCACATTGGTCTGCAGTAGGAAGCATTCCTGGAGGTTAACAGAGCTCAGAGGCTGGAAATGGGTATGAAGAAAACAGTTTGAACACTAACTGTCTGCGAGGCATGCCGATTCGTGAAACAAGTCATTACTGACAAATAGAGGCTAGTGTATCTCCGTCACAGGAGCTCATCACTCCCAGCTTCTCCTTTGTGGCCCAGGGTCCAAGTCACTAAACATCAATCAAGTCAGCATCACTTTTGGAACCCAAATCAAGGTCACTCCTTGCCTTTGGATCTTGTCTCTTTATTGTCAAGTCCACAATTTCATGCATCGTAAATTGGATAACACTACGGACTCTAGTATTGATTAATAAATATTGATACAATTCTCTGCTTATGGTTTCTTTAAAGATTTCAGTATTTGAGAAAACCACTGATATTCTTCACATTTATTTCTAACTTTGAGTTATTTAAAGTAATGCGTGTGTATATATGCGTGTATGTGTGTATATGTGTATGTATCTATGCCAACAACTATGTTTCCTATTTGTCATGCACTGAAATCATTATTGTGTGGCAATACTGGTCATACTACTGCTTGCTGATACACTGCAGTGAAGGTGAATCCCTTTTCTTCTGCCAAATTTAATAAGATGCTTAAGTTTTGTAGCACTTGTATTGCAAACTGGACAACTAAATCATGTTTTAAAGCACTGCTCTTTGTTGTTTACAAAGGAGAAAACATTGAGAGTCAGTCCTGAAGCAACACCAAGCCTTATAAGGCTGGCCTCAGAGGCTGTTCTGACATCCCGTCTTCTCTCTGCACTACAAGCAGTGCCGTAAGAATCCTCACACTGAAACACCTAAGGTGTCTCCTTTGTGTCAGCCACCGGTCCAACCAATCTGGATGTGTAATCTCATTTATTCCGCACGACAGACCTAGGAGGTGATCTATAATGCTTCCTCTAGTTCATCATGTTAATAGAATAAAGAAGAAAAATGTATGATCATGTCACTAGATGAAGTAAGAATATTTGATAAAAATCAGTATCAATTAACCACAAAAACTTTGCAAGTAAGAAGAGTAGGGGATCGTATTAATCTGACCAGGGTGTCTTCAAAAACCTTACACTTAAACATCATGCCTAATATTATCACTTTTGGTCACCATTGTACTGAAACTCTCAGCCAGTTTTAAGGCAAGGGAAAACTAAAACGTCAAAGATATGGAAAGGAAAATATAAAATTCTTATTATTTACAAACTAGATGATGGTTTTGGTAGAAAAAATGCAAACAAATCATCAGAGAAAATGTTATAATTAACAAAGTACTAAAACAATATTGCTGGGTTCACAGTCAATATATGAATATAAAACATATTTATAATATACCAACAACAAAAATCAGAAAGTAAAATTGAGGAAAAAATATGCCATCTATAACAGGATAAAAATAAAAACAAATATCTTGGAAAAAGCATATTAAAAAGTGTCATACTCTCTATCCAATATATTATAAAACATTGTTGAGAGAAAAATTGTAAAACTGAATACAGTGACATATCATGCTTGTAGATTGGAAGACTCAGTATTTTTAAGACGCGAATTCTTCAAAATCATTGACACACGGATGAATTCAATCTCTATAAATATCTCAGGAGGTTTTTGTGGAAATTGAAAAATTAACTCAAATATGTATATATAAATTCAAAAGGCCAAGAATAGTTGAGACAATTTGAAAAAGAAGTAAAAGCTAGAGGACTATCGTTAGAAATATTTATAAATCTATGGTAGTTAAGACCGTAAGGTATTGTCAAAACATTGGAAAAATATGCCAAAGATTCTATAGAAAGTCCAAAAATTAACTTGCACGTATATGCATTATTCAGGGCAAATAAGGCACTGTAGAGCGTTGGGGAACATCGTCATTTGAAAAATACATAATGACGTATCAGAGAAGGAGATTAGAAGAAAAAAAAAAAAAGAACACTGACCCTCTACAACAAAATCAATTCTGGGTAAAAGAGCTTAAGAATAAAAGGTGATATGGTTTGGCTATGCCCCTACCCAAATCTCATCTTGAATTGCAGCTCCCATAATCCCCACGTGTCATGTGAGGAACCTGGTGGGAGGTAACTGAATCATGGGGACGAGGTTTTCCCATGTTGTTTCCATGATAGTGAGTAAGTCTCATGAGATCTGATGGTTTTATAAAGTGCAGTTCTCCAGCACATGCTCTTTTGCCTACCGCCCATGTAAGGTATATCTTTGCTCCTCCTTCACCTTCCGCCATGATTGTGAGGTCTCCCCAGCCATGTAGAACTGTGTGTCCATTAAATCTCTTTTTCCTTATAAATTACCCAGTCTCAGGTATTTCTTCATAGCAGTATGAAAATGGACTAATACAAAAGGTGAAACAGTAGACAAGAAGACAAGAAAGGAGTATATCTTTATGACCTTTGTATGAAAAAGGATTTCCTAACCAGGACACAGAGAATACTAAACCTAAAGGAAACAAAATGAATTGCTTATCTCTAAAATTAAGAACCACTAAGGGCTGGGAGCGGTGGCTCACACCTGTAATCCCAGCACTTTGGGAGGCTGAGGCAGGGAGATCACCTGAGGTCAGGAGTTCAAGATCAGCCTGGTCAACATGGTGAAACCCCATCTCTACTGAAAATACAAAAAATTAGCCAGGCATGGTGGCAGCCACCTTTAATCTCAGCTACTCTGGAGGCTAAGACAAGAGAATTGCTTGAACCCGGGAGGCGGACCGGCCTGGGCAACAAGAGTCAAACTCCATAAAAAAAAAAAAAAAAACACTAAGAAGAAAGTTAAAAATGCAAGAGTGAATCAGAGTGGAAGAAAATACTTACATGAAAACAAATGATGGCTGGACATGGTGGCTCACGCCTGTAATCGTAGCACTTTGGGAGGCCAAGGCGGGCAGATCACTTGAGGTCAGGAGTTCGAGACCAGCCCGGCCAACATAGTGGAACCCCGTCTCTACTAAAAATACAAAAAATTAGCTGGGCATGGTGGCACACGCCTATAATCCCAGCTACTCAGGAGGCTGAGGCGGGAGAATCGCTTGAACCTGGGAGGCAGAGGTTGCAGTGAGCTGAGATCACACCACTGCACCCCAGACTATGCAACACAGCAAGACTGTGTCTCAACAAACAAACAGACAAACAAATAAACAAACACCAAATGACTTGTATATACAATATAAAAAGCATTCTTGCAGGACAGAGTAGCTAAAGAGTTGAAAGAGTCCTTCAAAAAAGAGAAATCCAATTGTCAGTAAACTTACAAAAAGGTGCTCAACTTCTTGGACATCAGAAAAGTGCGAATTCAAATAGCAATGAGGTATCACTACGAACATACCAGAAAGGGTAAACTTACAAAGATGGTAAATACCACATGGCAGAGAGAATGTGGAGCACCTGGAACCATCACCATGCCCTACTGGTGAGAATGTAAACTGGTACAACCATTTTGGAAAACTATTAATGTTTTCTAAAAATTGACATACTCTATGGCCTAAGAATCCCACCTCTATGGAAGAGTATGCGTCAAACAACATGTGCTAATAGGGCATTCACATGGGTACTATTCTTAATAGCTCCACATCTGAATAAGTAAATCTCCATCCACAGCTGAAAGGATACACAGATTGACGTATACTAAGGACATCCAGGCAGCAATATAAATGAATTGTTTCATGCAACACAATGCATTGGTTTTTCATAAAATGCTCATGGCAAAAAGCCAAATACAAATAGAAACTGAGTGACTCCATTCTGATAAATTTCAAATACAGGCAAAATAAATATTGAGTTTCAAAAGTCAGGATGGTGGTGGTTACTCTTGTATGCTTCAGATATTTACTTTTTCAATAGTAAATGTTTACATTTTTATTTTATTACATTATGCTTAAAATTTTAATATTAATAAAATATGTCATTTTTTAAAATATGAATAAGTTGATAATTTTAATATAATAGATCAAATAATTTTCTTACTTAATATTTATTATAAAATTAATTGTAATATAGACATATAATATAATCTTAATGCAATAAATGTTGAATAAACTTTAATTTTAATTAACATTATAGAAATAAAATGTTAATATTAATAATAATATTATTTTACTTGCAGAATGGATTTCAGCAGCTTGAAAGAAAATCCTGGAATAGGAACCACTCCAACACCAATATCGCTTATGGCCCATGGCCCATCAACACCTTGAGTAAAAGTGAATTTCAGAAGAATGAGGAGAATTTTGAAAACCTAACTCTTGAAACAATCTATTCTGCTTATGTTTTTAAGAGGCACAAGAGTGATAAAGATAAAAGACTCTATGTTGAATAAATTCTAAAAGTATCACCTTGATAATAGAAAAACAAATATTCAAAGACAAAAAAAATAAACAAAAAGAATTTATGCTAAAGATAAATGTTCAAACGAATGAAATGAATCTATCCTAAGGACAAATGCATTGGGGCCTTAATTAGAAAGTAGAAATTCTAAAGGAACTGAAATGTTTCATTGTACTAGAATAATGACATGTATTATGATATTAAGATATACCCATACAGAGTAGCATTTATAGAATGTTATGAAAAATGCATTACAATATAGCAGCTCAAATAATGTTACACAGAAATATGTGTGTATGTTTTATAAACACACACACACACACCCTAACTGAGTGAAAGACAGATGCACAGAAAATTTCTGAAAGGAAACCCACCAAAATGCTGTTTCAGGAAATGATATTGAGATAATAGGTGACTTTCCCCTCCTACTTTCTAAATTATTTGTATTATGGATCTCTTTTTAAAAAAATAAATGATTTATAAGAAAAATTACAGCTCAAAATAATGAGTATTTTGAGTGTTTTGGATATAACATCAGCCAATCAGCCCTCTGGGAAAGAAATGAAGACAAGCTAATATTCCTGAAATGAAAATATTTAAGTAATTGACTGTTGTAGATTTCCAGATGTGAGATAACTATCAACTCATTCAGACTTATACTATTTAAGTGTTTTGTTCAACAACCATTTGCCTTAGTATCGATACTGTGGCTTGACATTTACTTCTTCAAAACTACCTCTACATTACTGTGCTGTTTAAAGCAAGTAAGAAATAAGTAAGTAATGTTTATGTACCTTCTGTTTTCTTCCAGTAGACTTTAACTTGCAGTTGGCCATCCTGATAGAAGGGAGCTCCAACTTCCAGCGGGCGAGTGGGTCGTCGTCTTTGAAAAGGGAGTTGTGTTTGAATTCCACCTTTTCTAGTTTTCGCAAGCTGTTCTTCTATAACAAAGTACAACATTATAATTAAAAATAATTATAGATTCCTGGGCAAGGTGGTCAAATAGGAACAGCTCCAGTATGCAGCTTCCAGTGAGACCAACACAGAAGGTGGGTGATTTCTCCATTTCCAACTGAGGTATGCGGCTCATCTCATTGGGACTGGTTAGACAGTGGGTTCAGCCCATGGAGGGCGAGCAGAAGCAGGGTGGGGCGTTGCCTCACCCAGGAGGCACAAGTCCCTGGGAACTTCCTTCGCTAGCCAAGGGAAGCCATGAGTGAATGACAGCTATCTGGCTCAGATACTACGCTTTTCCCACTGTCTTCACAACTCGCAGACCAGGAGATTCCCTCAGGTGCCTACACCACCAGGGCCCTGAGTTTCGAGTGCAAAACTGGGAGGCCATTTGGGTAGGCACAGAGCTACCTGCAGGAGTTTTTTTATTTTTATTTATTTTTTTTAGATGGAGTCTCGTTCTGTCGCCCAACAAAGATCAAAAGAGACAAAGAAGGGGAATATATAATGGTAAAGGATTCAACGCAACAAGAAGAGCTAACCTAAATATATATGCACCCAATATAGGACCACCCAGATTCATTAAGCAAGTTCTTAGAGACCTATAAAGATACTTAGACTCCCACACAATAATAGTGGGAGGTTTTAACACCCCATTGTCAATATTAGACAGAACAACAAGACAGAAAATTAACAAGAACATTCAGGACTTGAACTCAGCTCTGGACCAAGCGCACCTATAGATATCCACTGAACTCTCCACCACAAATCAACAGAATATACATTCTTCTCAGCACCATATAGCACTTATTCTAAAATTGATCACATAATTGGAAGTAAAATATTCCTCAGCAAATGCAAACGAATGGAAATAATAACAAACAGTCTCTCAGACCACAGTGCAATCAAATTAGAACTCAGGATTAAGAAAGCCACTGAAAACCATACCACTACATGGAAACTGAACAATATGCTCCTGAATGACTACTGGGTAAATAATGAAATTAAGGCAGAAATAAGTAAGTTCTTTGAAACCAATGAGAACAAAGACACAATGTACCAGAATCACTGGGAAACAACTAAAGCAGTGTTTAGAGGGAAATTTATAGCACTAATACCCACAAGAGAAAGCGGGGAAGATCTAAAATCGACACCCTAACATCACAATTAAAAGAACTGGAGAAGCAAGAGCAAACAAATTCAAAAGCCAGGAGAAGACAAGAAATAACTGAAATCAGAGCAGAACTGAAGGAGATAGAGACACAAAAAAAAAACCCTTCAAAAAATCAGTGAATCCAGGAGCTGGTTTTTTGAAAACATTAACAAAATAGGTAGACCACTAGCCAGACTAATAAAGAAGAAAAGAGAGAAGAATCAAATAGACACAATAATAAATGATAAAGGGGATATCACTACTGATCTCACAGAAGTACAAACTACCATCAGAGAATACTATAAACACCTCTACGCAAACAAACTAGAAAATCTAGAAGAAATGGATAAATTCCTGGGCACATACACCCTCCCAAGACTAAACCAGGAAGAAATTGAATCTCTGAATAATAGCCTACCAACCAAAAAAAGCCCAGGACCAGATGGATTCACAGTTGAATTTTACCACAGATGCAAACAGGAGCTGGTATTATTCCTTCTAAAACTATTCCAAACAATAGAAAAAGACGGACTCCTCCCTAACCCATTTTATGAGGCCAGCATCATGCTGATACCAAAACCTGGCAGAGACACAACAAAAAAAGAAAATTTCAGGCCAATATCCCTGATGAACATTGATGTGAAAATCCTCAGTCAAATACTGGCAAACCAAATCCAGCAGCACATCAGAAAGTTTATCCATCACGATCAAGTTGGCTTCATTCCTGGGATGCAAGGCTGGTTCAACATACTCAATCCATCACATAAAGAGAACCAATGACAAACAACACATGATTGTCTCAACAGATGCAGAAAAGGTCTTCAATAAAATTCAGCACCCCTTCATGCCTAAAAACTCTCAATAAACTAGGTACTGATGGAACGTATCTCAAAATAATAAGAGCTATTTATGACAAACCCACAGACAATATCATACTGAATGGGCACAAGCTAGAAGCATTCCCTTTGAAAACTGGCACAGGACAAGGATGCCTTCTCTCACCACTCCTATTCAACATAGTATTGGAAGTTCTGGCCAGGGCAATCAGGCAAGAGAAAGAAATAAAGGTATTCAAATAGGAAGAGAGGAAGTCCAATTGTCTCTATTTGCAGATGACATGATTGTATATTTAGGAAACTCAATCGTCCCAGCCCAAAATCTCCTGAAGCTGATAAGCAACTTCAGCAACGTCTCGGGATACAAAATCAATGTGCAAAAATCACAAGCATTCCTATACACCAATAACAGACAAACAGAGAGCCAAATCATGAGTGAACTCCCATTCACAGTTGCTACAAAGACAATAAAATATCTAGAAATCTAACTTACAAGGGATGTGAAGGACCTCTTCAAGGAGAACTACAAACCACTACTCAAGGAAATAAGAGAGGATACAAACAAATGGAAAAACATTCCATGAACATGAATAGGAATAATCAATATCGTGAAAATGGACATACTGCACAAAGTAATTTATAGATTCAATGCTATTCCCATCTAGCCACTATTGACTTTCTTCACAGAATTAGAAACAACTACTTTAAATTTCATGTGGAACCAAAAAAGAATCCGTATAGCCAAGACAATCCTAAGCAAAAAGAACAAAGCTGGAGGCATCATGCTACCTGATTTCAAACTACACTACAAGGCTACAGTAACCAACACAGCATGGTACTGGTACCAAAACAGATACATAGACCAATGGAACAGAACAGAGGTCTCAGAAATAACACCACACATCCACAACCATCTGATCTTTGACAAACCTGACAAAAGCAATAGGGAAAGGATTCCCTATTTAATAAACGGTGTTGGGAAAACTGGCTAGCCATATGCAGAAAACTGAAACTGGATCCCTTCCTTTTACCTTATACAAAAATTAACTCAAGATGGATTAAAGATTTAAATGCAAGACCTAAAACCATAAAAACCCTAGAAGAAAACCTAGGCAATACCATTCAGGACATAGGCATGGGCAAAGACTTCACGACTAAAATACCAAAAGCAATTGCAACAAAAGCCGAAACTGACAAATGGGATCTAATTAAACTAAAGAGCTTCTGCACAGCAAAAGAAACTAGCATCAGAGTGAACAGGCAACCTACAGAATGAGAGAACATTTTTGCAATCTATCCGTCTGACAAAGGGCTAATAATATCCAGAATCTACATGAAACAAACAAATTTACAAGAAAAAAAAAAAAAAAACAACTCTATCAAAAAGTGGGCAAAGGATATGAACAGACACTTCTCAAAAGAAGACATTTATGCGGCCAAAAAACATATGAAAAAAAGCTCACCATCACTGGTCATTAGATAAATGCAAATCAAAACCACAATGAGATACCATCTCATGCCAGTTAGAATGGTGATCATTAAAAAGTCAGGAAACACCACATGCTGAAGAGGATGTGAAGAAATAGGAATGCTTTTGCACTGTTCCACCAACAGTGGAATGACATGAGTGTAAATTTACACTCCCACGAGTGTAAATTAGTTCAACCATTGTGGAAGACAGTGTGGCGATTCCTCAAGGATCTAGAACTAGAAATACCATTTGACCCAGCAATTCCATTACTGGATATATACCCGAAGGATTTTAAATCATTCTACTATAAAACACATACACACATATGTTTATTGCAGCACTATTCACAATAGCAAAGACTTGGTGCCAACCCAAATTCCCATCAATGATAGACTGGATAAAGAAAATGTGGCATATACACCATGGAATACTATGCAACCATATAAAAGAATGAGTTCATGTCCTTTGCAGGGACATGGATGAAGCTGGAAACCACAATTCTCAGCAAACTAACACAGGAACAGAAAACCAAACACTGCATGTTTTCACTCATAAGTGGGAGTTGAACAATGAGAACACATGGGCACAGGGAGGGGAACGTCACACACCAGGGCCTGTTAGGGGTAGGGGGCAAGGGGAGGTATAACACTAGGAGAAATACCTAACGTAGATGATGAGTTGATGGGTGCAGCAAACCACCATGGCACATGTATACCTATGTTAACAAACCTGCACATTGTGCACATGTATCCCAGAACTTAAAATATAATAAAAAATAATAATCATTATTATATAACCTGATATTAGTCCCAGTGTACTTCATTTCGTCCTATTATTTAGTCATATTAAATGTCTTCTTTTTTTTAAAGTAAAAGATGGTATAACTGCATACTCTTTCATGTTCAAGTTAATGAACCGCCCCCGTTCAAAATCCACTGGAATACTAAAAGTGTATTACATGTAATCCTCAGTATTTAATTTGGTAAGTAACATATATTCACCAGGCTTGAAAGATGCTCCAATGTAAATAATAAGTATAAATAATATTTCTCATTATAGTTTTTTTTATAGTTATGGGGAAAATAAAATAATATTACAATCCCATTTCGTGAAGCAGTCGATAGGTTTTCGTGGAAAACCTATATGTAATATGGAAGTATGAGTATTATCCATCAATACTTGGTGCAGGGCTCTAAACGGAAATGTGGTTCAGCTTTATCAAATAAATAGTAAAGAGCAAATTGCACCTACTCAGTTGACAATGCCAACTTCAGCTTCAACACTCAGCAACCAATCTGTGTGCCATTCAGATTAGTGACAGACATCCAAATTCTGACAGATATTAAAGGGAAACTTTAAAATATCCAGCAAATGAAATGAAATGAAAAGGCATCAGGTTGGGCAATGGAGTACAAGAACCCATTCAGTAATTAGCGCTTTCTGTCAGCAATTCTGAGCACTTCCCAAGAGCCAGGCATTGAGATAGGAGTTGCAGAGATAAAGTTTTTGCACCTGAGGGGCTCTTGAAATACCACCAGACAAATCGTCTCATGAGGGTGCGCCAGCAGTGAACTTGACCAAAGGCACCTGCCCAGGTCAAGAGCATCAGTCTGACCAGCCACTGTTTCTGTTCTTTGAAAAAGTGGCCACAAGTTTTCTGAGAAATCAAGCCATGGGAGTATAACTGCTGTCATGTGACATGGTATTTTGTGAAGAAACCAGGACACTTTAGGAAAGACGAGGTGAAAGTATGTTCACATGTTCATTATTGGTTGCTATTTAAAAGCATGAACTTTTTTTCCCTATTGTCCATTTAAAAGTGTATTCAACATATATTTGTTCCAATGCTAGGGCACTATAAAACTGAACAAGAAGGATTGCAAGCCCTATGCATCCCATATCCAGTGGGAGATAGAAACATACTACTATAAATCAACAGCATTAAATATATCTTTGAATCAGGCAGTTCAAGATTTCATTCTTAGCGTATGTCATTTCTTACAGTGTTGTTGTGTAGAGTCATGATCTGACTCTACTTTTAGTTTGTTTTTTATTATTCTGTTTTAATTTAGCTGTATCTTTCTCTCTTTTGCCATTCCTAATTCTCCAAATCTGCTTGTTTTCTTTGTATCTATACTTCTGATTGCTTTAGCTCAGAATGGACCAGCACTACTTGTTTCTGTGAACCTTCTTTGCCCATGAAAACTTGTCAGAGGCTCTCCCTGGTGAAGATTTTCCAGAGTAAATCAAAACACACCACTCTTTTGTGTTCCTGTATTTTTTCAGTTTTAAGTCATTTTTTCTTCTTTAATTTGTTTCTCAAACTCAACCCAGAAGTCCTCTACAAAACAGAGCTCATCCTAATCTTCCTTGGATGAAATGAAATAAACAAAATTATGAATTGATGGCTGTTTATACCAAATATAGTACCAAATACTCACTTGCCTCGGGCTCTTTTATTTATATCAATACAGTAATCCTTTAACATGAGATTCAAACATGTTGCAGGAAGGGCAATAAACCTAATATTTTTTTTTTTCTTTGGAAACAGGTTTTCACACCATTGCCCAGGTTGGTCTCAAACTTCTGGCTCAAGTGATCCTCCCATCTGAGCCCCCTAAGTAGTTAGGAGTATAGGCACATGCCACTGAACTTCACTTTTGACTCCAGGTGTGTTCCTGAGGGGCTTGGTTGGGGTGGTGAATTTTGACACTAATTTATATTCATAGAGCCATCCTATGAAATTAAGCAGGGGCCAGTAAACTTTTCCTAAATGGCCAGATAGTAAATATTTTTGGTTCTGTGCATCATATGGTAAATGTTTTTAGTTTTACAGACCGGTCTCTCTCCCAACTACTCAATTACTGTTGTACTCCCCAAACAGCCAGACATGATATGTAAATGATATGCAAACAAATGTGACCCTGTGCCAATAAAATCTTATTTACAAAACCAGGAGGGGGCTGGATTTGGCCTGTGGGCCATAGTTTGCAGACCCTTGAGAAAGAGGAATTAGCGTGCACTGAAGATGAAAAAAGCGGCACTCAAAAATACTAAGAATTGTATTCAGTTTCACATAATTCAAACAGAGAAGGTGAAATTTAATCCCAGGGCCATCCCATGCCAAACTTCTGTTTCCATCACCATGTACTGAGTCTTACAGAGTACCCATTTATATGGTTTAATAATTAGGACACCAAAAATTTCCCTAGGCCCCAAATTTCTCCCTCACCTACTCACTGAATTTACAGGTTGCATACATAGAAATTCTGCCCTTTGATGCAAGACTTTTCTGCTTTCTGAATTCCAAATAGCCCTTTGAGAGATAAAAGGGTAAGCTGTATTGATTTTATGCCTATAAACAATGTGTCATCGAAACTCTTCTAATAAAAGCAGTGAGGTTTGCATTCTTGGGCAGGTGAGAGGAAGACAGAAGGATGAGATGGAGAGAACACGCCCAAACTGGGGTAAGACAAGATCAGTCAAGGAAAGCTGTGGACCCCAGAAGATAATCTACATCAACTCAATTTTTCCTGACACTGGCATGACCAATGGATTGTCTATCCAATGGACCAGATGAAAGGAAAATAAAAACACACATTTTCTAGATTCGCATTTAGGCTATTTTAGCTTAAAGAGTTCAAATCAATGTGTGGATAACAGAATCATTTATGAGGTTGCTACTTTTTGTGTAGAACCAATAACATAGGAAGCTTAGAACCCAGGAGAAGAGATAGGAACCAGATATAGAAAACTCATGGTTATCCTAGCCAAAGTCCATCACTTTCTTGACACTGTCATGGAGTTCAAGAGTTCTCCTAGTTATACCCAAAGTCTTCATGACATAACTAATTAAGAATTTAAGTTTTCTTTTGCTTTTATTGTTTTAAGGGTTAGGGTCTCCCTCTATCTCCCAGGCTGGAGTGCAATGGCACTATCATGGCTCACTGCAGCTTCAAACTGCTAGGCTCAAGTGATTCTCCTGCCTCGGCCTCCCAAGCAGCTGGGACTACAGGCATGCACCACCAAGTCTGGCTAATTTTTTTTAAGAGACACAGCCTCACTATGTTGCCCAGGCTGGTTTCCAACTCCTGGCCTCAAGCAATCCTCCTACCTTGGCCTCCCAAATTGCTGGGATTACAGGCATGAGCTACTGTGCCCAGCCAGGATCTAAGATTTTCACAAACCCATTTACGTTTCTAATAATCTGTGATAATATTGATCACCAGATAACTAAGACAGATACTATGTTTAGACAGATACCATGTTTAGATACCAGGTTTTTTTTGAGACGGAGTCTCGCTCTGTCGCCCCGGCTGGAGTGCAGTGGCCAGATCTCAGCTCATTGCAAGCTTCGCCTCCTGGGTTTACGCCATTCTCCTGCCTCAGCCTCCCAGTAGCTGGGACTACAGGCGCCCGCCACCTCGCCCGGCTAGTTTTTTTTTTTTTTTTGTATTTTTTAGTAGAGACGGGGTTTCACCGTGTTAGCCAGGATGGTCTCGATCTCCTGACCTCGTGATCCGCCCGTCTCGGCCTCCCAAAGTGCTGGGATTACAGGCTTGAGCCACCGCGCCCGGCCTAGATACCAGGTTTAACCTCAATGTCAATCTTGTCTTCCTACTTGCTTTATATCCTAGGCAAACTTTTTCTTTTCTTTTTCTTTTTTTTTTTTTTTTTTAATGGAGTCTTGCTTTGTCACCCAGGCTGTAGTGGAGTGCAGTGGCACAATCTCAGCTCATTGCAACCTCTGCCTCCCCGGTTCAAGTCATTCTCGTGCCTCAGCCTCCTGAGTAGCTGGGACTACAGGCATGCATGCATCACCATGCCAGGCTTATTTTTAGTAGACACGGGGTTTTACCGTGTTGGCCAGCTGGTCTTGAACTCTTGACCTCAAGTGATCTGCCCATCTTGGCCTCCCAAAGTGCTGGGATTACAGGCATGAGCTACTGCGCCCAGCCCTAGGCTAACTTTAGTATTTAATTATGTATATAAAAACATATTTTTATATATCTCAAGATTGAACCATTGTTACTTTACTAAAATGATTCAAGAAAAGAAATCCACCAACAATTAGTGTTGCTGACACATGCCATGAGTAAAAACCGAATAAGGTGCATACTACAATGCTAGCAGTATGACCCTGACTTTATAAGAATGTCTCCTCCACTTTCAGTAATAAGCAAAAATGGAATAATATCATATCTACCATATTCTGAAAAAGTTATGATGTCTGATTTACACTCTTTGATAGTCATAGAAATTAAGAAAATAAAATATGTACACTATTTTTCAAACATCCAAGTTTTGATTAATTTTATAGATCATCAAGAGATTCAGAGTATTTTCTCTCCCATCTATTCTTGTTCTGGAGAGCCGGAAAATAATTCCAGTTCCATGAGGCAACTATAAAACATTTGGAACCTGTCAAACTTGAAAATATTCCTCCTGTCTTCAAAGAAACAAGCTACCTTTCCATTAAAGACAATGCTATATCATACTTCCTTCAAGGGACTCTTTCATAAAACTGCATGAACATTCAGCCTTCACTTGAATAGAAATGTTTATCATTAAAACACCTAGTAGCCTGCAGACCTGGAAAAATATAATTCAAAAAGTAATTTATATACTGACATTTACTACTCTCCTTCCTATAAAATGTAATTTCCCTTGCTTATACTATAACGTTGTAATTATTCTTTACTTCTAGTTGGTTCGTGATGAAATATACAATGTTCTTATAAAAGTCACAGACTAGTGTTTATGAGATTATATATCAACATTGGGATATAAAATCCTGACAAACATTCAACTGTATCCTACATAATCCGTTGAAAAGTCAGTCTCTTCTGTGGAATCACCTGAGACCCAAACAATATGTGTTACTATAGGTACTTTGCACTATGACTTCTTTTTCTTACTTTTATTTTATTCCTTTTCTGAATCTATGTAAGAGGAATCAGTCTTTAGAATAAAGTGGTCTTTGATAGGTTAACTAACATATCTCTTAATGGATCAGCTAAAGTATTACCTAGTTTTAAAAGATAATTAGCAAAAGACCTTAACACAGGGAATCAACCAGTCGAATAGATTTCTTTCATTTAACTGCCTGCTTTGTTCATTTAACTGCCATAATTCCAGTGTCTCCCCACTTGGCTAAAAACTCCCACTGGTAAAGATAATTCCTCTGGAACAGCCAACCAAGTGAAAACACAAACTCTTGGAGGACACAGTTAAAACATGCAAATGGCTTGTAAAAGATGTCCAACCTAGGTTGTTCCAAGATGAGACCGAAAGCCCTTTCTTTCTCTCTTCCCCTTTAGTATTTATGATCATAGCAGATGAAAGCTTAAGAAAGCTGTAGTGTTGGAGTGTGGCACAGAGCAGGTTGAATGGAAAGACAGTTGCATTCAGCTGAGTTACAATCAATTTACTGAGCTCTTACTATGTTCCTGGAAAAGTCAAGAAACCTGTGGATCCTGAAATAATTACAGGACTTAGAAACAAACTGAACAGGAAGTGGTAAAAGGAAGTCTCCCAAGTTTCTGGTCAGTAGTAACCTCAATGGAGACCAGAGATACATGGGAACATCAAGCTTTGTAAGTGGAGGGAGTGAGTTCAGCGTGGAGTATGTTGAGGTTGAGATGCCTGTATGACATTCAGTTACAGGGAATGACAGGCTAGAGACATCTGGTATTAGTGGAGAAATCAAGGCTGGAGCTGAGTCATTGAGAACAGACCATGAGTAGGTAGTGACTAAATTGTTAGAGCAGAAAAGGTAGAACCCTGGAGAGCTCCAATGTCCAAGAGCTGGATGGAGGCAGGAGATCCTACAAGGAAACTGAGGTACGAGAAAAATTAAGACATCTGGGAGTCAAATATACAAAGGTCAAGATGTAACAGTGGGGAAAGTGTAGTTAAACAAGGACAAACTCATCAGAAATGGTCAATAAAATTGCAATGGAAAACATCCACTAGACTTAGAAATTAGCAGGGGCAGATTTGGTGGAAAAGTGAGATTGAAAAATAGATTGCAGAAACTTGAGAAAAAATGTGGAAAGGAGAAAGATAAGATGGTAGCTAGAATGAAACCAGCATCAATGAAAGCTTTGCTTTAGAACTGGAAGCTGAGCAGATCAAGCCGGTGGAGAGGAATAGGTTGAGGTTGTAGGCAAACAAGGGAATAACTAATTAACTTGGTTTCAAAAATATTTTTGTTGCCGTGTGTATATGCCAGGGATTATGACGGATACCATGACCAGATATATAGATAATCCATGGTCTCTGACGTAGATGAGATTTGACTTCAGTCAATGCAGGTATCTGAGTTGGGAAGGAATGGGTCTAGAAACTACATGATGAAGTCCACCACATACAGAAGGAAGGCTGACTCCACCTTGGAATACAGAAGACAGGAGAAGATAAACATGGACATGAGAATAGATATGTTTATATTTGTGGGGAACTGCATGGCTTACTAAGAGAAAGAGATTTAGACTAGACTGTGCACTCCATGTAATAGATATGTTTATATTTATGGGGAACTGCATGGCTTACTGAGTAGAAGGGATTTAGGCTGGACTGTGCACTCCATGTGCAATGTGACTTAAAGGACAGAAAAAGGTTTATAATCATACTTGAGAGGGTAGCAGAAGGAGTGAATTAAAGAATATCTCCCTGAGTTACAGGATTCTGTGGGGATGCCCCAGGAAGGGTGAAAAACTTGTGGATATGCTACAGAGATCCAGGGTTTCATAAAAGTTTTGTCTGTGGGCTGGACCATGACAAGGCTCTAGATAATGTAACTTCAACAAGGACAAGCTGAGGTTGGACTTTTTTTCTCCTTGCTTTTGGTTCTGGAAATTAACAGATATTAAATTATGGGAATTTGCAATCCCATACCAGTTTCTAATGGGGAAAGAATGTTGTTTATTGGAAGAACCAGGAGACTAAAAGACATGCTTATTTTATACAATAGATGAAATCTCCACCACCAGTAGAGAAAGATAGCTCTTGCATGAGCTGAGGTTTAAAGGATTTTGGCCTGAGAAGGGGGTTGGTAAGGAATATAGAAGAATATAGTGAAGGATGCAGTTTTGGGGAAAGTGAGAATTGAAGATAACTAGGTAGCTGTCTTGAGAGTGGAACTCCAAAAAGAGAGATATCTGTAAGTACGCTGATATTTTCTAAAGAAAACTGACTGCTCTTTAAAGAATGGATATTTAAGAAAGAGCAGAAACATAATAGTAATTAGGGCCGGGCGCAGTGGCTCAAGCCTGTAATCCCAGCACTTTGGGAGGCCGAGACGGGCGGATCACGAGGTCAGGAGATCGAGACCATCCTGGCTAATTAATACGGTGAAACCCCGTCTCTAATAGAAAATACAAAAAACTAGCCGGGCAACGAGGCGGGCACCTGTAGTCCCAGCTACTCGGGAGGCTGAGACAGGAGAATGGCGTGAACCCGGGAGGCAGAGCTTGCAGTGAGCTGAGATCCGGCCACTGCACTCCAGCCTGGGCAGCAGAGCAAGACTCCGTCTCAAAAAAAAAAAAAAAAATAGTAATTAGGAGACTATTTTAATTTACAGGAAAGAAAAGATAATAGCCTGAACAAGGGAAAGAACTGGACAGATTCCATATGGAATTTAAAATTAGAGACAAAAGGACTTTCTGAAGAATTGGATTTCTGGAGAGAAAAAACAGAAAAATGAAGAATGACTTCTGCCCGTTTGGCCTGAGCAAAAGGCTGAATCTTGGTGCCATTTATTTAGATAGGCAAGCCCAAGAGAGGAACAGGTATGGGCGAAAATCCAGAGCTCGTGTTTGAACATTTTATTTGAAATATCTGCAAGTCATCCAAGTGGAGGTGCTAAGTGGGTGGCTGAATGTAGGACTTTGGAGTTCAAAGAGTGGTCAGGGTGGAAGGGCAGGGAGTCATTAGCACACAGATGGTGGTTAAATCCCTGCAACTCATGAGACCTCCAGGGAAGAGAGCAGTGGCCCATCCACCTTCATTCTTTCCTCACGCTGAGTTCTTTGCCCATGCAATATGCTTCTCTAACTCTCTACACTCATCCATGCTGCTGCGTTTGTGTGGAATGATGCCCATTCCTTGCAAGCCTGCAGATCGCTCACTCTTCAGGACTTCACGAGGGATGATGTGATTCTCATTCCCACCTCCATGTCGGTCATTTCTGCTTCCACTGTTTCCTGAAGTTCTGTCTGTATGCAACACACAGATCTTTGTTATTATTTTACGTATTTATCTCCCAAATTCAAAATTAGGCACTTTTAAGGCAGAAACCAAAATACATCATTGTGCTAGGAATAATGTATGTGTGTGTATGTATGTGTGTGTGTGTATGAGTATGTACGTGTGTCTAGTTATGTGCATGTTTGTATTTGTAGACACATGTGTATATGTATGCATATGTGTACATGTATACCTATGCGCACACTATATTTATAGAAAATTATGGAACGTATTGCTATACAGTGCATATATATAGTTTACATAGTGTATTACAGCATATAGTGTGTGTATATATATTATATAGTATTCCTGGCGTTAGACACAGTGATGTCATAATTTATAGGCACACAATTTCAATGTGATGAGTAGATGGATGAATGGATTAAAAATGAATGAGGTTACTAAACATATTTCCATGAGAACTTTTAGGTAAAATTTATATTGTACCGAGACTCACATACAAATTGACCATTTCAAGTCCATTTAATCTCCAAAGAGACTATTTCTCAAACAGATAGAAATCTCTGTTTCTGGACCATTTTTTGAAGCATTATTTCAAACAAACCTGCCCATTTGGATCCTACATTTTCCCAGGGGTGGAAGGTAATGATGAGCAACCCCTGTGTTTCACTCTGCAAGACCAGCATTGCCTTTCCTAAATTCAGACAAATGTTGAACACATTCTTCTTCTCCTTCTGAATGAGGCCCACCGCCCTGATCAAAGGCAGCTATGATGACGGGGTCCTGCTAGCCTAAAAAAACTCAACATCGAAGGAGCCCCTGAGACAAAGGCCTCCTCCCTCCTACTTTGGTCTCTGCCTTCAAAGTGCCCAACTTTGATTTGGGAGATAAATACGTAAAATAATTGCACAAAAATAAGTGTATTGTATACAGAACTAGAGAAACACTGTAATCCCAGGACTTTGGGAAGCCAAGGCGGGTGGACCACCTGAGGTCAGGAATTCGAGGCCAGCCTGGCCAACATGGTGAAACCCTGTCTCTACTAAAAATACAAAAATTAGCCAGGCATGGTGGTGCGCACCTGTGATCCCAGCTACCCAGGAGACTGAGGCAGGAGAACCGTTTGAACCCGGGAGGCAAAGGCTGCAGTGAGCTGAGATCATGCCATTGCACTCCAGCCTGGGTGACAGAGCTAGACTCTGTCTCAGAAAAACAAAACAAAACAAAAAAACAAAAACAACAACAAAAAACTACAGAAACAGTGGAAGCAGAAATGACATCAATTTGTAACAGTTTAACTGTATGTATTCGCCTTAAAAACAAGTATGTAATACGCATATGTACACGTCATGTAAACATAAAAATAGTCAATCTGTTAAAATGAGACAAGATAAGTTTTCTTAAATTTCCATTACAACACCAAAATTGCACCTACAATAGATAAAAACCATAAGAAAGAATTCAAAAGTCAAACTGTTTTGTATGTCGTACTTTAAATACTATAGTCACATGCATGTGGGTAAGAAGATTTGCCATGTAATTATTCCAAATCAAAGACTCACTCTCCCTCCATTGTGCCTTGATGTGATATGGCGCCCGTCAGGTCACAGTCATCTTGAAAAACATGACACAGTCACTTACTGTTGGTTGCATGTGTGGATGTGAAGTGAAGGGACACCTTTGCACTCTTCAGCCGTGTCTGTCCCCAGTACGTTATGGCTTGCAATTCCACAACATAGTCACAGTCTGGCTGGAGTTTCTCCAGGGTCACAGAATTTTGAAACTAGAAATTAAGAGAATATACCCAAAATGCATTACAAACCTTCCATGTCTCTCATCTTCATTGCAAAATCTCGTGTGTCATTATGAAGCATACCAACTTCTGATTTCTTTTACCAACTTTTCTATATCTTTGGGATCTGAAAATTCAGTTTTACTACGGATCAAAATAAACTTCAGGCCAGGTGCCATGGCTCCTGACTGCAATCCCAGCACTTTGGGAGCCTGAGGTGGGAGGATTGCTTGAGCCCAGGAGTTTGAGACTACCCAGGCAACATAGCAAGACTGTCTCTACAAAAAAAAAAAAAAAAAAAAATTAACTGGGCATGGTGGTGTGCACCATAGTTCCTCAGGAGGCTGAGGCGAGACGATTGAGCCCAGGAGGTTGTGGCTGCAGTAAGCTGTGATCGCACCACTGCACTCCAGCCTGGGCAACAGAGTGAGACCCTGTCTCAAGAAATATAATAAAATAAAAACTAAAAATAAACTTCATAGAAAGGCCAAATGTATTTTGAAAATACTGTTTCTAAACCAATTATTGGTCTCAGATAACATGGAAATAAATCATTCTGAGCCCTCTCCACTCTGAGACACCACCTCTCGAAGGAAAGGGAGCTGTTTATAATAAAGTAACAGAGGTTTATGTTGCCACATACCGGGAAAAATTATGAATTGGCACTAATTGTAATTCTTTGATATCTGTTCTAAATTTTCTAGGAGCAAATTTCCACCAAAAGCTATACAAAAGAAAAATTAACTTGACAAAATGCTTCAAGGTGCTTCATTATTTTCTGTCATAATGTATTGGGCAGGGGGCTGGAGGGCGGGGCCTGTCAGCATTTCATCATGTCACTTTTTGTTCTAGATTCCTAAGCGACTCTCCAATTTCAGCTCTTTCAGCTCATGAGGTAAGTGTGCACTACCATTGTCATTTGTAGCAAAATCCTTCAATATGAAAAATGGAACTGTCATAAAATTTCATAAAGTGAAAATAGTATAATGGCTAAATATCAATGATACAGACTTTTGAGGCATGTTTTATAATTCTGAAGGGCACAGATATTGAAATCTTTAGCCTTGCTATCTTTTCATTTCTAACCATTTATTTATCTACGAAATTCAACTTTGTAAGTGACAGGAAAAGGTCTTTATGTAAATTTTATGACGAGATAAAGGAATGCATACTAAAACGAAACCAAGTAACTATTTTTATGCAGTAAGCATTTCAAATAACACAAGATGTTTGATATCGTAAGAATCTCATTGCAGAAAATGGTTCAATGAAGATTTTATTTCTTAGCATCTGACGAATAAACCACTCCAGATCCTTTTAATCAATGAGAAGAACATATTGTGACATGTGCCCTTCTTAAGCTGTTACTGCTCAGTGATTAGATTATAGATGGAAACACCTCACAACAGAAAAGCCATGAATATCCACTCTTCCATTTACAAGGATCTCTCTCTCTCTCTCAAAAAAAAAAAAAAAAAACAAAAAAACAAAAACCTAAAAGTAAAGCACATTTTGCATAATATCATTTTCTATGGCCAGACAGGTAAGATGGAGATCATTTAAACTGTTCCTTTGATTTCCAGAGTTGTGACTGACGTTTAGATAGGAGTAGGTCAACGGTCTAAATGCAAATGCTTCTGCCTAAAATATAAAAGGCAAAACAGCCGGCACGACCCTGCATTCTGTGAACTTCCTTGGTAGAAATGAATGGGAGGGAAGCTTTCCTGCATCCATAGCATCTCTCAGTTCAGCAGAGGCCTCTTTTCAGGCCAGTTGCCTTGAGTTGAAATACACTCTGTGGGAAGAACAATCCTTCCTCCAGTTCCCACTCACCCCATCCGTAGTCTTTCTCCGCTTCTTCTTCGTTGGGACGAGAGACTTACTGCTGACCGTCCAGCTCCAAAAGACCTTGTAGTGATGCACAGGGATGTCCGGCTCCTCAGGGAGATCCCAAACGATAGTGATGGTCACACTCCCATCACTGTTGACGGTGGAGTTGGCCAACCGGAGGTTAGCCGGCGCTGGTGGGGCAGATGGATCTGAAATTCCAGTACAAAGACACATCATATGAATTCACAAAACTAACATCTTTGGACATGTAATGACTACATGGTCAACACGTGAAGCATTGCTTTTTATAGGTAGAAAAGCTGAAAACGGGGGTGAAGGGGCACGGTGGCTCATGTGTGTAATCCCAACACTTTGCAAGGCTGAGGCTGGCATATCTCTTGAGCTCAGGAGTTTGAGGACAGCCTGGGCAACAAAGTGAAACCCTGTCTCTACAAAACATAAAAAATTAGCTGGGCAGGATGGTGCATGCCTGTGGTCCCAGCTGCTCAGGAAGCTGAGGTGGGAGGATTGCTTGAACCCGGGAGATCAAGGCTGTAGTGAGCCGTGATTAGCACCACTGCATTCCAGCCTGGGGAAGAGAATGAGACACTGACTCAAAAAAAAAAAAAAAAAAAAAAAAAAAAGGTAAAAGAAAAGCAAAGCTGACAACAAGCAATTAAGTAAGATCTCCTTGTTAAGCCTCATATTAAAAGATAGTCTATTAAACAGTAATATAAATCTGTTTGGTCCAAATTTGTAATACAGAAGGATCATTTTAGGCATTTCCATACCAGGGCAACCCAGCCAAATTTTTACTGTGCTGAAATTGATACATTTTGGTAAAATATAGTATAGTTCAACGGGGGTGAATTGACATTAAATAGGTAAGTAACAAAGAATCACCTTTTAACACTCTGAAAAGAAAAAGAAATTCAGCTCACACAAGTAACTGTTTTCATCTTCATGCCCTGTAGCTAGCGATTCTTGCATCAGCTAAGAGCAATAAAGGGAAATCAGAAAAGAAAAAAAATTAAAACCTGCACCATTTTTTATCCACATTGCACACTGGATGACTTACGGATAGCATTCATTTTTGTGATTGTACCATTTCTGGTTTGTCTTATTAACGAAAAGTTTCTCAGCTGTCAAGAGAAAGATGAGGTGCTGGAATTACCACCTCACAAATCTCCACTGAAACTACATATATGAAGAAGACTAAATATAGCAAAGCTGGAGGGTCTTTACTTCATTTTCTGTTACAAATTGAGCAAGTGGAGATGCTACTCACCACCAGTGATTTACAGAGGGTTTCATTTCAAGATGCCATCATGGGAAGATGCTGTAAATAATTCTAATTATAGTACCATCTGTGTTGGAGCCTCAAAAAAGTCGTATCTAACTTGATATAAATGAAGAAGACTGGAGAAAAAAAAATCCATGTTTTTACTCTCAGTCGTTCGTGGTTTTGGAATGATGGAAACATAAGGTATTTTTTGAAATGTATTGCTTTCCTCTATGATATATCATGTCTGGACATTTAGTTAGGTTAGTTTCTTTATTTTCTAAAATAAGAAAGCCTCACAGTATTTTTTAGGTAAGAGGCTAATCGAAAGCGTATTAGGTGATACTGCTAGTCAAGTCATTCTCTCTTTTTTTTAAACTAACTTTTATTTTCAGTTCCAGGGTACATGTGCAGGCTTGTTACAGAGGTAAATGTGTGCCATGGTGGTGTGCTGCACAAACCAACCCATCACCTAGGTATTAAGCCCAGCAACCATTTAGGTGTTCTTCCTGATGTTCTACCTCCCCACCTCCCCCAAGCAGGCCCTGGTATCTGTTGCTGCCCTCCATGTGTCCACGTGTTCTCATCCTTCAGCTCCCACTTATAATTGAGAGTATGCAGTCTTTCATTTTCTGTTCCTGCATTAGTTTGCTGAGGATAATGGCTTCTAGCTCCATCCATGTCCCTGCAAAGGACATGATCTTGTTCCTTTTCATGGCTGCATAGTATTCCATGGTGGATATGTTCCACATTTTCTTTATCCAGCCTACTGTTGATGGGCATTTGGGTTGGTTCCATGTCTTTGCTATTGTGAATAGTGCTGCAGTGTACACAAATGTGCATGCATCTTTATAACAGAATGATTTATATTCCTTTGGGTATATACCCAGTAATGAGATTGCTGGATCAAATGGTATTTCTGAGTCAAGCCATTCTCAATCAACATCAGGAATCTCTGGAATGTCCAAGACTTACACTGGGATATGCTGATTCCCTGAGTGCAGGTGGGACCCAGGATTATGTATATCTTACATGAAACACACAAGTAATATGAGGTAGATGACCTGCAGGTCAAAAGTAGACAAGTACTGCATCAGGTGGCTCCTATGAGGTCTGAACATCACATATGTAAGGAGGAAATGTTTTTTTCCTCTTGTTATCGCAATGGGAAGCACCCCAGTAAGGAGATTTGGCAGCGCCATCTGAGGACTTCCCCAGTCATCAATATTCACAACACTGCTGATCACTTACTTCCTTCTCTTAGAAATGCAACGTTCATTTGGTGTTCAGGACATTACTCTACTGGATTTTTGTTGTTGTTGTTGTTGTTGTTTTTGAGACAGTCTCGCTCTGTCACCCAGTCACCCAGGCTGGAGTACAATGGCGTGATCTCGGCTCGCTGCAACCTCTGCCCGCCTGCCTGATTTAAGAGATTCTCCCACCTCAGCCTCCCGAGTAGCTGGTATTACAGGCACCTGCCATCATGCCTGGCTAATTTTTGTATTTTTGTAGAGATGGGGTTTCACTATGTTTGCCAGGCTGGTCTTGAACTCCTGACCTCAGGTGATCTACTCGCCTCGGCCTCCCAAGGTGCTGGGATTACAGGCGTGAGTCATCACGCCCGGCCTCTACTGGATTTTCATTCAGTTTCAACAAAAGCTATTTTTCAGCCACATGCTCCATGATCCTTAACATCCCATGATCTCTAGACAGGAGAGTGTTCTGCGTGTGAATTCAGGGGCCTCTCTCTTCTCATCTACACTCGCTCTTAGAGAGCTCATCAGGTGTCACAGTTTTTCAAAAATCTTTGTGCTGATAACTTTCAAATTGATGTCTTCAACATAGACTATGCCCTTGAATGCAGATGCCATCATTCAAATATCAATACTCAAAAAATTGCATTCCAGTAGCTCCACTTGGAGGTCTCAGAGGCATTCAAAACTAATGTGCCCCAAAGCAAAATCATGATCCCTACGCATAGCCCACCACCAACACATATCCCACCACACGTAGCCTACCACTGACACCCCCATCTCAGTCCATGGGAATTGCTCTTTCCAGTTGCTCTGGCCCCAACCCTTGAAGTCATACATTTATTTTCCACTCACATCCCTTGAGCAAACTGTGTTAGCACTACCTTCAAAGTGTAATAGAAATTTAACTGCCTTTCACCACTTACAATGTCCTGGGCCAAGCCAACATCACCTCTCCCTGATTATTGCCAAGGGCTCACCACTGCCTCCCTAGAGGTTTTTCTGAATACAGCAGTCTGATGATTCTGTACTGCACAGTCCTGAATGCCCTGCAACCCGTGCCTCGGTTACCTCCCAGAGCACCTTTCCTTCTATCACCTTCGCCCCTCAGCCCAGCCACACTGGTTCCCATGCTATTTCCTGGAGAGGAAAACTGCGATGCTACTAAGGCTTTTCCTCTCCCTTTGCCTAAACGCTTTCCTTGATGTCTCCACGGCTGGCTCCTTTCCTGCTGCAGGTCTACTAAATGTGACCCTATTTTTAAAAAATAGCTACATATGCTTTGCTCCATTTACCAAAACAAAACAAAACAAAACACCATGATTATGCCTTGCTTCATTATTCTCCAAGCCCTTATTACCAACTGTTATGGTAAATATTGAGTGTCAACTTGACTGGATTGAAGGATGCAAAGTGTTGCTCCTGGGTGTGCCTGTGAGGGTGCTGCCATGGGGATTAACATTTGAGTCATTGGACTGGAAAAGGCAGACCCTCCCTCAATCTGGGTGGGCACCATTCTAATCAGCTGCCAGTGCAGCCAGAATAAAAGCAGGGAGAAGAACGTGGAAAATTTAGACTGGTTTAGTCTTCTGGCCTACATCTTCCTCCCGTGCTGGATGCTTCCTGCCCCCGAACATCAGACTCCAAGTTCTTCAGCTTTGGGACTTGGACCTTTGAACACAGACTGAAGGCTGCACTGTTGGCTTCCCTAGTTTTGAGGTTTTGGGACTTGGACTGGCTTCCTTGCTCCTTAGCTTGCAGATGGCCTATTGTGAGACCTCATCTTGTGATTGTGTGAGTCAATACTCCTTAGTATATATAAACTCCCCTTTATATATACATCTATCCTATCAGTTCTGTCCCTCTAGAGAACCCTGACTAATACACAAACTGACTTATTAGGTACCTTATTTGCTGTCTGCTTCTAGTCACAATAGTGAAAACTCCCTGAGAGGAGGAATGTTTGTCTGTTTTTTCACATCTGTATCTCCAGAGTCCAGAAGAGCACCTAGCCCACAGTATGTACTCAGTAAGCAATTGCTGAATGAATAAATGAATGAAGGACAGGCTTCTCCTAAACGTTAGCTTTGATTTGTAAGGTGATATATTTCAGTTTCAGGTTCAAACCCTGTCAATCAGAATTGCTAAATCACAAGATCCTAAAGTGAATTGCAAAATCAAAGGAATGTTCTTCTCAGTTTGAAATAAAATAATTAAAGCAACCCCTCTTCCTCTGGTGTAGGAATCAATCCTTAACCTACAAAAGGGAGTTACCAACCTTCCTGGGAGGGAACCTAGCTTACAACTGAATCATCACTTCAAGGCAAGAGAAGAATTAAAACGTGAGAAGATAATAACAGTCGTTCGTGTTCTCAGCAATGCACCTGAATGTCTGCATGCTGAAAATAAGTAGTCATATGAATTTTGCAGATATTCTAGGCTCATAAGGAAAAGCTCAAAATAATCTCCTCTTCTAAAGAAACTCTTAACATTTAAGAAGGTCACTGAATTTGATCATCTTCTTTAATTTATGTTATTCATTACATCATTTCCTGCCCTGGAAAATTTTTCTTAGACGTTATCATAATAATCTAGAATAACATCATCTATTTTATGAAACATTATGAAACATGAAACAACACAATTTATGAAAACAACATTTCAGAAAATAATGCTTTAAAAGATATGAATTAATAATATTTTCTTTACATTTTCTCAAAAGGAAGGCCCATTTTGAGTTTACAATAGCAAGATGGCATACTTCCATTACCAAGATGAGGTACTCCCATCTCTTTCTCCCCCAAAATAATCACCATAAAATTGTAAAACCAGGTCAGGCATCATGACTCACGCCTGTAATCTTAGTGCTTTGGGAAGCTGAGGCAGGAGGAGTGTTTGAGGCCAGGAACTCAAGACCAGCCTAGGCAATAGAGAAAGACCCTATCTCTACAGAAAAAAAAAAAAAAAAAAAAAAACCATAAAATTAACTGGGGCATGATGTTGTATGCCTGTTGTCCTAGCTACTCAGGAGGCTGAGGCAGGAGAATTGCTTTAGTCTGAGAGTTCAAGGCTACAGTGAGGTATGACTGCACCAGTGCACTCCAGCCTGGATGAGAGAGTGAGATTCTGGCTCTTAAAAAAACAAGAACAAAAAGAAAACAAGACCAAAAGAAAATGGCAGAGATCACCTGTTTATTGCCGTGATTCTCCTCTGTAAACAAGCCATTCATTCATCCACTTATTCACTATGGGGTTCAGGTGAGACAGGGTCAATCCAGTTTGTCTAATCTGAAGCATTTTACTCAGTCCTAACAAGTTTCTATATTTAAGCCATTCTCTGCCTTGAGAATTGGTTCCCTACATTATGAAACAAGGTGTATTCATTTGGCTGAATTATACGGAATGTTTTATTTCATTATGCATGATGTTTTAATTGTTTTAGAATTTTGAAATGTAGTTGGAGATTTCCATGTGAAATGTATATATATGTGTGTGATACACACACACACACATACACATATATAGATATACATATGCATAAATAGACAGCGGCTTATGAGAGACAGAGAGTCAGAGAGGAAAACTCTATACTCTATGTTATTATAAAGCCCTCAGGAATTTGTAACTTATTTCACGTTTTTTTAACTGATGAGGGTTTTAGGGGTCAGAGAGGTAAAGATCTATGTCCAAGGTCATTCACATCATTGACGGCAGAAGAAGGAGTGTGAGAACAAAAATGAGAGCAGAAAAATGGGGTTGAAGGTCTAACAATACACACCTCTACGTGCCACACTCTACATATATATTCCACCATCATAATGAGGGACAATATCCCTACAGAATGTAAAAATTCAAAGCCTTTTAATGGGAAAAGTGTCTGTTACAATTGTCTAGTGTAGGCATTGATAGGCTTTTTCTGGAAAGGGCCAGATAGTAAAGATTTTAGGTTTTGTGGACCATATGGTCTCCGTTACAATCACTCAACTCTGCCCTCATAGCTCAAAAGCAGTCACAGACAATATGTAAACAAATGAGTGTGGCTATGTTCCAATAAAACTTTATTTGCAAAACTAGGTTACAGGCCAAATATGGACCCTAGGCCACAGACTGCTCTCCCCTGGTTGGGAGAATTTCAAAAAGTGTGATACCATTAGGTTTAGGAAACTCGATTTGAGCACTGTTTATCCCTAATTTTACAAACATACAGTTGTATTTTGTCTACTAAATGTTAACATTGTTGTTCTCATTTTAGAGATGGGGAAATTGAGGATCACAATTTGATTCACTACTTCAAGAGCAGAGTTTGATTTACTGCCTCTTCAAGTGAGAGGATGGGAGTCACACCACAAGACCAGTGCTCTCCTCACCTTTCCCCTGAGTCTCAAATCCGGGCATTTTCCCTCAGCTCATTTCTCTTTCTGTTTGATGCCAACTCCCTCCTTACAATCTTCACAATTATTTGCAGAAACACACTGCAGAGAACAAGCACATTTTCAGAGATGACTGAAGTAGGAAGGCTGTATTAGCTCTTTCTACGCTATACAATTAATGTGATTACCAACATAAAATACGCTAAATATTTAGCATGTATACCCAATTTCAGTCTTGGGGAAAAATAGTTCCTTTTACTGATGATCACATGGAACATTTGGATTTCAGAAAGATAAATTTCAGGGTTTGTCACTTAACCCCTTGTGTTTCATGCCACAAACAGGCAAAGTAACAAGCACGAAGGTTTGACACAATGGAAAGACTTTGAGCCTATGTTGGGTAAAGTGACAATAAAATCACTTATCACCCTTGGAGAAATGCAGGCCTATTATTGCACTGACATGAATCTCATGGGAAAAGACCACTTCTGCTTGTCCCAGCAGACATGCCATCACTTTTTCTGAGGCAGGCTCCTCTAGGTTTAAGACAACACTATTTGTTAAATACAGGAACCCATGAGGCTACAAAGACAGCAACGAGTATAGATCATCATAAAGAAACACGCACATGTGTACATGGAGAACAATACCTATTTCAATGAATGTTGATTTTACTTATTTCATTTCTACCAATAATGTCTATAGATTAAACTTCATACAGAAATGCATCGTAAGAATACCTCATAAGGGTATACTTGTGGTGTATATCTGATGTAACTTTGGTCAAGTACAGTTACATTTTAAAAACAATAATATAACTATGTCACAAAGTTTTCAACTAAATAGAAGTTTGGTTCTAATAATATTTAAACTTTTTTTTTTCTTTTCAGACTTGGCAGTTGGGGTAGTGTTCCTTCTCCCTTTAAAAAAAAAAAAAAAAATCTTAGCAAAGCTGCTGAAGCTACACTGCAGGCAAATTTCCAACTATTAAATAGTTTCAAGACATATGTACAGCCAAGCCTTTTGCCCATTGGAAAGGGCACATCTCGAGCAGCTGTAGAACAGAGTAAAAAGTCATGGGTCCCCACGGGGCAACAGGGAACTTTATTACCATCAGTGATGTCTGCTGTAGTTTTACTGAGCATGGAATAACATCCAGTGTGATACTTATATGCTGTGAAAACAATGCTGTCTGCTTCCTTTTCCTTTGTAATGTATCCTATGCACATGGGGAAATAAGGAGAAAAAGATGGATGAAGGACTTGGAATTTGGAGGGAAATGAATATAACAACCAGAAGATAATATGCTAGGTGAAGGATAATTTAAGTTGGATTTTTATGTTTCTTCATAAGATCCCTTAAAAGCGTGTTATTTTGTAGTGTCAAATTGATATTGACTAATTTCAAATGAACAAACATATGCTTGCCCGCTTTTGGCGACATATCAAAAAAATGAATTTGGATTTTGCCTTATACAATCCACAAAATCAGAACTCTTCCTTCTTTTACTACCCATATTGACACATAGATGTAGTCACAGTGGCCAGAAACAAACACGTCATTTCCCAAATTCAGCAAACTGGTAAATACTATTTTGTAATAGGTTCTAGCTACTTAGCAATATATATTTCCAATGCTAAGCATGCAATATTTTGTATTTTTGTATTTTGCAATTTTGTATTTTAAAATAACTATTTTTACTTATTTGATACATGTCAGCAATATCAAGGAAAAGTTAAACACCAATTTACTGAAAAAGATTAGCAACTGCAACACGGAACCCAAAGGTATTTTTATATTTGTGACCCTGACTCCAAATTGGCCATTCCCAAAATCTGGGCTCTCTGTTGGTTAGACATTAGTGGTTTTCTCATTCCAAGAAGTGGGCAATAACGTAAAGCTTGTCAGATTTTGGGAAATGAGAGAGGTGAAAATAAAAGAAACTAGAAAGGGATGCCTGTGTCTGATTATTAACTTTGTACCATAGAGGAAGAAGCTTAGGAATATTTAATAATGTGGGAATTCCTTTCATGATTTCACCACATTTTATTCATGAAACTATTAATATATTTATTTTAAACCATAATTCAAAATGTATTAGATCCACTCTAACAGGAATCACGCTGATGTCGAGTTAAACAAGAGGTAAACAACAGATGTTTTCAGGGTCCCACCCTGACTTTCTTGTGCTATGCTGTTTCAGGGCACATCAGCTCAACTTCTGAACGCCCCTCCCACACCTCCTCACCTAAGGCTGTGTCTGGGCTCAGAGCAAGCTCTGCCAGCATGCAGACCAGATACGCTAGGAATAGCTGCAGACAAAGACTGACTTGAACACCCTTAACCTCCCTCCAGCGAGGAGTTCTGAGGTGTGTGTTCTTCACGCTAGCTCCCTGAGTGCCCAGTGGAGAGTAAGCTTAGGTTGCCTATGGTAAATAATTCGCCCTTTATTGTATTCTTTCTACACCCTGTCCTACTTCCCTTCTTACCTACCACATTCCTGGATCACTTCCTAAGTAAACTGCTCACACTCAAAGCCTTCACTTGGATCAGGTTCTGAAGGTGTCTGATCTTTGATGGGCAATCTCTATTTGTTGAAATTTGTGTTTCAAAGCAGCAAATATCAACTTATGTAGGAATATGAAGACATATCAACATCTTGTGCTCAGAGGTTTCATGTTGTTTGTTCCAAATGGAATGGGATAGAAAAGTTTAGGTAGATCCCCAGGAGTGACCTGTGAAGGTAACTTACTATGTGCAAAGATACAGTCCCACATTCTAAATAAAGAGACAAAAAGTAGAAATGAGCACTAGGCATTCATCAATTAAACTGTTATTCATTTTTAATTTCAAAGCCAACGTCCCATCTCAAGTACCAGGAGGAAATACAGTATAGACAATTTAAGTAGGCAAATATAAAAATTATCCCAAAATCTAACAAAAAGTAATGATTTTGCCCATCCTATATTTATGCATTTTTTCTGGAAGAGGTAAGAGTTAGCAGTAAAAATATTCAGAAATGGTATTCACCAGGAAAACAAAAAGCATGAAACTAATTTACTAATCTATGAATAACTTAGAGTTTTCTATAAAAATAGATATGTTGAGTTAGGTCTAAGTTATGGGAAAATAAATGACTTAAGAAGAAATTAAATAGTAGCCAATCCATTTTGCCAAACATGGACTAATTTTGTATTTTAAAATAACTATAAAGAAGATAAGGACAAGAAGTTTGGCTTTTCCATGAAAATCAGCTTTATAGTCCATGAATCCTATGCAGTGGGCCTAAACTAACTGGAACTCATTTTATCTATTTGTGCTGTTTAGTTTTACTTTTATTTGCTGAGATATTCATGGTAGATGAAAAAAATAAATAAATGAATAAAAACCCTTCCTGTTTTCCTTGACCCAGCCTTAAGTTATCAACACTGTCTCTCTACCCAAACCAAATACAATAGATAATTGCTTACTTTTTGTACAGACTACTACCTTGGAAGTGGTGACTGGTTTTAAAACGTAATTTTAAACCACCGGAAGACTGGCACACTTTCAATTCTGGAGCAAACAGGGATAAATGGGCATTTATTGAATGAAAATGCACCATTTTTTGAAACACCGCGGTCATTGCAGTTACTATTAAAATGTTGTTCTATCTCTCACTTTGATAAATACACCTGATAGGGTTTGGCTGTGTCCCCACCGAAATCTAAACTTGAATTGTATCTCCCAGAATTTCCACATGTTGTGGGAGGGACCCAGAGGGAGGTAATTGAATCATGGGGACCGGTCTTTCTCGTGCTATTCTTGTGATAGTGAGTAAGTCTCATGAGATCTGATGGGTTTATCAGGGGTTTCTGTTTTTGCTTCTTCCTTACTTTCTCTTGCTGCTACCATGTAAGAAGAGCCTTTCGCCTCCCACCGTGATTCTGAGGCCTCCCCAGCCATGTGGAACTCTAAGTTCAATTAAGCCTTTTTGTTCCCAGTTTTGGGTATGTCTTTATCAGCAGCATGAAAACAGACTAATACGACACCCAAAATTTACATTTCCATATGTCTCAATTTGAGGTGCATCCCAAATGTTAGTTCTTACAGTCTTACAAACCAAAAATGTAAGCACTGAATTCATAGTGGATTCCATTATATTTTCAGTAAAGATGCATCACAGAATTATGGGAGTTTAACAAATCAGTAAAACAGTGGAAGACAAACCCTCCCTCCAGGATATGTATAAAGGAGACTTAAACAGTACGTTAACAAGATGCTGCCACATCTTTCCCTACCTTCCTCAAGCTCATCAAAAGTAGAAAAGAGCCTCGCTGGGAAAAAAATGTCTTTAACAACTTTTTTGAAATATATAATTTCCATACCATAAAATTCTCTCATCTTAAGTGCTCACTGACATTCTTGTATTTACTGTGCTGTGTAACCGTCACCATCACTGGGTTCTAAAATGAGTCCATCAACCCAAAAAGATTGATCCTTTATCCCTTACTGAGAAAATGTAAAGGTAGAAACAACATTTTCTGTCTTTACCTTCTCTTTTTATTACTCATGTTTCATTTCCTCATATATTGAACAAGGATTTGTTGAGCAGCTACTATGTGTCAGGTACTGTTCTAGGCAGTGGGAATAATAAGTAAAAAAGAAAACATATCTGCTCTTATGAAACACAGAAACAGACACACACATTCATCCTGATTGGATGCAAGGAGAAACCGTGGACAAGATGAATAAGCAAAATACTAAGGCAGGATAGACAGTCTTAATAGAAAATAGAAACAAAAATACAACACAGACGACATGGATCTGTTTGCTTGTTTGTTTATACATAAGAGCAGCATGGCTAAAGACGGTTTTGCTGGAAAAGAGATATTTATATAAAGAAGGTAAGCCAGCCAGCTTTTCAACAATCTGAAGGAAGAGCATTTCCCTGGTCCAGGACCAGGTAAATGCCAATATCCTGAAGCAAGGGAAAGAATATAGTATTCAGAGAACACAGAAGAGCCTAGCGGGTTGAGCAGGAAAACAGGGAGGGTAGTGATGAAGTCTAAGAGGAAGGAGAAAGGGGGGTCAACTGGCTCTTAAAATCCATTGTAAAGAACACGGCTTCTACTCTGAGTCAGGTGGCGGAAGCTGCTGGGACACGTTCAGCAAAAAACTGACGGGAAGTGGCTCAGATTTTAGTAGGATCACTCAGGTTGCTGTGTTTAGAGAGGACTAAAAAGGAGGGGATCCAGACGTAGAAATTGGGAAGCAGGGATGACAGGCCAGGGTCTGAAACCCAGGATCCAGAAGTGGGGATCCGAAAGCAGGAATGAGGGGCCAGGATCCGGAAACAGGAATCCAGAAGCCTTAAGGCAGAAGCCAGGAGGCAGAAGTGGGGATGTGATTAGGAAGCTAATACAATTCCCAGTTAAAGACAGAACTGAGCTGATTAGGGGAAACACAGGGAAAGGTGAATGAATCAAGGCAGATCAGAGGATTTGTGGTAGCTTGCAGAAAATGTTTAGAATCGAGAATGACTGCAGGCCTCTTTTGCCACAAACTGCTGCAAGAGCAGCATTGCCGATGACTCAAATGGAGGTTATTGAGAGAAACAGTGCTTAAGGGGAAAGTCCTTCATTTCCTTGGGGACGCTTGTATTTCCAGAAAGAGAGTAATCATTTATCGATCACTGTGACTGCTATGCTTTTGGCCTTTTTTTAAATTTTTTCCCCCCAAATAGGCTTTTCTAAGGAATAGATTAAGTACCAAGCTGCAGGATACTCCCACTCTATAGGACTGCAGTTCAGATAAATGGGTAATAAAAGAGGCAAAAGACACAGAATTAACTTTATTTCTATCTTTAAATTTTCCCGGTAAGTCATGAAGGATTTTACTGGGGTGATGGGCTCATTCTAAAACGAGATGGTGGTGATGGTTGCACAACTCAGTAAATACTAAAAATTATTTAACTGTACACTTAAACTAAGTGATTTTTATGATATAGAAATCACGTTTCAATGAAATTCTTGAAAACATTTTTCCCAGTGAATCTCTTCTCAACGTTTGGTGAGAATGAGAAAAGTGTGGAAAGATGTTGTCCCACCTTGTTAGTGATTAAGTCTGCTTTAGAGATGTCATAGAAGGAATGTCTACCACCTTTAGCTGATATGTTAAACTCCCGTCATTCTGGGACTCATCTTCACTGAAAATATAATGGAATCTTCCACAAATTCTGTACAGACATTTTTGGTTTGTAAAATTGCAAGAACTAAAGTTTGGGATGCTCCTCACAATAAGACATATGGAAGTGTGAATTTTGGGTGTATTTGTAACAGTGACAGAACAACATTTTAATGAAAACTGCAATAGCTGCATTTTCATTCAATAAAAGTCCACTTAAATTTGGGAGATGCAAGCTTCCATTCTAGAGTATTAAGTTGCTCCGATATACTAGGAAGTGTCAGGACAGCTTGGCCTTCCTACTTTCAGTTAGCAGCACCCTCATGACCCTGGGGCTGTCAAAGGATCTCTCTCCAGATCCTGAGGATCTGTAACAATCACGGGAGCAAAAGGCTCTGTAACAATCACGGGAGCAAGGCTCTGTAACAATCACGGGAGCAAAACCACCTTGCTCACCTCCACTAGGCAGGAGGTGCCACTGCAACTCTTACAGGAAATTAATTCAGCATCTGTCTCTAGAGGCTGAGAACCACTTCTGTCTGATGTCTGGTTTTGCAGTCTTATTCACAGAGCACCAGCCCAAATCCTGCAGGCAACTGAACAGATGGTAACACATTTTGACCAGAACATGTCTGGATCAAATTTGAACCATGAAACTCAAGATGAAGCATTCTGAGGCATTTTATTGATCACAATTAATTGTTTATTTCACTTGCCTCTCTAAATTTTCAAATCAGTTGGAGACAGAGTCTTAAGACAAGGTTTGATGTCTTTATTTACAATTTCACTTTAAAGTTTGCTTAGTTCATGAATTTGCCTCCCTGGGGAGGAAAAAAAAAAACTTTTTTTTTTTTTTTTTTAAAGAGGCTTTTAAATGTAAAGGGTTACATTATTCATTAATGTCACAATAAATAAATTTATTTAAAATAAAATAAATTTAAATTAGCTTCTGTGTAAGAAGATAACTTGTGATTAGTAAGAGAACAATGTAACTAATCTGTATTTATGAAACCAGATCCTTATAATTAGTGAAGCAGATGTCTAATTAATTTGGAAGGTACACAGCCATATGGACACAACTAGAAAAATAAACCTGAAGATATTATTAATAGCTGGTCAAATTATGTCCTTCAACCATCACAGATCAACCACAAATGTAGCACATTGTTCATCTGATTCCACAGAGGTTTTAAAATATCGACGCAGTCAGAACTGAACAAAATTATAGCAATGATTAAATGACTTGGGAGGGGTTTAAATTCTAGATGTTATGAAGCAAAGGTAGGAGTCAAATTCACTTTCAGTTTAACAATCATTGCAAGAAAGGCTATTTTGCCTAGAATAGCTAAAATTCAGTGTTTCTCTTTGAAAATCAATTGAATGGTGCTTGATACAGAATATCTTAAAGCAAAAACTCAACAGATGTTGAAAATGAAAACTCCTTGCCACCTCAAAGTTTAAAAAAACTCCCTTATGTTATCTTCTATGATATACTGCAGGTAAAATTCCAATTTTGTCCTTAACCATAAATGTACATGGTACCTTCAAACACATCTGGTCCCGTTCTCCAAAACAGCAAAGCCACCTGTTGACTAACTATAAATATGAACATAGAGACAGTGAATCTGCATTCCATGTGTGCCTGGGAGCAAGGACAGTATTCTGTGTCTGGGAAGAAAAGGAAGGCTGACCTTTGGAAGAACGGAAGTGTTTGCTGGGGGCAGTGAAGCCTCGAGTTCCGTGCACATTCACAGCAGCCACCCGAAACTGGTACCATCGGCTGGGTCTTATGTCAGTCAGTTGAACTCGCTCATCTGTGGTCTGAGGGGACATGTCACAGAGCACAGGAAACATGTCATTTTTTATTCCAATATGTTGGTTGGATCTGTTTAAAAAAATACACTAACCCATCAGCCAATGCAACTCAGTCTGTCCTCCTCCTGATAAGAGGGGCTTCTCATGCCCAGTTATGAAGAGAGCTGTCAGCGAACAAAGAACCACTGATATTTCACCCCAAAGAATTAAACATCTCTTGAAGTCAAAACATTATGACAAGAGCTTGGGCTATTTTAAAATCTGGTGACTAATTACAGCATTTGAGATATTCAATCAACAGAGAATATTTATGTGTAGTAATTGTTACATTACAGCAAGAAGATGAAGTCATCTTCAAATTATAGAAAGAAAATGCCTTTTTAACTCACATGCCAAATGTAACAGTAAAATAGGTATAACAACCCACATGCAACCCACTAGCAGTTTCTGGAAGTAAATTATAACCCAAGCCATTGTTTAAAAATCTCTTGAGTAAATCACATAACATCTATGAAGAACCAGTCCTGATCTAAAAGGGTGAGATGTGTTAGCATATATTTGTTCAATAAAATGCCCAAAAGGAAAAAAACAGACACTGGGGAAGATCAGAAGGTTTTGCTGTCTCTAGTGCTACAATTTTAAGATATCAAATAACTTTAACAGTCTTCATATTATATATCTGCTTTCAACAATGCTCCATGTTTTGTTTCTATTGGTAGATCGGAAAACCTTTGCCCTGAATTCCAAGAAATAACCATCTACAGTCTATGCCCTCATCTATATCAGGTGCCAAACTCAACTCGGATCTGTGGATGAAACTAAGGAAACAGGATTGGATTTGAACACTCCCAAACTTCAGTTTATAATAACTGAGGTTATAATAACCTCAGCTTAAAATAACTTAATGTGAAAATGACTGTCATGTTTACATCAATATCTCAAAGAAGCTGAACATTTCTGAGATCAAAGGAAGAATATGAACTCTTACATGTGGCTTTCTACCTGATTTGGCAGACTTTGAGAAAACACTTTCACCTTTGTCATTTAGAGTTTCAGCTGTGAATTTAAAAAGCTTAAAGTCAGCGTGGTATCCACAGCGTTTAGCAGAGAAGGAAGTATTACATGTAGCATTAACAGGAAAAAATAATACCAACAACAATAATAAAATAGCTTTTCACTTTCCAAAAATCTTTTGGAGATAAAAGAGATGATCTTATTGTCAGTTACTTTCATAAATCTTTAAGTAATTTGGAAAAATTACAAATGAATCTGTACCATGATTTATGAAAGCATGCCGTGTAAATCAAATGGAATTTCAGGCTGTATTCTGAGTAGCTTCATGTTTTACTGAAGCAAATTTTTTTTATATAAAATATAGGTGTAGAATAGAATTACTATATTTATTTGACCTTTTTTTTTTTTTTTTTTTCTAATTTAATGTTGTGTTTTTACATCAAACTTCTTATTTATTTTGGGGTCTTTACATTGTTTTATTTTAGTGCTTAACCCCTTTGAGATACTGCTTTTTAGAAGATATTCTTCTTCCAAACACCTAAATATTGACATTTATTTTACATTTACTGAAAAAAAAAAAAAGGAATCTAGTCCTTGGAAAAAATGATCTAATCAACATAAGGTGAGATTTTTTTCCTATAGACATAGATGTGGAGAAGGCATTTTAGTTGTCTAAAGGCATGAAACAGTTTCACATTCACATTCAGAATCTGTTACTTTTTATATCCATGTAGGGTCTTTTTTTGTGTTGGGGGGGTGGTTGCAGCTGGTAGTGGATTTAACAGCTCTTAAAAAGAAAGAAAATATTTTGCTTTTCTCATCAACAAGACAGAAGAGGAGGAAGCACTCTCCGGGAGTGTTGCCATGCAGGTGGTGTATCAGTTTTTAAGTTGACTAAGACAAAGAAGAAAGCACTTAGTGAAGATTTATGGGCTGCTGGCTATGTCCTACTAAGTAATTTTGTGATACAAATCTTATCCCATGCTCCTAAAGTCTGTGGGTGGAATAAAGGTGTAAATGCAGGAGAAACAGAAGAGAAGGCATTTAGATTGTTAAATGTCAAATTAGTCCTCATAATGTTGCATTTCCCCTACTCTAGTTGGCTTTGAGTTTAGCCGAGGAAAATGTAGTTCTTGGAGAAAATACATGTGAATAATCAGGTTATAAAATTAACACCCTTCCATGTGTATTTGAACAAATTAAGCCAATGGTCCAGTTTCTGAGCACATTCGTTTGTATCTATGAACCTCATCCTCTCTTTAGAAGACCCCCATGATGTTCATTTCATATCTGAGTAAGTAATTTCTGTAGTCAAGCTATTTTGAGGCATAGCAAGTTAATTGTATGTGCATAGGTATGTAGCAGACACTACCTCCAGGATGAAAATCAAAGTCTATATGAGGTTCTTACCTGGGCCACTGTCTGCCAATGAGTGGCATCATCTTCGCTAGGATGGATTCCATAATTCCATCTTCTTTGTACCACGTAGATCACAGGCTCAATGGAAATATTGAATTTCGAGGACCACTTAACCTCCAGCTGTCCAGACTGCAGTTCTGTAAATCGTAACTCTTTTCTGGGCTTCAGGGGGACACCTGAAATAGGACCATATCAATTAAAACAATCTGCGTGTGACTCAAATTGAAGTAAAAGTTGAGGAAGAACAAATATGGAAGAGATGAATCTGATCTGATGACAGCTGAGATTTCCTTTCACAAAATCTCAGTGGCCTCTCCATAGGGAGGGTTTCACATCTGAAGTCTTCTGACACTCAGTTCAGCTATTTGCTCCTTTTTCTTTTAACTTGCCTTTTTGTTTTGTTTTGTTTTTTTCTTTTTACAAGACAGTCTAAATTGATTCCTGATTCTGAACAAGTGGCTTATTCCCTAGTAATCTCTAGAGCAATCATTTCATGTGCATTCTTGTGAATAAATCATGTTACAAGGTTGTTTCACTTGAGGTTAACATGGAATTCACACTAGGAGATCACTATAAAGAGTTTCAAGTCATTTTCCCATTTTTTTATCATGCTCTGTGTCTATTGATATATTCTAAGGTCATTATAACACGGTTTCCAGATTTGATCTTCCTTCTTTCTTAGGGAGTTTTCCATTTAAGGAAAACACTGCAAAGCAAAATCTCTTCATGTGAAATCTCCTAAGAGTGATTTCCAAAATTCAAGTCTTTTGGATTCCCCAATCCATTGCTCAAGCACTCCCCTATAGTCTCAATGGCTTAACATTGGAAAATAATGAATTTATGTTTGGTTTTGGCATGAGTGAGTGTGCTGCTTCAAAAGTTTCCCACAGGTGTTTCATTTTAAAGTAGTTAATCATTCTGATTTGTTTCTCGCCTTCTGTACATGCAAGTTGTCTGGCAACTGATACACTGAAGAACCACAGTTCAAAATAGCAGGCATTTCAGAAAGGGAATTCGTAAAGAAATTTGTAATACTAATAGAATATGCAAAACTAACTGAATGAAACAGAATCTATGGCTCCACGATGGTGAATGCCATCAACACCAAGAACACCAATTACCATTAATATCATTTTCTGTCCACAATTTGCTGAAAGCATTGAAAACTCATTTCAAAAGCTAGTTAAGAATACTCTATTTCTTCTTCCATTTTGTAAGTTTAAACACAGAAGAAACTGGAAAATGTGCAAACACCAAATGCAAATAAGGTTTGATGCATGTTGACATGCTTGAATTTCAACTCCTATTTCATTTTGATCTTAATTCATGGTAAGTATTGTTTAAGAAAATTTTAAAGTCATCAAAGATTTGGATGGATGGAATTGAATAATTTTTTAAAGCATATTTATATATGGTCAAAAGTCATTAATCTAAAAAAAACTACTTTCTGGAGAAAATGTTTACCGTACCTATTGCAGTCTCCTTTATTACTGGTGGGTCATGGCTGAGGAGTGACCTCTAGTTTACAATAAATTTGTCTCACCTGATCCTTACTGTGAGTTTGTGAAGTGGGTAAAGGGTTAATTATCTACATGTTGAATAGGAGATAATTGTGTCTAAGAAAGACTAAATTAGTTGCCTGGGGCTACAATCTGATCTCAGGTTTCTCTCTGAATTATCTGCTTCCTTCTACATTTCATATTAGAAAAGGCCACATAGAGAGACAGAGAAAAGAGGTGGTTTTGATAGACATGCAAATCCCTTGGACATTCTTATTCTAAGATGCTCAGCTTTCCTGGTGGATCTGGAACTTCACCAAGTCAGTCTTTGACTCCTGTTCTGCCATGACATGCATTTATTTCAAGCTTGTATCGTAAACTTTTCATCTCAGTGCATAACCATAGCAATGGGGGTACCTTGACTTGGATGATTAGCATATTGCTGCTAAGCAAATGTTTTTCCAGTCTGTCTCTAATCCCTGGCTAAGCTGCCGACCATCTTTTCCACCTGCCTGCTCAATTTCTCTGTCCTAGATATGTCCCTTCTCCTGCGATATCTATCTTTATGACAACTTTATTCTTTAGGATGTCTAAGGGATCTTAGAACCTTTTTGATTTGTTCTTGCAGCTAACAACATTTAGTTGTCTTACTGCTTAGTACATTTTCAAGAATTATCAAATCATTCTGTCTCCATGATGGCCACCTGACTTTACTCCCTTCCTTGTTCCAACCTTTCAACCTATTTCCCTGAATCTCAATCTCTTTTTCTAATGTCCCCTTATTGGTACTTTGTGGTTATTTTTCTAAAGTAGAAGGGAGGTTCTCTCCTTCAGCTTCCCAAACTCTTTAATTGCATCCCATTTTCTATAGAATGAAGGGAAACTTATTGGCATTCCCTTCAAGGCATCCTTCCTCATAATTGGCTACCATTTATTTGTCAGTCTATCTCCTGGTACATCTTTAGTTTTTGTCACAGATAATATCTTTAAGCCCAGCTTTCCTACAAACACACTGCCAGGTACTTAATAATACCATGGCCTGTTTATTTTATTATTATTTTTTTTCACTCTGAAATGTCTTGCCTTCTGCTTTCTAACTGTAGACCCTTGAATACTTCCAGGCTCGGACCAAATGCCATCCCTCTGTGACACTTCCCCTAAACCTCCCAATTGGAAATAAAGGCTTTATTATTTTGCCCCCCTTCAATGTTGAGCCTGTAACTGTCAAGACATGCATTTAACTGCCTCTTGCTGCAGCAAACTCATTTAATGATGCCTGTCTTCGCATTGAGCCACAGCCCCCAGAGGTCAAAAAGCATGTCTCCTTCATTCCCGCACCTCACAATGTCCCAGAAGAGAACATTCTGCAATAGCAAATGTTCAATGAACAGTCAGTGTTTGCTGAATGAATAGCCAAACCCACTTTCTTATTCTTCACTCAAGAATATATCTGTGGAAATAAGAGACTAGTGCAACATTTATTCAAACCACAGCAACAACGGTAATCCCTACTCTGCTTGAAAGTCACCTAGGGAAGGGTGAAGATTTACCATAGATATTCTGTACTGCCATCTTTATCATACATTGTTTCAAGCGACTCACATCTCTTTTCCAGCATGGTTTTATTACTCACATGAACATTCACTCTGTTTTTTAAAAAGGTAAATACCAGAAAATAAAGCAATGCCAAAAGGTTTACAAGATAGAACATTTTTATTACTTGACCATAGGACTTTCCCATTAAAAAGAAAAAAAAAAAAAGACCAATTCCTGATGGGATAGAAATTCCAAAGTTAATTGATTTTAATAGAAGCAGCTCTGTATGTTTTGTGTCAAGAAAAAAGTCACAAAAATTTGTTCAGAGTGATGAAAAAACAATCTCAACAAGGTGATCATTTAGTATCATTCTTGCCTTGAAGGTTGGCCTGCATTTGCCAGACAAATAGTTCTACCGAAGGGGATAAGGCAAGAGAGAGCAGTCGCAGAGGACATTTCATGATTTACTTGATTCCTTGGTGCATAGTAAAAAAAAAATGATGACCAATTCTTCAAACTCATATAGCGCATTCTCCGAGACTTCTAAATCTACCTTTCTCTTTGGCTTTCCAATGTATAATCTTCTGGAGTAACTATAGCTACAGTAAATAGCCTCCTAAGTAACCTGAACTCACCAGAAGCCAATCCAAGCAACCCAGTCCCCTCCTGTAAGGTTTTAATCTTGAGTAGCATTCAAGGACCAACAGCCTTAATCAAATGTAATGAGCATCAGGCCGATGTCAGTTCAAATTTCTTCATTTAAAAATCTCTTTAATTATGATGAAGCATGACCCTGCAATTTGCATGTTAAGAAATGGTCCATCTGCTTTCCATTAAAGTCAGTTGGCTCCTTTGATTGGAAGTAACTCCAGCACTCTACTGTAATTGTGTGCAGATGGGGCTCAGCCCCGCTCAGGACCTCCAGCCCTCACTGCCGGTGCGCAGGGTCCTCACTGGCTGAACCAGCATCCCAACTGCATAACCAGATGTGTAGACTGGATCTCTTCTCAATGTGTTTTCTATTACGTAAATGATTAGCATTTTTCTCTTTAAAATTATTTTTGAACAAATTAGTCATCTGAAATCTAAATGATTCTGTTGAAAAATTAGCAAACATTATCATATGGCACCCTGCAATATGTGACATACACTTTTTTTCTTTAAAATGCAAGAAATATTCTGCTGAAATCAAAAGAACAAAAACCCAATGCTTTTTAAAAATGTTGAAAATATATGGATAGAAAAATCAATTAGGATAAGCAATCTACAATTGCATACTCATTGTGAGATTTTATTATTACTATTAATTTTTCTCATGTATCTAAATGACGTAAAAATGTAGCAAGATGTATTGTTCTAGTGATTTAATCATTACTTGATATCTCTCATAAAGGTAATTAGAACTCTAGAATTTGTATTTACATCACATTAAGGCATTAGGCTACTGGATGCAAAATGTTGAAAATTTCTTTGTGAGAAGCTGTATAAATCTATTTCCAGAGGTCTGAAGTTTAAATATTTTATATATTAATTATTTGTGGAAATATTAAATCAACTCTATGATCGGGTCTTTTTGAAAAGAAACAGATTGACGTACAATTAATTCTTGGTTTATCCATGGCAAAGGGAAACTATAGGTCACAAATTAGTCTGAATCTTTAGGGTTGTAAAATTTTTTAACTTTTCTTTCTCCCTGCCCAAACCATTTTTGCTAGAGTTGGAAGCCAAGAGAGGCAGTGGGATTTGGCAACAAGACAGTAAAATATATCATTCTCTGGAGGAAAGACTGTCTCACCAAGCCATAAAATAGACGTACTATAGAAAGGAAAAAGGAAGTGCCCTCAAATGCACTCATTTGTGTTCTACCTGTAGAAGATAAGCCTTTTAAAGATTCTACAATTCTATGAAGAATTGCATTTCATAGAACTAGCACCAGCAGGCATCTCCAACCATGTTAATATTTCCAAGCCTTCTATTTTGATGCTAATAATTTTATTTAAAAAGTAAAAGAAAGGATCTCTGCTGTTTGTTTTAAACTATAGTCTATGAAGGTTAACTTACTTCCAGGCATCAGTTAAGTGCAGTTCTTACAGCATAGCCCAAATTCAGTGCTCAAATATAATAGGGAATTCTGTTGATCATATTTTCAAGACACCCATCGCTTTTAAAAACTCAAGTGACCAGTATAAAAAGCTCTTAAAGCTATAAAATCAGTACTTTCTATCTTCCCTTCCACAAACACAACAGACCAAACAGAAAGTATGCATGGGTTTTTATAACTTTAAAATATTTTTAAAAATTAATTCAATAAGTAATAAAATGAAACATATACAGAGGTTGGTAAATGTCCATGTACTTAAAGGTTAGAAAAACAATTTGCCCACTTAAAGAGTATTGTGAGCATGACAATCTCAGTAATAAACACTGGACCATGTGGGGGGTTAGTGTCACATGGATCCTTGTAGGCACTCCATGAATGTGTATTTAACTGAAATGTGTCAATACTTCTCCAACCAAGTGACAGCAGCCCCCTGTAAAGGTAAACTGGGGAAAATGCTATTTTGGATTTCCAAACAGCACTATGCAACAACACTTGAATACATAAATAATGAATGAATGAGGAACTTCAGGTTTTCAATATTTATCCCATAGAATTTGGTTCTCTATACAGCACACACTGTATCTAGTTTTATATACTTCAACCCTACAATATAAAACAATCCCATGTTATTAATTAGCCTAACATGATTCATAAAGTAGTGATTTTGTTCGATTAAAAATATTCTATATTGGCCGGGCGCGGTGGCTCAAGCCTGTAATCTCAGCACTTTGGGAGGCCGAGACGGGCGGATCACAAGGTCAGGAGATCGAGACCATCCTGGCTAACCTGGTGAAACCCCGTCTCTACTGAAAAAAAAAAAAAAAAAACTAGCCGGGTGAGGTGGCGGGCGCCTGTGTTCCCAGCTATTCGGGAGGCTGAGGCAGGAGAATGGCGTAAACCCGGGAGGCGGAGCGTGCAGTGAGCTGAGATCCGGCCACTGCACCCCACCCCGGGGGACAAAGCAAGACTCCGCCTTCACAAAAAAAAAAAAAAAAAAAAAAAAAAATTCTATATTGACAAATCTTTTACTTGGCCTATTAGATAGACAGGTAGGTAGATAATAGATTTAGATACATTTTGGGACAGGGTCTCACTCTGTTGCCCAGACTGGAGTGCAGTGACATGATCATGGCTCACTGTAACCTCGAATTCCTGCGCTCAAATGATCCTCCCACCTCAGCCTCCCGAGCAGCTATGACTACAGGCACGTGCCACCATGCCTAGCTAATTTTATTATGTTTGTAGAGATGGGGATATCTTGCCATCTTGCCCAGGCTACTCTTGAACTCCTGCTTCAGCCTCCCAAAGTGTTGGGACTGAAGGGGTGAGCCACTGTGCCAGGCCTTAGTTAGCGTATTATATAATAACACAACGATGCCCAGTGACTGTTTCCATTAGGGCTCCGTACATTCAAAATCAAAATGACAGGAGAGCTAGCCCAGGTGGGAGCAGATGTTAGGTCTATTTCTGCTGCCTACTACCAAATCACTTAGGCATAGGCTGCAACCTCAGTTTCAGCAGCTGTGAACGGAGAGCAAAGGACTAGTTAATCTCAACCCACCACGACTCCCACTCTTATTAAGGAAAACAGTTACACAGACCTAGCAGAGACAGAGAGAGGGAGGCAATCTTATTTCACATTAGTTTGTTTGGGGCAATAAGAAGGCATCTTGGAGGTAGGAAAGACAGTGATTATGAGTATCCTAAGATTGCAGGTTGGTTTGTGCGCTGACTGGGCACATGGTTTTCTCCTCGCCAAGTCAAGGGATGGGTTGGAACGGACTGTTTCCCTGGGGCTTGTGTATATCAGTCCCCCTCTCTTCTTTTGACAGTGAAGAAGCAGCTGGACTCCAGGTTGGGAATGCCAAAAGGGGCTTCAAATGGCTCATTAGCTAAGATGGTGAAGGAGTTGCTACAGGCTCTATTTGCCCTCCTTTTACACACACTAACATATTCAGAGGCACTGTCAAAGCTCCCAGGACATGAAGACAGCCTTCCTTGAGGGACTACTGAAGAAAGCAAGAAAAAATATCTACCTGCATATATGTCTTTTTTTGCAAAATAACAATCTATTAACTAGACTGCCTTCATTACGCAAAAGTCATTGTCAGGTCAACAGAGTCTATTTATTCTATTTGTAGTTGATTCCCATTGATTCTGTCTCTCTCCACAAAAATCTAAGTTAAGAGCTAATTTGTAGTAGAAGAGTGACTTCAGTACTTTAACAAAAAAAAAAGTTCATCTGGTTTCGTTAAATGTAGTTTTACATTGAAAGTATCTTTGCATCATTAGTCATTTATTCTGGCCCTTTCTACAATATTCCCCTTATTCTCAAGTGAAACAGGCATATTTGAAATTCATAGTAACTCTTCAGTCCTTTTATAAAAGTGCATATTTTAATTATTATCTCTTTAAATATTATCTCTTTAAAACACTATAGGTTTTACAAAAGGGTTTAAAAAGACCATTCCAAAAGCATCCTATTTTTATGGTGAATGCTACTCAAACATAGCATATTATCTTTAATGACAGATAAAATTTCATATTAACAGAGGCTTTAAAAATTAGATGGTGCCGGGCCGGGTGGCTCAAGCCTGTAATCCCAGCACTTTGGGAGGCCGAGATGGGCGGATCACGAGGTCAGGAGATTGAGACCATCCTGGCTAACCGGGTGAAACCCCGTCTCTACTAAAAATACAAAAAACTAGCCGGGCGAGGTGGCGGGCGCCTGTAGTCCCAGTTACTCCGGAGGCTGAGGCAGGAGAATGGCGTGAACCCGGGAGGCGGAGCTTGCAGTGAGCTGAGATCCGGCCACTGCACTCCAGCCTGGGCGACAGAGCGAGACTCCGTCTCAAAAAAAAATAAAAAATAAAAAATAAAAAAAATAAAAATTAGATGGTTTTAAAATTCGCAATAGTGACTTGCTGTAGTTTAAAATAAGAGGCATGAACACAATAAAACTTTAAAACTATTAAAGAAACGTCACTTGATAAGAAGAGAAAAGCAGCGATTATTTTGAATGTAAGACATAGTACCTACGGTGTGTTTCCAACGATAAAGAAAATAAATGGTTGAATTACATAGATTTCAGAGGAAAGTACTCCCAAGTGGGAGCTAAAGGCAGATGGGACAGATACCTAACTTCTGGGAGATGTGAACTGTTATGAGTGTTACAGTAACATGGACTTCCAAAAATAGGCAGCCGGCACATAAATCAAAACTGGCATTGATGGTGAATACTGCTTTATACACATTTTTTTTTAAGTACCAGTATTTAGAAACAATATGGATTTGGCATGTGTGTGTGAAAGACACACAGAGAGAAAGACATCTGTTACTCTCTGTATTTTAATGAATACTGCCTGTTGACTGACTCTATATTAGGGGTCCCCAGCTCCCGGGCCACTGACTGGTAGCAGTCTGTGGCTGGTTAGGAACTGGGTCACACAGCAGGAGATAAGTGGTAGGCGGGTGGACAAAGCTTCATCTGTATTTACAGCCACTCCTCATCACTCACATTACCACCCGAACCTCCTGTCAGATCATCAGCAGCTTTAGATTCTCATAGGAGCGTGAACCCTATTGTGAACTGCACATGTGAGGGATCTAGGTTGCAGACTCTTTATGAGAACCCAATGCCTAATGATCTGTCACTGTCTCCCGTCATCCCCAGATGGGACCATCCAGTTGCAGGAAAACAAGCCCAGGGTTCCCACCAATTCTACATGATGCTGAGTTGTAGAATTATTTCATTACATATTACAATGTTATAATAATAGAAATAAAGTGCACAATTAATGTAATGTGCTTGAATCATCCCAAAACCATCTCCTGCCCCCCAACATGGAAAAATTGTCTTCCATGAAACAGGTCCCTATTGCCAAAAAGGTTGGGGACTGCTGCTCTATATTACTCTTCAATGAGACCCCAAAATTAACAAAATGTTGTATGTCATAGTGTATTTTGATGGTATCCCAAACTATACATAATACAATGGATTCATCTTGGCTTTAAAAGAGCTTAGTCCCATTTACAGAAAATGATCAGTAGCACTTGATATTAAGCAGCTAAGTGCTCTAGAAATGGCTTTTGAATACAAACTATTGCATTTGCTAAACTGCTTGATAAATTGAACCTCCACGTTTTGAGGAAGGAAAATCCTTTGTCTAGAATCTCAAGGTATTAATGAAAATATTGAAGATGTGCACAATGACACTAACGTTCTTGAGTCTCATTTGCAGAGAAAGCACAATACCAGTATATTTCTTATGCATTTTTCAAGTGTGCTTCATCTCCCAGCCTATTTTCTAAGGATTTAAATCGATTTATTCCAGTGTACCTAGTAGAGCTTACTTGAATCAGTCTGCCTGGAGAAAAAGACAAAAACCTTCCTGAATTGTTGCTGTCCATCACATCTGTCAAATTAAAAAGAATTAATATGAATGACTTGCTCTGCCCCAAGTCGAGTTAATATGGCTGATCTCTATGGGTCTGTGAATATGTTAAGATGTCTGTATGTGGTATAAAATAAATTTTCTTAAGATTTTATGTTTTTTAGACTTTTCACGCTTACGATGGACACCCTTCCCTAGGCACAGTTACATGTGACACTGCATGTCTCTTCACACCCCCAGTGCTGCCCCTTACCTTTGTACAGAGTCTTGGGTACTTGGCAGGTGTGTCCACACCCATTTGAACAACATTTCTTCACCCCAGAGCACTCATTGTCAACTTCGCAGCTTTCAACACAGGCGGCTGCAAATCCACTGGCTTTCTCAGGAGCCGGGCAGTCCCCCTGCTTCACCAACAGGATGTATTTGAGGAACTCACAGCTGGTCAAGCATTCGTAGCTCTTCTTGGGGAAGAGAGGCTAAGACAAAGAAGAATTTAAAAAAATATTTCATTAAAGACACATGAAGTCTGATTTCCAAGACATCTGAAAGGAAGTTCCACATTTTTTCCCTGTCAAACTTTTGCTTGAATATTTGACAAAGTGCATATATTTGTTTTCTTTTCTCCTATCAAAGTGACACATTTTGTGCTGACTTCTCAAAGGAACATAATCCATAAGTGATGATTTTATATTGCATGCAACAGACACACACCAAGTATATGCGCCCACGTTCACAGATCATATATTCTACCTTGGTCAAAGATGTTTGTCAAAAAAACTGACTATAAACAGTCACAAAACCTGTTCAGTACAATTTGAGGGCCCTTTTTGGATTGTATCCATTACACGTATAGCACATGACTCTCTTTAATTTTTTTCTTTCTCTCTCTCTCTTTTTTTTTTTTTTTTACAGTTAAGGTCTCACTTTGTCACCCAGGCTGGAGTACAATGATGCAATCATAGTTCACTGCAGCCTTGAACTCCCAAACTCAGGCAATCCTCCTGCCTCAGCCTCCCAATTAATTAGAACTATAGACACTCAACACCATCCCTGGTTAATTTTTATTTTTTGTAGAGATGAGGTCTTGCTATGTTGCCCAGGGTGGTAGTAAGTCCTGGCCTCAAGCAATCCTCCCACCCTTAGCCTCCCAAAGCACTGGGATTGCAGGCATGAGCCATTGTACCTGGCTACTTTTTCATGTATCATAAATACTCATCAAAATAGCAGGAGCTCTAAAAAACTTTACAATTCTCACAATGACAGCATATTTGTTGAAATTATATAGCACATTGTCTAAGCCTACTAATTGAACATATTTCAATAATTTCCAGCCTTTATGATTAACATGGAATTGTCAATGAGTTGTGCAGTAGAAGAATGTGAATCTTCTTTAAAAATCAGCCCACACCTATGTTATCTGTGACATAGTTGGGGTCTGAACAGCATCTTGCTGAGGACATTTCGGTTGAGCCCAGAATCAATCAACCATTAGTGAGAATAGGAAGCCCTGGACTTATTAGAGGAATGCATTATTGAAAAAGCCTGAGTAATGTGAAAGAGCCATTTATCAAATGCCTATTTTTCCTTAGGAAAAAATGGTTCAGGACAGCACTCGGTCATCCCTAAGACAGAAGCTGCAATCGGAAGATAATGGCTTTTTTCTGCCACTGAACAGAGGAGTTGCTGAGACTTCTAAAAGCTGTCCCACCCAGGGAAAGAAAGGGAAGGATGCTCTCTGTGCTCTTGCTCCCCTTTTTCCTATGGAAGAGAATAGCCAAGACAGCCCCACCAGCCCCAGCCCTCCACCCAGCCCTATCCCTAACCCTCTTTTTGCTTTATAGAAGATGGCTGAAAAGATGATCACCATAACCCTAACTTTTACACCAAGCCTCCTTTTATCCTTATGGGAGATGCTTTCCATGATAACTACTATTCCATTAAAGACACATGAAGTCTGCCTGAATGTTTAACAAAACAGATGTATTTGTTTTCTTTTCTCCTACCAAAGTGACATTTTCTCTGATCAAAATGCATTTTCACCTGGAATGCCTGTGCACAGCCAGGTTAAATTTCACTGTCTTTCTTTTACCTGGGGGTGGCTATGTTGTTGTGAATGGAATGTAATCAGCAAAGTTCTGTGCCACTGTGGACCGAGGCTTGCAGATGGTGGGGGATGGTGCCCCCACGTTCTTTATTAGCTGGACATGGGTAGCACCACGGCTGTAGGGAATGGTGGGGCCACAGGAGGAGAGATGCCAGAATGCTGTCTGCCCATATGGAGAAGGACAGCACCCTGCCGGAACAGCTGCCTTGAACTGCTCCATGGGCATAAAACAAGTACGCACGTGTTTGAACTCCTGTACATATCAAGCTCCGTTCGCTACAACCATTCAGGCTACTTGAACCACTGCAAAGGCCATCCAGTGAAGGGCTGCCATGGTTCCTCAACGTTGGAAGTGGAAGATGGACAAGGAGGACCCTTTCTGTTTATTTGATGTCACAACAGGGTTAGGAATATAAGAAATAAATGTGGTGGCTTTGGTGAACAGAAGTCCAGGGGGAGAACAGGAACATCATCCAGCTCAACGCCAGCATGCTGCTTGATGCTCCACAGTGATCCCTAACCAGGGCTCATTACTGGTAACAACTGGAAACACCTGGGTTACACCTGCACGATACCTGGGAACACTCGCCTGTGTGCTGCCTGCTGCTGCTCCCTGATGACTAAATATGCCTCTGTACCATCATGACACCTGTGTAACACCAGGTCATCCCTACCACTGCCTGATAATGCCTGGGCAACACCTGGAAAACACCTGATAAGACCAGCCCATGTGTTGCTGTTGCTTCTCAATAGTGATTGAATATGGTTCCCGACCGCAAGGTAGCACCTGCCAAACCTGCCAGCATGCTGCTGGCTACTCCTCACTGCCAAACAAGCATGACCCTTTAGTCAGATAGGTGTCTGGTAGCACCTAGATACCCTGGAGACAGGAGGTTATCTAGGCAGGAGACAGTGAATGGTTTGGGCTATTAACCAGAGAGTATTTCACCAATAGTAGAGGTATGTTATAAAACAAACACACAAACAAGCAAGCAAACAAAAAAAACCACCATTATCAAAGTCTCTAGTGGGAGGTGGGAGGTTGGTGGGAGGAATGTCTCTCTTTTCCCAAAAGACAGATAGTTCATTAATTTTAGCCTATGATTCTCAGATTGATGATGACTGGAAATTCCACTGAAGACTCACAACATAACTTCAGCAAGGAATATCTTAGTAATCCTAGGATAAACTACAATTTCAACGTAAATTATTCTACACTGTCTCACCTGGTTATTTCCCCCAAACAATGCTCAATTAAAATATGCGTAAGAGTTAAGATGGCAAATGTTATATTATGTGCATTTTACCACAATTTTAAAAACAATTGTGATGAGAATGTGTGCAGCACCACATTGTATTGTTTCATAGTGACAATAATCTTTCTGATATTGTAAATTTAGTGGATGACAAAGCATCAGTACTTCATTACAAGTTAAACACAATTAAATGCCTGTTCTTTTCTTAGATTAATTAACAAAAGGAAAACAGTGGAAACACTAGATAGAAAAACTATAATTTCAAGGTTTGAATTGGAATTGTAGATGTCATATAAAGTTGTTTGTTAGTAATTAATCATATATAAAATGTGAAAATAACATGAGTTGACTGAACTAAAATTATTTCTCAATTTAAGAACTTTAAGGTAAAATTTAGAAGGGCCATGGTGCCAATATTGAATTGTGATAAATTTACAGCTAATTAATTAAAAATAAACTTTATAAGCACTTAAAGCATTATCAGCTCTCAAGGCTTTTCTCTCTTACTCTATTTCGCAGTTCATTTTTCTGTTAGCTGTTAGATGTATTTTACTTCATTGAGTTTTGAAGCTCTAAATTTAGTTTCAAATCTAAGTTAATAATCAAGGAAGTATGCTAACAGATCTGTGACAATTATATAGTGTTTGCCAACTTTCTTTTTTCAACAGTTCATATACATTACACACAATGAAAGAAAATACTTAATACCAAAATCCTTGGCCACTGCCTCATGGGCTGAGATTTCTAAGTAGAAATACTTGTATTAAATCCAGCAAGTGTTTACTGCTTGGTAACTTGGAAATCACAGTGACTTAGTTTGCACCATGATATAATGAAATCAACTCAGTTCATACTCTTCACCTATGAAAACAGAGTATGAGTCAAGAATCAGATAAAGTTTGGATCCTCTATTCATATATTATTCTAATTATCTATATGCCAGCTGCCACACACTTGAACTGTGAGGGACAGGAAAACAGAGGCCATGTCTCCTTATCTTCATTATTTACTGAACTATTGGGGCAGACATAAAAACAAATAAACAAAGACAGTGACCTAGAATAGTTACGAAGTATGTGTTCCCAATGACTATAAAAGGGGAATCATCATAATTAGCCCAACAATTTAGATCTTTCAGTTGATATGGAGTTATTCTGTATGGATAATCAATGTTTTCCTTTTTGGTAAGGATTCAAACATGATTTCTTTGATTATTTTGGGGATCATAGAAACGCATATGTTCATCTTTGCACTCATGGTTCCTAGACTGGTTTATAATCTTGAAATAATACAGGTAACATTATGAATATTACATAAGGTAATGCACACAAAGAACTAAGCACTATTGTGCATAGTTGGCCCATAATACATAGTCAATAATAATTAACTTATGTCTTTTTTTCTTTTCCCACTGCTACAAGCTTACTCTTTAAAACATTTCAAAATTCTTCTGCCATGCTGATGAAAATTTTGTAAGATCCACAGACAGAAGGAAGTCTGTATTTTTCCACAGTGTGTCTAGCCACTAGATTCCAACCCACTACTTCCAGATTGAGCACTGAAATCTGCATCTAAGGAATTGTACCCTGTACTTAAATGAAGTTCATCTTAGAGCAGCGTGGATTTGGGGCAACAATCTTACAGAGGAGCTTTATTTAGCTGTCCTATTAAAGGAAGATTTATCAAAGGGAGGTTTTGATGCTGTCTATTAATTTTCTTTCATAATTCTCTTGGATTAGGTTGAAAAAAATTATCTGTTTGAATATAAATTAGAGAACATATGGTATGTGTACATAAGGCGTCTCTCCAGGTCATTAATCATAGTTTAATGAGAATTTACTAATCGAATGGAATAAGGAGAAAAATGTGTACAGGTCAGAGAAAATGCTGTGTGAATATTAATACTCTAGATATAAACAAAATCTGCAAATTGGTCTCCAGTAGAAAATCCTGTGAACAAAGGTAATTTGAGTGTCACAAAAGTATAATAACTTCTGACCATTAAGCATGTAAAACTTCATGTGATAATACAAGTTAATTACTCAGAGATTTGTTAAAAGGAATGAGAAAATATTAGAAAAAGACATTCAAATGAGTATGCATGTAATACCCATCAATTTTATGGTGAATAAACACGTGTGACAACATAGATATATATATATGCTCCATGTTCTATTTCCTGTTTCTACAATTATATGCAGGCAATGAAGGCAAATTGTTAACTGTAAATTTAGTTTTTGTAACTATAACTCATTTTTATAAAACTATTCATACGATTAATTTCACAAATCACACAAATGTCACTTTCAAATTATTATTATTATTATTTTGAGACAGAGTCTCACTCTGTCGCCAGGCTGGAGTGCAGGTGCACGATCTCAGCTCACTGCAACCTCTAACTCCCTGGCTCAAGAGATTCTCCTGCCTCAGCCTCCCAAGTAGCTGGGATTACAGGCATGTGCCACCATGTCCAGCTAATTTTTGTATTTTCAGTAGAGACGGGGTTTTACCATGTTGGCCAGGATAGGTCTCGATCTCCTGACCTCAAGTGATCTGCCCGCCTCAGCCTGCCAAAGTGCTGGGATTACAGGCGTGAGCCACCACACCCTGTCAAATGTCATTCTTTTGCCAGGTCATTGGCTCCAATTTAAAATTTGAAAAGAATATGGTCACTGCACCCATTAATTTTGTTTATTTTGCCCTTACTGTCTCCAAAACTAAGAAAGAAATAGTCTGCAAAGACTATGTATTTTTCTAGATCAGTGATTAATAGTATCTAATGGATGTCATTATGCCTCCAAAGAAGAGATAAAGCAAAGTGTTAAAGAAAAATATCTTTGAGGTGTAATGGATTAAGTAAGAAATCTTTCATATGTTAAGGAATAGATATATGTTATACTATATATTAGTATGCAGTATTAATGAATTCTCATATATCCCTCCTACATGTCATCTCCTAAGAGCTAAAAACTAAAATGTGGTTTTTAGTGCCTTACCTGGGTAATATGCTACGCTCCACTAAGAAGAAAATGAGTAAAACATTAATTTATCCACCTGTGGCAAGTGGCTAAAAATAAAATTAAATACTAACAAAAGTAGACAACATTTCTTGAACGCTTTCAAACAGAGAGACAGTACTATCTTAGTTTAGTTTGGCATAAAATGCAAGGTATTGTACAGTAAAATAATCTGTTCAGCAATCATGGAATGACAAAGACATCCAATTCAGTAAATTACCTTAATGTGTTTAAAATCACATAAATACTAGGCTTCAGCTTTGAAGAGAACATTGCATTTGGCTATTTGGTTCAATTCAACAGACTTCTACCATATGTCAATTCTCTAGGATTATAATTGCCTTTGCAAAGAGTCAGGGAATCGGGGGCTTCTCTTCCTGCTCCTAGCCAACAACCAGGATTGTGGACTACAATGAAACCTCGAATATACAATTCCCTGAAGTGAGTGCTCCATCATTATCACCATTGTCATAACCACCACCATCACCATCATTACCATCATCATTAGCAGTGGCAGTTAGTCACCAAGAGAGGCTGATGTCTACCACATCCCTCACTCTACCCCAGCTGCTTTACTTTCTCATTTCACCTATTCTTGCCCAGTCCCCACAGTTGTTATTATTTCCATTTTACAAATGGGGAAACAGCAGCTCAGGGAGATCCTAACATAGCCCAAATCACGAAACACGTAAGAGTCTGGGCAACGATGACAGCCAGTGTTTTCTGAGGACCCCACCATATCAGGGTAAAATAAGAAGACTGGGCTCGCCCAGTGGCTCTCAGCTTGCTTCCCTATTAGAATTTCCCAGGGAGCTTCTAAAACTGATGTCCTGGGTGAACTTCTGACCCGTTTCTTCAGCATTCCAGGCATGGACCCCGGAAACTGCACTTTGGAAAGAACCGTAGATGGTCCCAATGTCTGGCCAAGACTAGAAATCTGCTGGATGAATAGCTCTCTAATTTGTGTTCAGTTATTAGATTTCATGATTCTACATGTTTAGAAATAATCTGAATATTCAAAAATACAATCTTACACTTCCTAGGAAGAGACAGTAGGGTGATTTCAAATTTCTTTTTTTTTGTATTCCTTTTCTTTAGCAAACGAATTTTTAATCTTAATTCTATGCTGAGTAGTTGAATAGCTCTATTTACCTAGATACAGAAAAACCAAATGCATTTATAAACAGGAAATCTAAGTGTACATAAACTTCTAGAGACCACTGAGGGTAACTAAATTAAATTACTCCAAACTATAATCCAGGGGTTACTGAAAATCTGATTCTGATACATCAGTCTCTGTATGTACAAAAGATATATTTCAGGATGCTCAAAATTAAAGAACTGACATTCTAAACACCAAGCAATCACTGAATTAAAGTATGTTGGTAATTCTTTGTACACAATGTCTCTGAAGTCAGTGACATCAAAAAAATAGCACATGCCCTTCCTTTTGTATTTTCACTATATTAAAAAGCAACAGTACAAATGCTATGGTGTTAAAAAGGATCCTTATTTTTTAACGAATGAATTTTTATAAACAACTATGTAATGAAAGGAAAATAGTATCTTAATACATAAAAGTTTTTGTTAAGATTTTACAGTTTTTAAATCAGAAAATGTTAAGATTAAATTCTTTCAAAGATTCAAACAAAAAAAGCAACCTGCACAATTTCCATAAAATGTGTCTTTGTACACATGTCCTGGGCACTTTGAAAATGTTAAAATCATTAAAGTCTGACTTCCGCCGCTGCTGCCCCCATCTCAGTGTTGCCCTCTCCCTAACCTGGCCAAAGGGTCTGATTCCAAATTTCTGAAAACTTCACTCCCAAAATGCACAGTGAGATGAACAGAACATGAATTCAACACAAGAGCATGAAGACAAGGTAGCGAGACAATGAAATGAGATGAAAAGGCATAGAAAAGAGTTAAACAAAAACATAAAATGTGAAATAAGACAAAAACATAAAGTTAAGAAATAAACTAGAAATATCAAGGATCATCTGAGGTTAGGAGTTTGAGACCAGCCTGGCCAACATGGAGAAACCCCATCTCTCCTAAAAATACAAAAATTAGCCGGGTGTGGTGGCAGGCACCTGTAATCCCAGCTACTCGAGAGGCTGAGATGGGAGAATCCCTTGAACCCAGGAGGCAGAGGTTGCAGCGAGCCAAGATTGAACCACTGCACTCTAGCCTGGGTGACGGAAGGAGACAGGACGGATGGACGGAAGGAAGGAAGGAAGGAGGGAGGGAGGGAGGGAGGGAGGGAGGGAGGGAGGGAAGGAAGGAGAGAGAGAAAGAGAGAGAGAGAGAGAGAGAGAGAGATCAAGGAATGAAATAGCAAAAAATTATAAATCAAAGGGCATGTTATGTTCCAGGAATAACTGAAAAGAACAAGCAACACTGGAATATAGCTTCTGCTTCTATACACCAAAGGGAAAACTTTAAATTTTCAGACGTTCAGGTAAAAAAGGCAAGCTGATTATGAGGAATAAAATATAATTGCTACCAAATGTCTCTCTACTAAATTTAGTATGTGAAGCTAACAAAGCAATGTCTATGTAATTCTAAGGAAAATAAACTCTGCGTGAGTGGATGTGTCTTGTGGGGGGGTTGTGAGGGGTGCAGAGGGGAGGAAGTGCCATGCAATGGCAAAACCTAGCGATCCTATCATAAACAGAAAACAAGAACAAATGGGCTAGTACAATACGCGGTGCCCAGGTAAAATAAAGTAACACTTACAGAAGAAAAAAAAAGTTGTCCAATCCAAGTGTACTTTAGATAGAACTGTAGGTAAAATTTCTCATGCATAAACTTAAAGAAAACACCATCCATAGGCCCCTTTTTAAAAACGAAGACATGAAATAAATTTACAAAATTAAGCATAAAGTGGAAAAAAGAATCAGTAAAATTAATTATTTTTCTATGTACATAAATATGAAACTAATATTAATATAAGAATGATGGTTAGGAGGGAGAATTTGCTATAATAAAACTAAGAATTTTCAAATAACAACTTATTAGAAAAACTGGTAGGTGGAAGGAGTGGTGGAGAAAACCTATGAGTGTGACTTATCTTGAACTTTGTATTAGAACATCAGTAAATAATAAAACAAATATAGAATTGAAAGAGTAACAGTTCTAACCTCATAATATCTTTTATAATATTTTCTTTATAATATTTTGGGGTCTCTTTTGTCTTCTCTTGCCTTCAAGTAATATTAAACTTTAAGCATTGATTGGAAACTAGTGTGCACAAAGCTTCCAGGTGCTGGCCTGTGGCCAGTCATTTAAGTAGATATGAGGAGAACAGTCTTGGCCTTGCTGTGTTAACACTTTTCTGCACGGTAAACCGTGACTGTTTCTACGTGGTAAATCTAGAGTGATGGTTTGGTTTTACTTTTCTGTGCGGTTTGTTTTCTTAATTTTTAATGGACATGTATAGTTTCTATCAAAAATAAATAGTATACTTGGCTGGGTGTGGTGGCTCACGCCTATAATCCCAGCACTTTGGGAGGCCAAGGCAGGCAGATCACTTGAGGTAATGGGTTTGAGACCAGCCTGGCCAACATGGCAAAACCCCACCTCTACTAAAAATCCAAAAAATTAGCCAGGTGTGGTGGCACACAACTGTAATCTCGGCTACCTGGATGACTGAGACAGGAGAATCTTCAAACTAGGAGACGGAGGTTGCAGTGAGCCAAGATTGCGCCACTGTGCTCCAGCCTGGGCAACAGAGTGAGTGAGACACCATCTCAAAAAAAGAAAATAGAGTGTACTTTTTAAAAAGTAAGGAAAATTGCCACGTGTGTCTTTCAAAGAAGACATCTAAACACTATCCATGAAACAAGAAAAATAACTCTCCATTCAAATGTTACTAATTTATGCTTGGAAGTATTACTTTAATTTGTTTGGAAACCCAATTATAAATACTAATTTGTTAGATATGATTGCAATTAGTTGGATTCCCAGGCAAATTATAGACACTGGCCATGGAAAATATAAAATTAGGAAAATGTAAAATTAGGAGAAAAGCAGAAACATGCATATTAAGGAAGTCACTTTTCTACAAGTACATACCCTCTTCTTTCAATTATAGTAATCTCTACTTATGTTTATCTTGGCTTCCTTCTTCCTGACCTGGCTCTTCTATTTATTTTGAAAACAAATGTGTCACCTTGTATGAGTCAGCAACACTTCAGAATCTTGCTGCAATATTTCTAGAAGATCATGAGGCACATAAATAGCTCAAGAAGTTCACAAATCCCTAGAGAATTAGCGATGGTTCAGGTACCACATTTAAACTATGATTTCTTTCCCTCTCCTACTTTCTGCATTTGTTAGTAGTGATTACCAAGAATGCCAATGCAATGTTGAGCCCACTAAACCATTTATATACTGATTTATAGACCAAACTGGCATTCTAGGTACTAGGAATTTAATGGTGAACAGGTGAAACTGTGAAAATGATGACCCACTATGCTTATAGTTTACATGTTTACTAACAAACAGGTAAAAATCATTAAACAGTTTAGTTTGCATTATAATAAAGGTGGACACAGGAAGTTACAGATATATGCACGAGATCAACAAATAATTAGACAAGGACAAAACTTTAAAGACAAGTCATCAATACTGATGATTTAAGCAGGTAAAAGTGATGTGGAAAACAGAAGAAAAAGAGAGAGGGAACAGAAACAAATACAGTCTGTCCCCTTCAGAGCATGACAAATACTTAAGTAAGATAACTGCTGTACAATTTGGGGGGCAAAATTAATTTGGCAACTGTCAGTTTCTTCAAAATATTAAAGGAGGATAAAATATTATCCTAAGCCTTAAATACAGCTTCCAAAACACTTAGCACAGATCCTAGCACATAATAAAGGTGGCATCAGTGCTAGCCACCTTTATTAGCATCAGAATTAACATAGTTCTAGAAATTTTACAAGAAACAATAGGAATCCATATACATTAATTATAGATGGCCTAAAATCCTCACGTAAATAATTTCTTTTGAAGAGCAACAAATTAGAAAGTTGTCAAATACAGTTGTTTACTCTTTGATTTACATTGTTCAGTTTCTTTGTTCATCTCATTTTACAAACACTTTCGAATTCTACAAACTCATCACATCTATCCAAGTTACAAGAAAAAAAAATCCCATATTTTATCTCTTAGAGATATTCCTTGAAATTTCTTATTTCTTTATTTATACACGACTATATTATACCACTTCTGGACTGGTTAAATCATCACAAAATGAGATAGAAACTAACTGATATGATTAGGCTTTGTGTCCCCACCCAAATTTCATCTTGAATTGTAGTCCCCATAATCTCCATGTGTTAAAGAAGAGACTAGGTGAAAGAGATTGAATCATGGGGGCAGTTTCCCCCATGCTGTTCTCGTGATAGTGAGTGAGTTCTTACAAGATCTGATGGTTTTATAAGGGACTCTTCCCCCTTCACTAGGCACTTCTCCTTCCTGCTGCCTTGTGAAGAAGATGCCTTGCTTCCCCCCTTCACCTTCTACCTTGATTGTAAGTTTCCTGAGGTCTCTCCAGCCATGCTGAACAGTGAGTCAATTAAACCTCTTTCCTTTATAAATTGCCCAGTCTCTGGCAGTTCTTTACAGCAGTATGAAAACAGACCAATACACTAATGTACATAGAACTTAGTTTCCTCATTATGAATAAGTAAGGAAAAGTACAAATTCCATAAGTTAAAGGACTGGTTCCCAGGGGACATTAGGTAATATCTGGAGATATTTTTGTTCCTCACAACTGGAAGGAATATGCTATTGGCATCTAGTGAGTATGATCTGAGAGACCAAAATAGATGCCCCTTTATCAACTGAGAGGTACGCTAAGGTTAAGGAAACCAAGTTACATATGGTAGAGGGTTTGGGGCTTGGTTGGCATGGCACATTTCTAAATTCCTACAGCTAAACTTGTTAACAGTAGGAGCTATCAACTCTGATTTACAACCCAGACCTCTACAACTATGACTGGACAGAAGACTGGCCTTACAAAGATTATTTTCTGATGAGCAACTGCAGACCACAAGCCAGTTTCGGCTAGATTACAGAGGCTGTGCACAAACTCTATGTCCTGTAGTTTACTTTTCGATGTAAAGAGCCAAGTTTCACCTCATTTTAATGCTAAAACCCTGTCCCAAAGTGAACATTGACTGTTATGTTATTATGAGGGTATTTTAAGAAAGTTAACCCAAGATTTAGCAGAAAAATGCCTGAGAAAGCTTCATCAGAGAGCCTTTCTCCACCACAACAATGGCCCTGCTCATTCCTCTCATCAAATAACAGCAATTTTGCCAGAGTTTCAATGGGAAATCATTAGGCATCCACCTTACAGTCCTGATTTGTCTCCTTCTGACTTGTTTTTATTTCCTGTTCTTATAAGAATCTTTAAAGAGCACTCATTTTTCTTCAGTGAATACTATATTTTAAAACCTACATTGACATGGTTAAATTCCCAGGACCCTTAGCTCTTTAGTGACGGACTAGGTGGCTGGTAACATCACTTACAAAAGTGTCTTAAGCTTGATGGAGCTTATGTTGGGAAACAAAGCTTATATGTTTTATTTTTAGCTTTTGATTCCATTTTTCCATGAACTTTCTGAAATCTTCTTGTGTATGCAACCACGTTATTCAGACATTGGACAATAGGTAGCACAAGACAAGAAAACCTACAAGGACACAAATGAGATGAGCTCCAATTTTGCCAAAAAAAATGATTTGACGTAGTTTCAAATCCACAGTGCAAGGAAGGCTGATCCCAAGATAGCTCTGCAATTTTTCCAAGTTGTGGAGAGATTAAAGCTTGAGGCTGAGATGGCCAGATCTTGTGGGCAGACTATCAAGCAGGATGAAACTGCATGAAGAGAGAAACTTAGAGGGGTTCAAAGGGACCCTTTGATTTCTGGTTGAATACTGATTTGAATGTGCATGGCTTCGAACTGCGTAAGTCTGGGGAAAGAATAACCAGACAGCAATAAAGGAAACCATTCTAGCAAAAACTCACATTTCAACCAGTCAGAGTGGAGAGAATGCACAATTCATGAAGCATTGGCTAGAGTCCTCAGAAGGATATCATCTTAGTAATGAGATTAATTGGGCCTAGTCTAAAGGCTACTCTAAACCCTCCCCCAAGAAAGCTTAAAAGAAACCTCAAAATAAGAAAACGAATCTCAAAAGGAACTTAACTACATGCCAGAACAAAGTCTAAAACTTTCTAGAAAGATACAGCAAAATTCAACACACGAAAATTTGACATCCAATCAAAAATAATCCAGTGTGCAAAGAAGCAGGAAATTGTGGCACAGAAAATGAGAAAAAAGGGATCTACAGAAGCAGGACCAGAAATTATAGAGATGGTATAATTAAAAGCAAAGGACATTTAAGAACTAATATAAATATGCTCCATATGCCCAGGAATGTAGAAGAAAACATGGACATACGGAGGACAGGAATGAAAGATACAGAACAGAGCTGCATAGAAATTCCAGAAGTAAAAAAACAAAGAAACGAAAAATATGGGAGGTTCCAAGATGGCTGAATAGGAACAGCTCCAGTCTGCAGTTCCCAGCGTGAGTGATGCCGAAGACGGGTGATTTCTGCATTTCCAACTGAGGTACTGGGTTCATCTCACTGGGGCTTGTCAGACAGTGGGTGCAGCCCAGGGAGCAGGGTGGGGTCTCGCCTCACCTGGGAAGCACAAGGGGTCAGGGAATTCCCTTTCCTAGCAAAGAGAAGCCATGACAGATGGTACATACCTGGAAAATTGGGACACTCCTACCCTAATACAGAGATTTTCCAACGGCCATAGCAAACAGCACACCAAGAGATTATATACCGCGACTGGCTTAGAGGGTCCCATGCCCACTAAGCCTCGCCCACTGCTAGCACATCAGTCTGAGATCGAACTGCAAGGCGGCAGCGAGGCTTGGGGAGAGGCGTCCGCCATTGCTGAGGCTTGAATAGGTAAACAAAGCAGCTGGGAAGCTTGAACTGGGTGGAGCCCACCACAGCTCAAAGAGGCCTGCCTGCCTCTGTAGACTCCACTTCTGGGGGCAGAACATAGCTGAACAGAAGGCAGCAGAAACTTTTGCAGACTTAAATGTCCCTGTCTGACAGCTTCAAAGAAAGTACTGGTTCTCCCGGCACAGAGTTTGAGATTTGAGAACAGACAGACTGCCTTCTCAAGTGGGTCCCTGACCCCCAAGTAGCCTAACTGGGAAACAGTTCCCAGTAGGGGCTGACTGACACCTCATACAGCCAGGTGCCCCTCTGAGATGAAGCTTCCAGAGGAAGGATCAGGCAGCAACATCTGCTGTTCTGCAATATTTGCTGTTCTGCAGTCTCTGCTGGTGATATTCAGGCAAACAGCATCTGGAGTGGACCTCCAGCAAACTCCACAGACCTGCAGCTGAGAGTCCTGACTGTTAGAAGGAAAACTAACCAACAGAAAGGACATCCACACCAAAACCCCATCTGTGCATCACCATCATCAAAGACCAAAGGTAGATAAAACCATAAAGATGGGGAGAAACCAGAGCAGAAAAGCTGAAAATTCTAAAAATCAGACCACCTCTTCTCCTCCAAAGGAACAGAGCTCCTTGCCAACAATGGAACAAAGCTGGATGGAGAATGACTTTTACAAGTTGAGAGAAGAAGGCTTCAGACGATGGGTAATAACAAACTTCTCTGAGCAAAAGGAGGACGTTCAAACCCATTGCAAAGAAGCTAAAAACCTTTAAAAAATATTAGACGAAGAGCTAACTAGAATAAACAGTGTAGAGAAGTCCTTAAATGACCTGATGGATCTGAAAACCATGGCATCAGAACTATGTGACACACGCACAAGCTTCAGTAGCCAATTTGATCAAGTGGAAGAAAGAGTATCAGTGACTGAAGATCAAATGAATGAAATGAAGCAACAAGAGAAGTGTGGAGAAAAAAAGAGTAAAAACAAACAAAGCCTCCAAGAAATATGGGACAATGTGAAAAGACCAAATCGACATCTGATTGGTGTGCCTGAAAGTGACAGGGAGAATCTAACCAAGTTGGAAAACACTCTGCAGGATATTATCCAGGAGAACTTCCCCAACCTAGTGAAGCAGGCCAACATTCAAATTCAGGAAATACAGAGAATGCCACAAAGATACTCCTCAAGAAGAGCAACTCCAAGACACATAATTGTCAGATTCAACAAAGTTGAAATGAAGGAAAAAATGTTAAGGGCAGCCAGAGAGAAAGGTTGGGTTACCCACAAAGGGAAGCCCATCAGACTAAGAGCAGATCTCTCAGCAGAAACTCTCCAAGCCAGAAGAGAGTGGGGACCAATATTCAACATTCTTAAAGAAAAGAATTTTCAAACCAGAATTTCATATCGAGCCAAACTAAGCTTCGTAAGTGAAGGAGAAATAAAACCCTTTACAGACAAACAAATGCTGAGAGATTTTGTCACCACCAGGCTTACCTTAAAAGAGCTCCTGAAGGAAGCACTAAACATGGAAAAGAACAACTGGTAAGAGCCACTGCAAAAACATGCCAAATTGTAAAGACCATTGATGCTAGGAAGAAACTGCATCAACTAACGAGCAAAATAACCAGCTAACATCATAATGACAGGATCAAATTCACACATAACAATATTAACCTTAAATGTAAATGGGCCAATTGCACCAATTAAAAGACACGACTGACAAATTGGATAAAGAGTCAAGACCCATCAGTGTGCTGCATTCAGGAGACACATCTCACGTGCAGAGACACACACAGGCTCAAAATAAAGGGATGGAGGAAGATCTACCAAGCAAATGAAAAACAAAAAATAAAACAGGGGTTGCAATCCTAGTCTCTGATAAAACAGACTTTAAAAAATCAAATATCAAAAGAGACAAAGAAGGCCATTACATAATGGTAAAGGGATCAATTCATCAGGAAGAGCTAACTATCTTAAATATATATGCACCCAATACAGGAGCCCCCAGATTCATAAAGCAAGTCCTTAGAGACTTACAAAGAGACTTAGACTCCCATACAATAATAATGGGAGACATTAACACTCCACTGTCAACATTAGATCAACGAGACAGAAAGTCAACAAGGATATCTAGGAATTGAACTCAACTCTGCACCAAGCGAACCTAATAGACATGTACATAACTCTCCACCCCAAATCAACAGAATATACATTCTTCTCAGCACCACATCCAAAATTCACCACATAGTTGGAAGAAAAGCACTCCTTAGCAAATGTAAAAGAACAGAAATTATAACAAACTGTCTATCAGACCACAGTGCAATCAAACTAGAACTCAGGACTAAGAAAATCAAAACCGCTCAACTACACGGAAACTGAACAACCTGCTCCTGAATGACTACTGGGCACATAACGAAATGAAGACAGAAATAAAGATGTTCTTTGAAACCAATGAGAACAAAGATACAACATACCAGAATCTCTGGGATACAGTTAAAGCAGTGTGTAGAGGGAAATTTATAGCACTACGTGCCCACAAGAGAAAGCTGGAAAGATCTAAAATTGACACCCTAACATCACAATTAAAAGAACTAGAGAAGCAAGAGCAAACACATTCAAAAGCTAGCAGAAGGCAAGAAATAACTAAGATCAGAGCAGAACTGAAGGAGATAGAGACACAAAAACCCTCCAAAAAATCAATGAATCCAGGAGCTGGTTTTTTGAAAAGATCAACAAAATTGATAGACTGCTAGCAAGACTAATAAAGAAGAAAAGAGAGAAGAATCGAATAGATGCAATAAAAAATGATAAAGGGGATATCACCACCAACCCCACAGAAATACAAACTACCATCAGAGAATACTATAAACACCTCTATGCAAATAGACTAGAAAATCTAGAAGAAATGGATAATTTCCTGGACATTTACACTGTCCCAAGACTAAACCAGGAAGAAGTTGAATCTCTGAATAGACCAATAACAGGTTCTGAAATTGAGGCAATAATTAATAGCCTACCAATCAAAAAGTCCAGGACCAGATGGATTCACAGCCAAATTCTACCAGAAGTATAAACAGGAGCTGGTACCATTCCTTCCGAAACTATTCCAATCAACAGAAAAAGAGGGAATCCTCCCTAATTCATTTTATGAGTCCAAAATCATCCTGATACCAAAGCCTGGCAGACACACAACAAAAAAAGAGAATTTTAGAGCAATATCCCTGATGAATATTGATGCAAAAATCCTCAATAAAATACTGGAAAACCGAATCCAGCAGCATATCAAAAAGCTTATTCACCATGATCAAGTTGGCTTCATCCCTCGGATACAAAGCTGGTTCAACATATGCAAATCAATAAACGTAACCCCTCAGAACCAACAGAACCAAAGACAAAAACCAACAGAACCAAAGACAAAAACCACAAGATTATCTCAATAGATGCAGAAAAGGCCTTTGACAAAATTCAACAGCCCTTCATGCTAAAAACTCTCAATCAATTCGGTATTGATGGGCCACATCTCAAAATAATAGAGCTATTTATGATAAACCCACAGACAATATAGAATGGGCAAAAACTGGAAGCATTCCCTTTGAAAACAGGCACAAGACAGGGAGGCCCTCTCTCACTACTCCTATTCAACATAGTGTTGGAAGTTCTGGCCAGGGCAATCAGGCAAGAGAAAGAAATAAAGGGTATTCAATTAGGAAAAGAGGAAGTCAAGTTGTCCCTGTTTGCAGATGACATGATTGTATATTTAGAAAACCCCATTGTCTCTGCCCAAAATCTCCTTAAGCTGATAAGCAACTTCAGATACAAAATCAATGTGCAAAAATCACAAGCATTCCTATACAGCAATAATAGACAAACACAGAGCCAAATCATGAGTGAACTCCCATGCACAATTGCTTCAAAGAGAATAAAACACCTAGGAATCCAACTTACAAGGGATGTGAAGGACATCTTCAAAGAGAACTACAAACCACTCCTCAACAAGATAAAAGAGGACACAAACAAATGGAAGAATATTCCATGTTCATGGACAGGAAGAATCAATATTGTGAAAATGGCCATACTGCCCAAGGTAATTTACAGATTCAATGCCATCCCCATCAAGCTACCAATGACTTTCTTCACATATTGGAAAAAAAAACTTTAAAGTTCATATGGAACCAAAAAAGAGCCCGCATTGCCAAGACAATTCTAGGCAAAAAGAACAAAGCTGGAGGCATCACACTACCTGACTTCAAACTATACTACCAGGCTACAGTAACCAAAACAGCATGGTACTGGTACCAAAACAGAGATAGAGACCAATGGAACAGAACAGAGCCCTTGGAAATAATACCACACATCTACAACCATCTGATCTTTGACAAACCTGACAAAAACAAGAAATGGAGAAAGGATTACCTATTTAATAAATGGGGCTGGGAAAACTGGCTGTCCATATGTAGAAAGCTGAAACTGGATCCCTTCCTTACACCTTATACAAACATTAATTCAAGATGGATTAAAGACTTGAATGTTAGACCTAAAACCATAAAAACCCTAGAAGAAAAGCTAGGAAATAACATTCAGGCTATAGGCATGGGCAAGGACTTCATGACTAAAACACCAAAAGCAATGGCAACAAAAGCCAAAATTGACAAATGGGATCTAATTAAACGAAAGAGCTTCTGCACAGCAAGAAAAAACTACCATCAGAGTGAACAGGCAACCTACAGAATGGGAGAACATTTTTACAATCTACTCATCTGACAAAGGGCTAATATCCAGAATCTACAAAGAACTTAAACAAATTTACAAGAAAAAAAAAAATCAAACAACTCCATCAAAAAGTGGGCAAAGGATATGAACAGATACTTCTCAAAAGAAGACATTTATACAGCCAACAGACACATGAAAAAATGCTCATCAACACTCGCCATCAGAGAAATGCAAATCAAAACCACAATGAGATACCATCTCACATCAGTTAGAATGATGATCATTAAAGTCAGGAAACAACGGCTGCTGGAGAGGATGTGGAGAAATAGGAACACTTTTACACTGTTGGTGGGAGTGTAAACTAGTTCAACCATTGTGGAAGACAGTGTGGCGATTCCTCAGGGATCTAGAACTAGAAATACCATTTGACCCAGCCATCTCATTACTGGGCATATACTAAAAGGATTATAAATCATTCTGCTATAATGACACATGCACATGTATGTTTACTGCGGCACTATTCAGAATAGCAAAGACTCGGAACCAACCCAAATGTCCATCAATGACAGACTGGATTAAGAAAATGTGGCACATATACACCATGGAATCCTATATGCAGCCATAATAAGGATGAGTTCATGTCCTTTGTATGGACATGGATGAAGCTAGAAACCATCATTCTGAGTAAACTATTGCAAAGACAGAAAACCAAACACCACATGTTCTCACTCATAGGTGAGAATTGAACAATAAGAACACTTGGACACAAGATGGGGAATATCACACACTGGGGCCTGTCATGGGGTGGGGGAAGGGGGGAGGGATAGCATTAGGAGATATACCTAATGTGAATGATGAGTTAATGGGTGCAGCACACCAACATGGCACATGTATACATATGTAACAAACCTGCACGTTGTGCACATGTACCCTAGAACTTAAAAGTGTAATAATTTAAAAAAAAAGAAAAGAAAAATATACCAAGTAGGATTTTTAAAATGTTAGACACCATAGAAGATAAGATTACTTAAAAGGAATGCAAAGACAATGATTTAAAATAAATAAATAAATAAATTTGATTAAAATTGTATGTCCAAAGTTAGAGGAATCTCAATTACCCCTGAGCAGAAGAAACAAAGATAATTAAATCAAAGTATACTTAATCATATTGCTTCATATGCCAGATACTGAAGGAAAAATCTTCAAAGCAGATAGAAAAATTAAAAGCCACTTTATATATAGTAAAACAAGGATAAGAATCTCAAAGGTTTTTCAGAAAATATGCATGCCAGAAGAAAATAAAGCAGTATCTTTAAAACGCTATTTAAAAAAAAAAAAAAAAATCAACCTAGAATTGTATACCCATGAAATATCTTTGAAAAGGGAAGATGCCTTAAAGACTACCACAGGTATACAAAAGGTGAACCCATAGCCACCAACCCAGCATTATGAGAAATGTTAAAAGCAAAAGGAAAATGATAATAGATGAACATTGGGGTCTACACAAAGGATGAAGAGTTCTACAAATAATAACTACATGATTACATTTAAAAGGTGATTTTTCTTATTTTTATATCTCTGGAAGAAGATAAGTTTAAAGCAAAAACCATAAAAATGTGATGTGGAGCTTGCAACAAATGTAGAAGTATGATTTAGGACACTAATAATACAAATGAAGGGAGTGAATAATGAAAGTATATTGTTATGACATTTTCATATTATACATGAAGTCATTCAAGACAAAACATACTGTGTTCCAAAAAACAATTCTCAAAAAATTTAAAAGGATAGAAATCCTAAGTTTTGTCTTAACTAGGTATCAGTAGGAAGATATATGTAAAATTCTCAAAAATTTACAAAATAAACCATACACTCATATGAAATTCAAAAATGGAATCACAGAAGCAATTAGAAAATAGCTGTGTAAAAATAAAAACCCGCTGTAACACAAAATGTGGGTTGTAGCTAAAGTAGTGCATAGGGCAAATTTTATAGCATAAGGCTCTTATATATGAAAAGAAAATAAGGTCTCAAACTAATTATGTCAGCTCCTGCAATAAGAAATTATATAAAGAGAGTCAAACTAATCAAAATTAAGCAAAAGTAAGGAAATAATGAAGGACAGAAATCAATAGCATAGGAAATGACAAAAATAAAGGAAAACAATAAAACAAGAAGTTATTTTTTTAAAGGAGTACTAAAACTGACAAAATTCTATTGGGATGTATCAAGAAAAAATTAGAGAATACATAAATTACCAATGTCAGTACTGCAAAAAGGGTTCATCACTACAGACCTAACAGACATCAAAATGCTAACAATAAAGGTGAATTAGGTAATAATATGACCTATTCTATTTTTATCAATGTGATAACTTGGATGAAATCGTTTACTTCCTACAAAGACACAGGTTATAAACACTACTAAAGAAGAAATAGACGTGAATAGTCCTATGTCTACTAAAACATGGAAATAATATATAAAAGTCTCAATAAGTAAATAAATAAACAATGCTCATACAGGAGCTGCTGCTTCTTAGAGAAGATAAATATCAGAATTCTCTCTAGGTTCCTCCATGAAAGCTCTACCAACTCAGATAAAAGGAGACTCTCTTCATTCATTGATTCATTTAACTGGAGTACATCATTCTGCTAGTTACATGAGACAGGAAGGCTAAACTTTATTCCTGCTATCATGTTTAGACTACATTGAGGAATAAAGATAAATCAACGATTATAATTCTCTATCTTGAATCATAAAATAGTGTTTTTCATTTTTATTTATAAAGAACCATTTTCTTCTGCTGTTTTTTTCTTTTTCTTGTTCCTTTTTTTTTTTTTTTTTTTTTTTTTTTTGAAACAGGGTATCATTCTGTCACCTAGGCTGGAACACAGTGGCACGAACATGGCTCACTACAGCCTCGACCTCCTGGGCTCAAGCAATCCTCCTGCCTCAGCCTCCTGTCTAACTGTGACCACAGGTGACCACAGGCATGTGCCACCATGCTTGGCTAATATTTTTTATTTTTTATTTTTTGAGGAGATGGGGTCTGACTTTGTTGTCCAGGCTGGTCTTAAACTTCTGGGTTCCAGTGATCCTCCCGTCTTGGCCTCCCAAAATGCTGGTATTATAGGTGTGAGCCACTGAGCCTAGCATCACCTGCTGATTTTTAATCATTTTAAGCAATTGCACATTTTCTCCCTATAGAATATCACTGCACAAATCACAGAAGGTTTCACAGAATTGATAGAAAACTTCAAGTGAGTGCTTTTTTGTTGTTTGTTTTTTAAAACAGGGTCTCACTCTGTCACCCTGGCTAGAGTACAGTGGCACAAACATGGCTCACTGCAGTATCGACCTCCTGGGCTCAAGCAATCCTCCTGCCCTAGCCTCCTGTGTAGCTGGGACCACAGGCATGTGCCACCACAGGCACAAACATGGCTATCCCTAAAATAGGGGGCCCCAGTATCCAAGAAGGACATTCACATACTCGCTACTCAAAGGCTAGGCCTTAGTTCAGCAGCATTAGCATCACTTGGGAGCTTGCTGGAAATGCAGACTCTCCTGGCCACACCACATAACTACTGAATACCGTATGCCTACTGAACACCATATACCTACTTAATCAGAATCTGCATTAAAGCAGATTCCTAGATGATCTGTGTGCGTGACCAAGTGTGAGAAGGCCAGTTCTGGATCATGCTGGACACTGGAGTTGGCATCTTCAGACGCATGAGTGTCTCCCTTTCCACATTGAAATTTCCTTCGCCCCTAGTTCCTTATTCCAGAAATCAAGTTATCCAGTTTGCGCTCTATGTATCTCTGACTTCACACTCCTGACAGCATTCATTTCCCCTGACATATAAATGCATTTCAGTCTTTCCGAGGTAAAACACAAAAATCACTTTCTCAACTGTGAATTCCCCCTAACCAGAGCCTCCTCTCTCTCCTCTATGCTCTAGAGACAGTCTTAGGGAAAGACTTTAAACTTATAGAAAGAGTTGCATGTATTTGGTCTGAATTTCTTCCTTACATTTTATTCTATAACCCAGAGTTGTATGTGTTACCCTACTACTGATCCACAGAAAGTCTCCCACACAGATTTCTAGTGACTTCCTAACTACAAAACTCAGTGAGCCCTTTTAGTCCGCATCTCACTGACCTCCAATACAATTAAAAAGTGTTGACCTTGTCTTCCTCTTTCAAAGTAAAAGTAACTAATATATATGTAATGTATGTTATCTTCAGATACTGGTTAAGTGCTTTACATGCATTCAAAAATATTTTTTTTTTTACTTAAATTTAGTGCTCTTGCAATTTTCATGATACTCCCCTAACTCCTTATGTGCCTACTTGCCTAGCCCTTCTTTTCAGACTTAGGTATTCAAATTACTCTAAATAATCTCCAGTCTTGGTCCCATAAATTTTCAAAACTCATCAATTCTCCTACGATTGAGTCTAGAATAATTTGATACTCCCCCGAGTAATATAAAAAATCCAATGAAAATTGAGTCGCAGTGCTTAAAAAAGGAAAAACAGTTTATGTTCCAGAACTATAAAATTTGATACAATGCAGATTGTACCCATCATATGGTGGTTGGCAAAGAAAATCTCATAAAATTATAAGAATTAATAAGCATTCTTCAAAACATTTCCACTCTACTACTACTACACCCCCTAAGTTGAAAAGAAGACTTAGATGAATTCTGCATCTCTTCATTGGTACCCAAGTAACACCATCCAGAAATACAAGTAACACTTTCATGTGTTACAAAAATGTAAAAGACCAATGTTAATCATTTCTAAAAATAAAAGCCTATTATTTATAATACTAAAAACTTTTTGAAAATTGTCTATATGGCTGGGCACGGTGGCTCACGCCTGTAATCCCAACACTTTGGGAGGCTGAGGCAGGTGGATCACGAGGTCAGGAGTTCAAGATCAGCCTGGCCAAGATGGTGAAATCCTGTCTCTACTAAAAATACAAAAATTAGCCGGGTGCAGTGGCAGGTGCCTGTAATCCCAGATACTCAGGAGGCTGAGGCAGGAGAATCGCTTGAACCTGGGGGGCAGAGGTTGCAGTGAGCCGAGATCGTGCCATTGCACTCCAGTCTGGGTGACAGAGCAAGAACCCGTCTCAAAAAAAAGAAAAGAAAAGAAAATTGTCTATGTGTCAGTCACCCCAGCCTCCATCCCTTTGTCTCATCCTTACTCTCAGCTGGTCACCCTGATTCCTTTTTCACGGAGAAAAGTAAAGCATTCAAAAGACAAGTTCCACAGATGCCATTTTCACACCCACCAATGCACTGCATCTGGTGCATTAAAATCCCATGCATCCATGAATTCTCATGCATCTCCTGTCCCAGGATGTAGAAGCTTGCTCCCATTTCAAACCTGCCTCCACACACACACAATGGTAGACATTGCCATTTAAGGTTATGTGCTTCAGCAATTCCCCCCTTGCTCCTCCAACATCAAATAACCCCTCTCTTCTGAATAATTCCCATCTGCTTATAAAACATAATTAGTTCTCTACTGTAAAAGCAATTAAATGTTTGATTACCTTGTTCACACCTCTTCCCACAATCTCATTTGCGCCCCTCATCACTTTTTTTTTACAGTAATGCTCACTGAAACGTTTCTATACTCCCTGTTTCCTCCAACCATTTATCTGAAATTCATGCCAATTAGGCATTTTCTTCTGCCATCCAATAACACTGGTCTTGTCAAAGTCCACAGTGAAGCTCCCTGTCGCAGAATCCGATGATCAAATTTCAAGTCTCCATGCTCTTGCAGCATTTGACGCAACTGATTACCTCTTACTTGTTGAAAAGCTTTCATCGTTTGGCTATCGGAACATCACACTCCTCTGTGTTTTCTCCCAACGTATTGACCTCTCTTATATCTCCTTCTTTATCTCCCCATTCCTCTTACGTTTCTGTGATTCACAGTTTAACTCACAGACTTGTTTTCTTTCTGTCACCTCATTGAGTTTCATGACTTTAAACAGTACCTTCACGCATGGCATTTGTTCTTTCAGCCTAGAACTCTCACCTAAATTCCAAACTCCTGTGCCTATTTCCCTACAGCGCATCTCATACGGATTTCCATTTGCATCTGAAACATACCAGGCTCAACACCAAACTTCTGGTCTATTCTTTCTCCCCACCTCACCCCCAAAACTATCTGTGCCCGACACATATCCCACATCTCGTACATTCCAGCTTTCTTACCCTAGTTTTTAAGGACAAAAGTTGGCGACACCACTGACTCAGCCCTTTCTCCCATTCCTCATGTTGCATCTGTCACCATGACCACTCTGGATTGAGCCACCACTATCTCTCCTTTGCTCAGGTGATCAGATTGTACCAAGTAAAAGAAAAAGCCTGAGTGTCTCACCCGCTAGACACACTACCGCAGGTCCCATTCTATTGTTTCTGAAGAACTGACAACTTCCTTAAAAGGAAGTACTCAAGAGCCATACTATAATGCTCGTAGGAAAATATTTCCAAATCGAAAATCTTTGTAATAAAAATTGAGTCCATCTTTCAGTTTGGACATATATCTGTTTAAAAAGAATAGCAACAAAGTTCATCTTTATTTCCCCTTCACAAGTATATTCTAACTGTGGAAGCTATTGTTCGGGTATGTTAAAGCAAAATATTGCTAAATGGTACTAAATTCTATGTGCTTATCCTTTTCCACCCCAACACACATCTGGGGCATATTATGTCACTTTCACGTTTAGCTTTCATCAGCTTCTTTCAAGACCTTTAACTATTTTACAGACATATCCAGACAGGTACAGGTTCTGTTCCAATTCCTACAGGGTTACATTTAATTATCACTCTAAATTTTCAGACATAAAACCGGTTGTAGAGCACTGAAGAGATAAAAAGTTTTGAGCGCAAGAAATCCCCACAGGAGAGGCATGTTAACCCTCTTACTTTTTGAGGTCTCTTTTTAGTAGTGTTGGAATATTTCTTTCAGAGCCACATGAAGGGGCAAGGAGCCCTGTCTTCCTTCTCTCCTTGAGGTGCCATTAATTAACTATGATTTGGCCAGGCACCGTGGCTCATGCCTGTAATCCCAGCACTTTGAGAGGCCGAGGTGGGTAGATCACCTGAAGTTAGCAGTTCAAGACCAGCCTGGCCAACATGGTGAAACCCCGCCTCTACTAAAAATACAAAAATTAGCTGGGCGTGGCGGCAGGTGCCTGTCATCCCAGCTACTCGGGAGGCTGAGTCAGGAGAATCGCTTGAACCTGGGAGGCAGAGATTGCAGTGAGCTGAGATGGAGCCACTGCACTCCAGCCTAGGTGACAGAGAGAGACTCTGTCAAAAAAAAAAAAAAAAAACAAAAAACAAAAAACAAAAAATTAAGTATGATTTTTAAACCACTAAAACTTCCTTCTCATTTAAGGATAAGCCTGTCCAAGCAGGGATGACTGGGCCAAGAACTTTACATTTGACACAGGCTCATCTTTTATTCCCTGATGAGGGAAGTAAAACATCATCCTCTGCTCTGTGTGCTGTGACACAGAATAGGTTTAGGAGGGAAACCCTATAATATAGCAGGAAAGAAATGTAACTAGAAGCTACACCACCTGGATTTTAGATCTTATACTCCACTAACCAACCATGTGATCTTGGACAAATAAATTCCTTCTCCTTGTGTATCAGTTTCCTTGTCCATCAGTTTCCTTGTCCATCAAGCTTACCTAATGAAATTCACATCTAACTTCTTCCAAGGACTGTTATGGGAATCAAATCTATAAGCCTGAAAGACATTTCAAAATGCAAAATCGCAAAGAAATTACTTGATAATTATATATGTAGTAAAGTGAAAACCTCCTTTTCCTTCCCATTTCCAGGCTGAGAAAGAGTGAATATCTCAGGATGCATACTGATCCCAAACAACTTATATTTTTAGCCTTGATTGATCGCTGAAGTCAACAAGGTTTCAGCTTTCTATAACATTAACATGTACTGCATACTTCCAATGTTGACATCCACTGAGTTCTTACTTAGTGTTGAGATGTCATGAATCAGAAACATGAAAGTCAAAGATGGCAGCTGTTTTACCAGCTGTTTTATCCAATGCTGACATCCACTGAGTTCTTACTTAGGGCTGAGATGCCATGAATCAGAAATGTCAAAATCAAAGATGGGAGCTGTTTCATCCAGCAAGGAGGCAAGTCATAAACAATGATATATCAAGTTTCACCAAAACTAAGATCATTGAGAAAGAAATACTGCCATTTAAAATTTAAGATTCCACTGATTGTGAGAAAGGAATGTTTCAATCTAGGAAAATGTACATTTTGTATTTGGTTAAAAAAATAGTTTGTCATCATTTGTAAGATTTTTGAAAATAAGAGAACAGGCCGGGTACAGTGGCTCATGCCTGTAATCCCCAGCACTTTGGGAGGCTGAGGTGGGCAGATCACCCGAGGTCAGGAGTTCGAGACCAGCCTGGCCAAGAGGGGGAAATCCCATCTCTACTAAAAATACAAAAACAAGGGGGAATGGTGACACATGCCTGTAATCCCAGATACTCAGAAGGCTGAGGCAGGAGAATCGCTCGAACCTGGGAGGCAGAGGTTGCAGTGAGCCGAGATCATGCCACTGCACTCTAGTCTGGGTGACAGATCCGAGACTCTGTCTCAAAAAAAAAAAAAAAAAAAAAAAAAAAAGGAAAAGAAAATAAAAGAACAGTGATAATGGTTAGTTAATAAACTGAACCAGCAAAACAGAATCTATTTGCCTATCTATGTATCTATGATTCCGTGCCATGTTCCAAAATCTTGATACATCAAAAAAAAATCTCATATAATCCAGAGGACTGCTGAAATATCTCATTTTTTTTCCTGTTTTGATACAAACATTTAACTTCTTCATTTAAAAAATGACATTTACTGGGCCGGGCCCGGTGGCTCACACCTGTAATCCCAGCACTTTAGGAGGCCGAGGCGGGCAGATCACAAGGTCAGGAGATGGAGACCATCCTTCCTGGCCAACATGGTGAAACCCCGTCTCTACTAAAAATACAAAAATTAGCCGGGCGTGGTGATGCGTGCCTGTAGTCCCAGCTACTCAGGAGTCTGAGGCAGGAGAATTGCTTGAACCCGGGAGGCAGAGGTTGCAGTGAGCTGATACTGCACCACTGCACTCCAGCCTGGAAACACAGCAAGACTCCATCTCAAAAAAATAAAAAAGAAAAAGAAAAAAAGAAGAAGACATTATTACCTCTGACATCAGCCTAAAAGTAGCGAAAGTTACCTTGCAAATTATAATAAAATAGGTAATCAAATGAGAAGTGAGAGAGATCAGGATATGAGAACAAAATGAGCCAATTCTAGGTATGTTATTAATGTGCCTCCAAAAGTCTCCTCCATGTAGGAAAATTTATTTTGTGATTAAAATTACCAAGAACAATGTTTTATGTTTAGAAATGGGTGCTGGTAATAAAGATTAAGAAGTAACAATACTCTAAATGGTAAGGTGAGTTTTGTGATATAATTATGACTATTCTTTGTTTTATTGTTTTTTGTTTTGACACAAGCTCTTACTCTGTTGCCCAGTCTGGACTGCAGTGGCATGATCATAGCTCACTGCAACCTTGAACTCCTGGCCTCAAGCAATCCTCCTGCCTCAGCTTCCCAAAGTGCCGATATTACAGGCATTAGCCACTGCGCCCAGCCTGTTCTTTTTCTTGGAGCAGGAATTTAAAAACTTTTTCTATAAAGGGCCAGATAATAGATATTTTCAGCTATAAGGGCCATACAATGTTACAACTACTCAATTCTGTTGTTGTAGCACAAAAGCAGCCATGGACAATATGTAAACAAACCAGTGTGGCTGTGTTCCAATAAAGTTTTATTTATAAAACAAGAGGCAGACCAGTTTGCCTTGCAAGTCATGGTTTGCAAAGCTATGCCTTAGAAGACAAATAAGCTCAGACTGCCCTGCAAATAAACATACTGGGCCAAACATGTCTAACAGTATAATTGCTTCAATTGAAGAATAATGTAATCTAGAGTCCCTTTTGGGTCTGAACTTTTACAAAGGGAAAGCTTGGAGTCATGACAATATGGACTTTGTATGCATTTTTTTTTTTTTTTTTTTTTTTTTTTTTGAGACGGAGTCTTGCTCTGTCGCCCAGGCTGGAGCGCAGTGGCCAGATCTCAGCTCACTGCAAGCTCCGCCTCCCGCGTTCACGCCATTCTCCTGCCTCAGCCTCCCGAGTAGCTGGGACTACAGGCGCCCGCCATCACGCCCGGCTAATTTTTTGTATTTTTTTTTTTTTTTTAAGTAGAGATGGGGTTTCACCGTGTTAGTCAGGATGGTCTCGATCTCCTGACCTCGTGATCCGCCCGTCTCGGCCTCCCAAAGTGCTGGGATTACAGGCTTGAGCCACTGTGCCCGGCCTGTATGCATTCTTAACAAATAATGTGAGAATGAACGGGATTGTATTAGACTTGTCTCCATAAGTGACTAGGCTTAAAAATGCTGAAACAGCCATCAGTGTTTTCAAGGTTCGGCCTACTTCAACACAATAGTCAGATACTTACTGCAAAATAAAACATGCAAAAAACACACAGGGACGTAAAAACAATCAAAGCCGCTAAAATGGAACATCAAGTCTTGAGTTATTTAACCGTTGGGTTGAAGCAACTCATCAAAGCTCCCCACATTAAATGGCATCTGTTTTCCCCACCTTTCAAGTTTCAATGAACCTTTCCTGCCAGAAGGGATCACAATTCGAACACCCGAGTCCCATTTTAATAAACTGGATTTGGTTCAGAACACCTCACAGTTACCTCAGAGAATGGCAGTTACAGACACCTGCTCTTGAATTTGAAATTTACAGGAAGAAAGCTTTCAAATTACCTTCGATTATATCTTCCTTCTCAGAGATCAGATGTAAAAATATCAGCCCAGAGTCACTGATATTTAGGGATAACAAATTTATAAAACAAACACCTTGTTCCTCAAGATTCTATAAACAGGTCAGGCGCAGTGGCTCATGCCTATAATCCCAGCAATTTGGAAGGCCGAGGCAGGTGGATCACTTGAGGCCAAGAGTTTGAGAGCTGCCTGGCTAACACAGCAACCCCCCCCCCATCTCTACTAAAAATACAAACATCAGCTGAGCATGGTGGTGCATGCCTATAATTCCAGCTATCTGGGAGGCTGAGGCACGAGAATCACTTGAACCCAGGAGGCGGAGGGTGCAGTGAGCCGAGATCACGCCACTGCAATCCAGCATGGGCAACCGAAAAAAAAAAAAAAAAAGATTCTATAAATCTATTTTTGTGCCTATAGATGTATAGTTTGTGTATGGAATAGAAAATTAAAGTTAAGAGCACAACAGTCACTCCACTAGACAGTGTGCTCTAATTGTGTTGACAAGGATTACCAACGCAGGCAAAAATTCAGAATCAATAGTTGATTCAGATACCTCACAGAGCTGTGACCCGCAAGCCTATAACACATAATACAAATCATTGTATTTGTATACAATCATAATACAATATCATTGTGTTACTTTTGTACAGCTTGATAAGCTCTGTACCATGCACTTACATTCATTATCTATTTTAATAAACACCGTGTAAGATCAATAGGATAAATCCCTCATTTGAAAATGAGGTTGAAGACACGGGTTAATTGATTTAACTGAATTCCTAGAGTAAGTTGGTTTTGCAGTTAGGATTGGAATCAAGTTACCATCATTCACAGCTGAGATCTTTCATTGAGGAGAAAAGCCCCACAAAGGCTGGAATTTTTGCGTGATTTGTTTACTGCCACATCACTACCAAACTGCAGGGCATGTTATAGGTATTCAAAAAGTTCATGTTGAATAAATGAATGAATAGATATTTTTAAAATATTAACTAAAATAGGAACACAGAAAAGGTAAAAGCAGAACACAGACATGGGATGGCCTCACTTTCTTTATCCTTGCAGCAAATCATCAGTTTTGTTTATTCCTGCTGCATCTTTTCTATATCTCAAGGGGCCCAAACCCATTATGGTGATTGGCCAAGTGGAGTTGACCAGGAACAACACTTAGATAATCAGTGAGAGGGATAAAAAGACAGGAGTTTTAGACCCAGCCTTTCTACCTGGAGGGTTGGCCGTGGACAAGCCATTCATTTGAGGAGCTTCAACTTCCCAGTCCTTCTTGGCTTCTACACATAACTCTTGGGGACTTACTACCTGCCTTGCTTAACTACACGAATATGGGAAAGGTCAAGTAAGATCTGGAAGATATTTTACACACAATACATAGTGATGAAGCCATTATTGTCCTAATTCTGCAGTCATTTTCTCAGAATAAGATCCAGAGTGAAACACAGGCAATGGGATTACACTGGTATTTATTTGCTGTAGTGGATGAAGACCAGACCAACGTCTCTGGATCCTTGGAAGAGTTCCCTTTCACCCCTCAGTTCTGTTCAAAGATAATCTATAACATATTTCATTTGATGTCGGGGCACCTCTTCTGGCCAAAACCCTCAACTGAGCTTTCCTGACTGCCAAAATGGACTCTTTTGACTCATTCTCTGCTGTTCCCCCCAAACCTTCAGATTCTCCTACTTCTCAAGTCCACTGTCCTTGGAACCAGGCAGTCAGCTTGGCCTTGTGTCTGGTTACTTCTCAGCAGAATCCAGGCTGGTACAGGGCCTGTGCCCCCTGTATTCCCTGCGGAAGACAGTCCAGTAAAGCAGATCTTCTCCTTTTTTGTGCTATTGGTGATTTTAGACAGTGGTCCTTCAGGACAATATTACACATTCTTCTAATAAGGATGATAGAGAGATGAATGGGTAGATACAAGGGTGGATGGCTGGCTGGATGAATGGATGGATAGATAGATAAATATACATAGATAATAGATGGACAGATGAATGGATGTATAGATGGATGGATGGATAGATGATAGATGGATGGATGGATGGATAGATGGATGAATAGATGGATGGATGGATAGATGATAGATGGATGGATGGATGGATGGACAGATGATAGATTGATAGATGGATGGATGGATGGATGGATGGATGGATAGATGGATGGATAGATGGCCAGCTGGCTAGCTGGCTGGCTGGATAGATGAACAGATAGATACTAATCTAACTGATAGTTAGGTGAAGTAAGATGCCTCTCTCCTGTACAGTTAAAAGCGGGCAAGCATTCTGCCCAGGATATGAGGAGGAATCCCAAGGGGGAACAAAGAGATGAAAATATTTGAGAAACACCAGTAGTAATAATACGAGTCTCTTCTCCCAAATGGCATGAATACTTCGAAAGCATGTAAAAACTGCTCAGAATAGCTATGATGTAAGGTGGGAGGGTGGTGACAATCTATACCTTTAGAAAGCTTGTAGTCTTCCATCTATGCATCATAAATTTTTTTTTGTCTAGTTAGCCAATAACGCAAGCAGTGGGTAGCCAGGTTTTAAGAAGGCTCTATATTTTTTACATGAATTTACATATACCCACACATACCTGCAGTTAATAAACTCCCCAAGCTGCAGAAGAATAAGAGGGCCCATTCATTCCCATGACCCCACATAAGCATAGTCAGATTTGGGTCAAGTGTTTTAAGTATCACTGACGTTCTCCTACCTCACAAAAGCTTTGGCACTGGTGTTTCCTCAGCTCCCCCGATTCCTTGCAGGGCTCTAGGCACTGGAAGAGAGGAACAATAAAAATAAATAAAACATGGAAACAAAGAAACAAAGCTGAGAGGAAAAAAGAATGCACCTGTGATTGTTGCTTTTCAATGCTCGTTTATTCGGGTTAGTTTAGAAAACCAAAGAATCAGCTGCTTTTTTAAACTGGGTATAATACGAATCTGAGCAAAAGCATCATTACAGAAAGCAAACCAAAAAATGTATTTCAACACAATTGAAAAGGAGAAGTTACAGCGCCTGTCAGTGACTTACAGGAAAAGTAATGATTGTCACCATCAGCTGGAGGAATTGGGGTAAGAAATATTTTCTATTCAGTAAGAAATACTTTCTTTTCTTTTTTTTTTTTTTGAGACAAAGTCTTGCTCTTGTCCCCAGGCTGGAGTGCAATGGTGCGATCTCGGTTCACTGCAACCTCCACCTCCCAGGTTCAAGTGATTCTTCTACCTCAGCCTCCCAAGTAGCTGGGATTACAGGCGACTGCCACCACACTGGGCTAATTTTTGTACTTTTAGTACAGACAGGGTTTCACCATATTGGCCAGGCTGGTCTTGAACTCCTCACCTCAGGTGATCTGCCCTCCTCAGCTTCCCAAAGTGTTGGGATTACAGCGTGAGCCACTGTGCCCAGCCAAGAAATACTTTCTAAAGGTTGTTGTTTCAGAGGAATTTTTTCTCATAAAACTTAATATTACATTTCCTTTAAATTAGCAGCATAGGGCTATTTTTTTGTATACTCTTCTATAAGTAATTAAGTGAAAATGCATTGTATTAAATTTATGTATGTATGTATGTGCACATATGTATTGTTGTTAACTTGTATCCTTATCTCAATGAATTCAACAGCATTCAGATACATCCAGTTTAATCACTCCATTAAAATACACTGAATAAATCTGTTAGATTATGACATGAGAGTCTCATAACAGAAAATGAGGTTTGCTTAAACATACATGCATATAACTTATTACTATATACATTCTAATAAATCAAAGACACTAGCCAGACTCCAATGTTCAAGAATGATTGTAACAACAAACAGTAAGATTGTTGGATAAACAAATTATATACACATATAATATGGTTTATTACTAATATATAGTAGATATATTATATATACATGATATATAAAATATATACAGTAGTCTGAGGCCAGGTGTGGTGGCTCAAGCCTGTAATCCTAGCACTTTGGGAGGCTGAGGTGGGCAGATCACTTGGGGCCAGGAGTTTGAGACCAGCCTGGCCAACAAAGTGAAACTCCGTCTCTACCAAAAAATACAAAAATTAGCCTGGCGTTGTGGCGCCCGCCTGTAGTCCCAGCTACTCAGAAGACTGAGGCAGGAGAATAGCTTTAACCTAGGAGGTGGAGGTTGCAGTGAGCCAAGTTCGGGCCACTGCACTCCAGCCTGGGTGACAGAGCAAAACTCTGTCTCAAAAATAAAAATAAAAATAAAGTATATATAGTGTGTACATATGGGATGTCTGTGTGTGCCCGATTGATAGTAGCCAGGTCTCATGGTTGAAAAAAAAAAGGTTACATTCATATGCATGGAAACTTGATTCTCAAAATTGTATTTCATGCAAGTTGTAATTTTAAACATTAATAGTCATATATAGTCAGATGTCAGTCATCTAAATATAGGCATAGCCCTAGCCCTCATACATTCATGGTTATTTTATCTATATTATTTCTATTTCATTATTGATGAATTTTCCAATGACAGTAAAAAATTCTCAGTTAAATTTCAGACATGTATAATGTAGAATTCCGGATATATGGTGAAGCAATACTACTTTTTCACTCTATTTTCTAGTAATCTCCTCCATGTTTTAAAATACAGATATAGTTAGAAGATACACTGGAAGACTCTATGAAGAAAGTTAATTTTCAATATTTATTGCCATTTTTTAATCAAATATATGTATGAAATCAACTGCCCCTGTGCCAACTGTCCATTCTTTATAACAATAATGCTCAAAGTGTGATCAATTACCGATATTATGGGCACCCCTTGGAGTTTGTGTGAAATGAAAACTCATGGGCCACATTCTCTACCTACAGTCCGAATCTCTGGGACCAGGGCCTAGGAATCTCTTTTAACAAGTTCTACTGAAAATTCTGATGCTTACTAAACTTTAAAAAGAACTGCCATCAATTTGATGTTTGCATTTAACTGTGTCTTTATGGAATAAATGCTCGTTGGATGTTTCTTGCGTGAAATGACAAAGACCTACCTTGCAAGTAGCTGAATCTCTGCCTGCGAACAATCCCCAGACCATTACTCTTCGGAGTAATGTCTCTTTCTTGCTTCATATAAGTGTCATTAAGAACATATATTTCTCATAAAAATATTTTAGATTTCATAAGTAATGTTGCATATGAACATTTTTAATTATTTTAATTTTTCTAAAAAAAACTTGAGCTCTTTAACAATTCTTTTCTAAGACATATATGAGCCTGTCCCAAGTTACAGTACTTACTTCTCTCAAGCATATTCAAAAACAAAATTTTCACCAATATAGCAATTCTAAAAGGAAAACAATTTTAATAGAAATTAAACACTGTTTAAAAACTTATCTAACTTACTTATCTCATGATTTCCTTAAAGAACTAGTTTTTTGTTCCCTACGGCTACATCAATGCTTTGTCCTCAAAGCTCCTGTTACTTAATTTTTCTAGACATTTGCTTCAAGGCAAAAATGTTTAGTAGTTATTTAATAAGTATGCTAAGACCTAATTCTTCCTCAAGACCATTTGAAATGAATACATGACACTCTTGCCACTTGCAAGGTAAGTCTTTATCATTTCACTCAAGAAACACTCAACAAACATTTATTCCATAAAGAAACTGTTATATGCTATGTGGCTAACAGTGTCTGAAAATAAGCACGTGATTTTTGTTTCCTCTCATTGCTAAAAATATGAATCATGAAAACATGCTGCTACATGTGTACACAGTTGCATTTTCACAACTATAGACATCGGTGCACAAAAAATCTCAAGCCTTTGAAATCTCCATAATCCCACATAACCATTGTCCTGAGAGCTTGTGGAATAGTCAAATACTTTATACAAAACAAATACCACTTACAAAAACAGGCATATTTCTGGAATGCTAATCAAAGCAATGCACAACACACTTGTTTTGCTGTTAATCCAGAAGCTCTGCCAAGTCTAGCATCAGTATATGTAATTCATTTAAAGCTCTATTTTAATTGCATTCCTGCTTCAGATCTAATAACTAGTAATCAGCAGTATCTAAAGACATTTTTCAAAATGTTATTAATGACAGCCAACATCTTCTTTTAGTAATCCTCCATGAAATCTCTCTGACAAGCACAACCTACATACGATCATCTGAGTAAATGTTCGCAGGATAAGTTTGCCTAAAGTCTATTTCTTTATAATACTCTTGCCAGTAAGAAAAAAGATTTCAACAAAAGCTAAAGTGTTGCGGGAGAAAACGACAATGACACACTTTCTCTCATACTTCATGTAGAACAAAAAACTTCCATTTTTCTAAGCAATTAAAAAAAAAAAAAAAAAAAAAGTACGGCAAAAGACTGTAGCCCTGCCAGAGGTGTTAGAACCTGAAGGACCCTATCTTGAACAGGGGCTGGGTAAAATGAAGCCAAGAACTGCTAGGCTGCATTATCAGGAGGTTAGGCATTCTTAGTCACAGGATGAGCTAGGAGGTCGGCAGGACTAGTTTCACAAGATACAGGTCACAAAGACCCCACTGATGAAACAGGATGCAGTAAAGAAGCCAGTCAAAACTCACCAAAACCAAGATGGCAAATGAAAGCAACCTCTGGTTGTCCATGTGCTCATTATGCACTAATTATAAGGCATTAGCTTGCTAAAAGAAACTCCCACCAGCGCCATGACAGTTTACAAGTGCCATGGCAATGTCCAGAAGCTACCCTATATGGTCTAAAAAGGGAAGGAACCCTCAGTTCCAGGAACTCCCCACCCCTTTCCCAGAAAATTCATATATAATCCACCCCTTATTTAGCATATGATCTAGAAATAATGATAAGTTTACTCAGTCAAGCAGCCCACGCCATTGCTCTGCCTATGGCACAGCCACCCTTTTATTCCTTTAATTTCTTAATAAAATTGCTTTCACTTTACTCTGTAGCCTTGCTCTTGAATTCCTTCCTGCATGAAGCCAAGAACCCATGTGGCCTCCCAGACTGAACCCCAATTTTGGGGTTTACCATGTGACAACCCCATATCTCTCTTCCACAAGAGGAGTGATTATGAGAGAAATACTACTACCAGGAGACAATTGCTTTAGAATTTATTACATAAACTCATATAGGCACCATGATCATGTACTACCTAAAACTATCCAAAAGAGTAACCAAAGTTTATATTTTTAGCAAAGGTTTTAGGCTTTCAAGTTTTAGGATGATAGACTAAAATCATTTCTTCTGAGGCTACTGCTTCAATTCCAATGAAGAAACACTTTAAATTTCAAAGAAAAATATGTAGATTGAGAGAGCTAATCGCCTATGTCATCATTTGGCAGGTAGATAGTAAGTATGTTTCTACTTAACCTAGAAACTTTACAGATTATGGACCATTTTAAAAACTGTTTGTCTAATGGAGCCTCATCACAACACATCTATAGAAGTATGTAAAATTATGCACTATTGGCTGGGAATGGTGACTCACGTCTGTAACCCCAGCACTTTGGGAGGCTGAGACGAGATGATCTCTTGAGCCCAGAAGTTAAAGACCAGACTGGGCAACATAGTGAGACTTTGTCTCCACTAAAAATAAAAAAAAATTAGCTGGGCATGGGAGTGTGCACCTGTACTCCCAGCCATTCTGGAGGCTGAGGTGGGAGGATCACTTAAGCCTTGAAGTTTGAGACTACAGAGTACACCACTGTACTCTGCAGCCTGGGTAACAGAGTAAGACTCTGTCTCAAAAAAAAAAAAAAAAAAAAAAAGGCAATTATTCTTATGTTTTAGAGAGGAAATATTGAAGTTAAGGAAACAAAGCTAGTGGCTCTGGGAGAGACTGGGGCAACTGGGATTGAACCCATGCTTTAGCACACTCAAAGAAAGGGTATTTTCCATGATAAAGCACTTTATGCCACTTGCTACAGGGGATTCATGAGACAATGTATATAAAAGATATCTGTACACTGAAAAGTACTTTGCAAATCCATGGGATTAAGTAAACTATGATATTCTCAGACCTCTCTGGGATTCAGTTCCAGAATGCCCTAGGTGTTACGCATTCCAAGATCGTCATATAAGCACAACCAATAAGACTATTTCATGTCACAGAGAAAGACCTCCAGCTCATGAGTGGAAGTACTGATCAACAAGGAAATTGTGGATACTAATTTGGTGAATCACCATCTGGCCAGTTTAGCACCAAATTCTATACTTTACATTTAACCAAACACTTTCATAAAAGGACAGCAGAAGAAATATTCTTACCAAAACAGCCATCACAATAAATTCTAAAGCAAAAAAGGTTCACACAAGATTCAAAATTTTACATTGTCCAATAATCACCAGTAGAACTCATGATCAGGTTATGCTAAATGACTAGAACCCATGCTATAACAAAGCAAGCAGCAGGTCCACAGATTTCAATCTGTTCAAATTAGCAACAAATTAGCTAAATCAACAAATATGGATTAATATTTCCTATGTACAAAGTACTTTAGTCACCAAGACAGGGGAAAATGTGGCATGATTCATTCTGCCCTGAGGGAGTGTAGAATCTCTTATGGGAGAAAAATATGTAGTTAAGTAAGTCTGCATCAGTGAAGCACAAAATAAATGAGTTAAGAACAACATGCTGGCCAGGCACGGTGGCTCACGCCTGTAATCCCAACATTTTGGGAGGGCGAGGTGGGCGGATCATTTGAAGTCGAGAGTTCAAGACCAGCCTGACCAACATAATGAAACCCTGTCTCTACCAAAAAATACAAAAGTTAGCCAGGTGTGGTGGCAGGCGCCTGTAACCCCAGCTACTTGGGAGGCTGAGGTGGGAGAAATGCTTGAACCTGGGAGCTGGAAGTTGCAGTGAGCTGAAATTGTGCCACTACACTACAGCCTGGGTGACAGAGTGAGCCTCCATCTCATAAATAAATAAATAAACAAATAAAACAAACAAACAAAAGTCATAAGAAATGAAAAAAAAAGGATATGTATTTTCATAGATGATCATTGAAAAGAACTTCATAGAACTAGGGACCCATAAATCAGCTTAGAAGGGTGACTGTGGGCCGGGCGCGGTGGCTCACGCCTGTAATCCCAGCACTTTGGGAGGCCAAGGCAGGCGGATCATGAGGTCAGGAGATCGAGACCATCCTGGCTAACACAGTGAAACCCTGTCTCTACTGAAAATACAAAAAACTAGCCGGGCGTGGTGGTGGGCACTTGTAGTCCCAGCTACTCGGGAGACTGAGGCAGGACAATGGACAATGGCGTGAACCCGGGAGGCGGAGCTTGCAGTGAGCCAAGGCCGCGCCACTGCCCTCCAGCCTAGGCGACAGAGCCAGACTCCGTCTCAAAAAAAAAAAAAAAAAAAAAAGAAGGGTGACTGTGACTAGGATTTGACCAGCTGTAAGTAAATTTGGGATGAGGATAATATTGAATGTATGGAGTGGGGAGTATGGTGTGTGATTGCTAGTAGGAGAAAATACATAGCAGAAAACAAGGCTGGAAGGATAGCCCTTGGATTCAATGAGGAGCCACTGACACACTCAGAATGAACTGTTTGCTCCAACTTGTGTTTATGAAGACTTGGGTGTTGGAATAGAGGATGGATTAGAGAGGTGAGACACTGCAGTGAATTAAACCAGAGCAAAAGTCTTTACAACATCTTTCAATCTTCTCTCTGCCATTTCTAGTGTCAATATGCCACCAGGGTGTCAGAGGACATTGGGTGAAAGGAGGAAAAGGATGTTAACCTATGAAAGGGAATATAGAAGTGCAATCCCATCAACATAGTCACCAATTGTTTTGAGAAGTGGGGATGAGAGAAATCAAATGGGGAAAGGCACCAAAGTTTCCAATCTAGATCTCAAGGGAAGTGATGGTGTCACCAAGATCAAGGAAGAAGGAGAAACAAGTATGGGGAAAGATATGGAACTGAGTGTTTAACACAACGAGTTTGAGGTGTCCAGGGAACGTACAAGGAGAGTTGTCCAACAAGCTATTGAAATTGTGGATATGCAGTTTAGGATAAAAGTTAAAGTTAATGATGGCATTATAAGTTTCTTTTGTCTTTCTCTCATCATCAATTTATTCCTTTTACAACCATTTCCTGAGTTCTAACTATAACCACAGTATCATGCTAAGTGATGAGCCCACTGCTAAATCTATGAACTACACAAGGGACTGATTTCAAGGACCTTACAGTCTCTAGAAAGATCAAGGCAGCATGTACATTTACAAGCAAACGTTGAAGATACAGATAGAGAAGAGGACAGAAAAAATTAAATTGGAGTGTCAAAAATTTTAGGAGTTGGGCTATGCGAAAACTAGAATGGCAGGTAACCTGTATGAGATTTCATGATTTAGTAAAGTTTTTTTTTTTCTTTAATCTGTTTTGTTCTCTCTTTATGTGTTTGTGCTTCAAAATGAGGTGATTGGGCCGGGCGCGGTGGCTCAAGCCTGTAATCCTAGCACTTTGGGAGGCCGAGACGGGTGGATCACGAGGTCAGGAGATCGAGACCATCCTGGCTAACCCGGTGAAACCCCGTCTCTACTAAAAAATACAAAAAACTAGCCGGGCGAGGTGGCGGGCGCCTGTAGTCCCAGCCACTCGGGAGGCTGAGGCAGGAGAATGGCGTAAACCCGGGAGGTGGAGCTTGCAGTGAGCTGAGATCTGGCCACTGCACTCCAGCCTGGGCGACAGAGCGAGACTCCGTCTCAAAAAAAAAAAAAAAAAAAAAAATGAGGTGATTGGAACATGTTAGTAGGCAGAAAAAAAAAAAAGGATCAAATGGAGGAGGTCTGACCGAAGATCAGGATGATTGAAGATGTAGAAGAAGTAGGAAATTATCAATTGATCAAGGTCCCAGAGACTGTTGTAGGGGTTACAATATGAAAACAGTGAATTTTTAGAGAGGCAACATATCACTCATATCATTGAACCCAACCCTATACAGCTTCCAGATTTGAGAACTGAAACATTTTCACAGAGGCAATGGCCAAGTGGTAGGTAGGGTTTAGATCCATGGCTCTGCCTAGGACTAGACATGAATGTACAGTTTCACTCCAGCTTAGAGGATGTAAGAGTTTGGATGTAGAGAAGTGTGACAATGATCATGTGGCATGTTGATAACCTGTGTGAATAAGCCACGGGTTTCCAATATGGTGGGAAGGCACTGATGTTTAGATGTGTGTGCCTTCATGGATGCAATTCTGGTGGCTGGGCTTCAGTAGTCTTGAATGGATAGATAGGTCAGGCCACTTCCCAGGTGAGGGACTCAGAAAGTCATGATTCTAGCCAAGTCTGAAGGCAACAGAAAGAGCACTGAGTTTTAGATTTGGACTGACCCAGAGGAGAATCCCTCATCTACCTTATGCTAAATGATTTTTTCCCATTCAGGTTTTATTTTAACCTCTCTAAACTATAGGTTTCTGATACATAAAAGAGTGAAAAAATATTTGCTCAGGTGGACCCTTTTCAAATGAAATTTATAAAGACCACCTTTTAAGGTGTCTACACATAGTAGGTACTTAGTGAATCTAGTTCTCTTCCATTTCTAGAGGACCAATAAGGAGACTTTATTGTATAGTTCTTTCATATTTCCCTAATGCCTGCCTACATTTTCCCTTTTAATTGGAAAAGAAATTCAAATTTCTCTTAATTCCAGTCTCTCAAGCATGTTCTAATAAGTGTTTTTTAAAGTGCCAAATTTCTTTGCCCACATTTCCAAAAGCTAAGATTGAGTGGGGTGGTAATATTCTGTGTGTGGCCAGAACGTGGAATCAGAAGGGATGTCCTGAGACCAGAGCACAGTACCTGTTCTTTCACAAAAGTATTTTCTGTTGAATAATTAAAAAATCAAACAATGCTTTATACTTAATTTTGTCTGGAGTATTGCCTAGATATAAGGAATAAGCCTTGGGGTTCTAAAAAATAAAAATAAAAAAATAAAAAACACCTCCAACTTTTTATTTTATATGGGTATACATTCATATCATATAACAATGCTATCTACAAAAGTTTACAAAGACCATTTTTGTTTTCTGAATTAATGGCAGCAAGTTTCTCTAAAAAGCTGTAGACCTGCTTTTTACATGAAAGCTGTATTTTTTCTCCCAAATATATTTCCTAAAATATGTGCACCCCACTGCCTTTAGAAGTATTCATGGCCTCCCTCCAGCTCTAAATTGGTACTGTATAGAAATTGTTACAATCCTGTGTGTCGAAAAGTACACTGTGTCTTGCCAAAATAATGAAATCTTTTGGCAGACAGCCCTCTGAAGTGCAGTTGAACAATCATTGCAGCCTCAACCACAGAGGATTAGCATGCCAGCCCAGCACAACAGCATCAGGCCTGAGAAGGTTCACATCACAAATCAACTTGCTCTGAAACATCCGAAAGGTAATGAGTCTCTCACTGCGAAGCTTATCAGGAAGCATGGGCCTCATTTTATCACAACTACTTTTTCACAACAAAGAGAGTCCTTTGAGTTTCAAGGGAAGTGTTTAGAAACTACATAAGTAAATGAGAGGAAAGCAATTACTCAAGGTAGTTATTATCCGGAAACCATACTCTCAATGTAATTCTTTTTCACTTAAATGATACCATCATGCATATCATTAAGTTTCTTGAAGTAGACAAAGTCATGGAATTCTGTTACCTGGAAGACAAAGCACACCTTCTTTGCATTCTTATATTTCAACCGCAATCTTCTAATACGGCATTTTTAGTACAGTATTGAAGCTTCAAATAGTATTCCCATGGTCACTGCTCAAATTTAAAAGATATTAATTATGAAGAGAAAGTGCTAACTTTCCAGTGTGGAAACCTAGCAGAGCGCACCTTAACTAAAGGATCAAAGACACTGCCTCCAAGAATGGGGGAAAAAAGCAAAACAAAACTCAGGTGTCCCCTGAAAGGATGCACTAGCAAGGACTCAGCATCTCACAGCACCAGGATTCCTGCCCATTATAGAGAACCTGAATCTAACCAAGAGGAAATACCGAACAATCTACAAAGCAATTAGCCTCTAGTCTTCAAACATATCAATGTCCTGAAAGACAAAGAAAGACTGAGGAACGGTTCCAGACCAAAGTAGACTAAATATACATGACAACAAATGCCACACATAATGATGAATTGGATCCCGAATCAGACAAAATAAGGCTATAAAGAACATTATCGGGATAATCAGTGAAGTTTAAATATAAACCATAGATGAGATGTTGGTATTACATCAATGTTAAATCACCTACACTTGATAATTTTATTACCAAATGATGGTATTATATCAGTGTTATCACTTACATTTGATAATTCCATTCTCTTAGTAGTTACTAAGAGAATGCACTTGTTCTTAAGAAGTGCATGCTTAATTACTTGGAGGTAAAGAATCATGATGGCTGCATCTTCTTTTCAAATGGTTGGAAAAAAATCATTACAAGTGTATGTGTGTGTATATATACACATAGTCTATATGTATACGTTATACATTTGTGTATATGCAGAGATAGAGAATATGATGAAGCAAATACGGCCAAAAAGAAAAGGAAAAACGACTGCTAAGTCTAGACTGGGTCAAGCAACTAGAAACCAGGGACCAAATGTGGCCCACCTCTTGTTTTTGTAAATAAAGTTTGTTTGGAACAGAGCTATGCCTGTTCATTTGCATACTGCCTGTGGCTGCTTTTGCACTACAGCAGCAGAGACGGGTAGTTGCAACAGAAGACCAAGCCAGCAAAGAATATTTACGAATCTTTGACAGAGAGCTTGCAATACCCTGATTTACATGAAAAGTATATGGAAGTTCTTTGCAGTGTTCGCATAACTTTCTTAAGTGTGTTTTTTAAAGTTAAAATTTAAAATAAATTCATAAAATAATCTTAAAATTATTTAAAATCTCAAATCACAAGTTTTCTCTAGCTGGCATTATTAAAAAGCTATCATGGATATAAATATACAGGCAAAGAGTATTAAAAAATTTAAGTTCCTATCAATGGGCTTATAGGAATAAACAGATTTAAAGACAAAGGCTTCAGATCTGAAACCTCATACCAACTAGATAACATGTCTTCCCAAGCAACTGTTTAAGAAGAAAGAGACAAAACCTAGAATCTTTTAGGCTCTATAAAGTCAGTTCTAATAGGCTGTACAGACTGGTGGTTTAACCACAGCCTCGGAAACCCTAAAGTAGAGGACCCAGCATAGCCTCAGTCATCTTGGAAGTCGCAGGTAAGCTCCAGGGTGACTCTGTAAGGATCCCAATTGTCCTTCCTCTCTGCCATCACCTCTAATTACAAAACACAGGAAATGAGGTCACTCGGCACTGTGGTCCAATTTGCCTCTTGGACCCACTTTGTCCCTCTCTCCTTTATACTAAATAAATCCTTCTTAAAACATCCAAGCAAAATGTTTCTTGCAAGGAAGATAGGAGATGGACAAAACCTACTTATTTTGCAGTTGCAAACTACTGCATGGCATGTGTATTAGCTTTCAGTAGTATGTTCACTCCCTGGCTACGTTCATACATGTATTCTAAAATCAGCAGAATCAGTCTGTGTTTATTAAAAGGCCAATGAAGGAAAACTGATATTGGTGCTTTGCCAAGACAGAGCAGTAAAGGAGGGGTAGGTGTCCTTCCCTCACAGGAGGAAGCTTACATCCTCACATGAACATTTTCCTAAAGACACAAAAAACTCACCCTCAGTGGGAAATTTACTGGCGCACGGACAACTTAATAAAATGATATACATAACAAGACAGCTTTTTCTGTGTGAAAATAAAAGTGCATATTTAATCAAAGTGCTAAAAAATCAGTGAGGGCTAGAAAATATTATCTGTACATGTAATTTCCAACCCAGAAAGTGTCACACACACTATTTTTAAAATTATAATCTGATTATAGGACATCTGTAGTATATATCCTTTGGCAGACTATCAAATCCACTGCTCAGCTTTCTCCAATACTGACCCCCAGGTAATCAAAATAACTCAAGAATCCTGGCAGAGCCATTAGCGAGCTTTTGCAGGCTGAATTAAGAGGACCCATGTTGTGCGTCCAGAATCTCAAGTGTTCATTAGATCAGATTTTGCGTAACTTAACTGGAATCACCAGTCACAGCATTCCAAGGGCTTAAACAGCCAGGCCCGTCTCCCCAGTGAAAGTCAGAATTGAATCTGCACAGCATGATTCTGACATCACTGTGCTGCAAGGTTAAAAAAAAACTCCTCTGTGACAAGTTGAATGGAGATTAGGATTTCCCTCACTTGGTGCTATGTTTAAAAGCTTATGCACATCTAGCTCTGATCCTTATCTCCATATATATATTTTTTCTACACATTTTCTTGACAACACACATCTCCTAAGAAAACATGTGATTGGTAGTTCTGGAGAACCATGTCAATCGTATTCCCAAGTTGGGTGGCCTGGTGTCCTTTTTTCCTGTGCTAATGACCTTATAAAATGCGGCACACATCACAGGACGAATGGGATTTTGCTCTTTGTCCCTATGTTAAATCTCACAGAGCTACTTAAAAGCCTGTCTTATTTATAATATCTGCTTCTTGCTTAACAAGATTGTTTATATCAGTAATATATAAGAAGGTCATGGGTAACTATATGCTGTTGGCTTATTGTTTCCAAGAAATGCATCTCTTTGTCTGAGAGGTGAGTGATTATAGTAGGTTCTAAGAGAGAACCTAAAATGAAGCATGTCTGTGCAGTGAGACCAATCAGCAACAGTGTCAACACTAATCCTCTTCTGATAGAAGGAGCTTGTAACACTGACAGCTTAATATCTATCTGTGTGGCTCAGCTGTCTGATATGTCAAACTCAAGGAAGGCATGGTGTGCTCTTGAAAAGACCAGGGAGCCAAATCTCATGGGGACTTTCATGTTTCCTGTCTCCCTTGCCAGATCAAATCACCCCAGCTTTGTCAACATGAAAGCTCCTCTAAGACATTAGTGCATCCCTGAGCAAACCCATTCAATTTGGCATTATGTGGTAGGTCTGCTCCAGATTAATGAGTTAGACATCATATTCATAACTTTTCCGATGCTTAAAAGGAAACACCATGGTGGAGAACGTATGTTAGTTATGGATGGAAAACTCCATTTATAATAGAACCTGTCTGGCCTTTAACCCAAACTTGAAATGTGTACAACCTCACTTTCATATTAATTTTATTCTCTCTTCACCCCAAAAAGAGTGATGTTGAAGTTCTTGTGGCCAGTGGAATTCCATCATAATACAATAACAATGAAAGCTATTTGTGAACCCAACCAAAACGAGCAGCAAACACTAACTCAGTAAGTTTTGATCATGAGGGTTTGTTAAATTATTGCAGTCTTTCAAGAGACTTTGCACAGGGTTTAGAAGCACCTCCTTCATACTGTGGGCAATGCAAATGTCAATTTCTTTTGCTTGTTTTCCCTTATTATCCCCTTGACTGAAATACACATTTAAGGACTCAACCAAAGATGTCTCCTCCTCTTGTTGTTTTGCATTTTACAACTTAGCTAACTGAACACTGTTTTGATTAACTCTAAGCTTACCTTCATAACCCCTTTACCCATTCATTCATCAGTTGCTCTGCTGAACCAAAAAAACGCAGAAAAAAGAAAAAAAGAGTAGCTCACATTATCTAGAGCAGTGGTGTCCAACATAATGCAAGAATGGAATTGTTCTGTATATACACCGTACAATATGGCAACCAGCAGCCACATGGGGCTATTGAGCACTTGAAATGTGGCCAATGAGACTGAAAGATGAAATATTTAATTTTAATAAATTTAAATCTGTAAAGCTATATGTGGCTGGTGGCTACCATATTGGAGAGAAGAAACTGAGAAAGTTAAAAGGAAAATACAAAAGTATGCATTCAACTTCCATCACACCCACCTTCTAGTGGAAGAGGAAGTAGAAGCTACATTTCCCAGATGATCATGCCACTAAAATTCTGAATTCAATTAGGTTATGCTTATCAATATATTTATGCAGCATTTGAAGGCAAAAAGAAAACAGAAGGTATTTTCTTCTTTGTGCCTTGTTCACTATTTCTATGGTTTAGAACCTTGTGGAAGTGTGAAGGTTTTCTGCTGCAGTCTTCAAGTCTTCATTCTCCAGCTTCCTGGGTATCTGTAGAGGCTTCATCAGGGGACAGCTCTTGACTCCCACATTGTTACTCCAGAGAGGGCTCAGAGCAAGCAGGAGAGTCAGCTCTCTATTGTTTTAGAGTCATTTCTGGAGGCTGAGCCTAGAGTCCATTCCTTCAACACCTCTAATCATTTTAGAAGCATCTAATCTCTTGTATTAAGTTCGTTCCAGTTTATGCACCTGGAGTAGTTTGTTTTCTTCACTGACACTACCTGATGCAAGCAACTAAGATGATACATGTGAACTGAAATTTTTTAACTCTTGTGACATCAAAAATGCAAAGAATGTAGCCACAGCTTTTCTGATTATCTATTGTGTCACCAATATTCATTTCTAATCTTACAAGAGTCTCCCTTTACTTTGTAACCTCCCTCTCTACCTTCTCTGCATATGTATTTATTGATTCACATTTATGTGTTGGGCAATCCAAGAGATATTGGGGGCACATGGATGCATCAAACACACAGTCTGCATGCTTTGACCTTAGAGTATGATGGAGAACAAAATTAAGCCATTACAGTACAGTGGGCTCAAAGCCATGAGACAAAGGTGTACAGAAGTACAGATGGGGAGAACCTAACCCAAGTGACAACTATGCAAAATTCCCTGGGCAAAGGGATATGTGTAGACAGAGAAAAAAAAATGAGTAGGATTAACCAGGCAAAAGCAGGTGGGATGAGAGAAGAGTATGTTCCAGATAGATTTGATCTTTTTAAGCATGAAAATAAAACAGTGAATTTCAGCAAGCTAGAGGCACTCCAAAGGTTTCTGCTGTGTTCTGAGGTGAAGACAAATGATCTACAATTCACAGGCTATTCAGAGTCAACTTTAGCTTTGGGGCAAGTGGGAGCTTGGATCTTAGCAATGCTTACAGCGACTGCTGGATATATTTTAGAAGTATAGCAGGCTTTATGTAGACCAGTAGAACAAAGAAAAGAAAATGACTCTTATTGAAGAAATGTACGTTTCCTTTATCAGAGAGAAAGAACCTAGCTTTCCTTTCTTTTCCAAAAGCATGCATACCATTGGTAAAACTAGTAATTTAATTACCCCAAAAAGACAGCACTCAAAGGTCTGCTTTATCAAATGATAAGATTCTCTAAGTGTTGGCCGGGCGTGGTGGCTCACAACTGTAATCCCAGCACTTTGGGAGGCTGAGGTGCGCGGATCACGAGGTCAGGAGTTCGAGATCAGCCTGACCAACATGATAAAACCCCATCCCTACTAAAAATACAAAAATTAGCCGCGCATGGTGACTTGCGCCTGTAATCCCAGCTACTCAGGAGGTTGAGGCAGGAGAATCGCTTGAACCTGGGAGGCAGAAGTTGCAGTGAGCTGAGATGGCGCCACTGCACCCCAGCCTGGGCAACAGAGTGAGACTCTGTCTCAAATAAAAAGGAAAAAAAAAAAAGATTCCCTAAGTGAAATTCTAATGCACCTGAACATAACTTATATAAGAACATCCTTATTATAACAGACATGTGATAATTATGACATAGATGATGCCATTAATGCCTGCTTTCTTCCACTTGGGGGGAGCTTAAAAAGAATCTCACTCACACATGAAATCATTTTGGAGATTTAAAATAAAGTGTACAGGCCGGGCGCGGTGGCTCAAGCCTGTAATCCCAGCACTTTGGGAGGCCGAGACGGGCGGATCACGAGGTCAGGAGATCGAGACCATCCTGGCTAACACGGTGAAACCCCGTCTCTACTAAAAATACAAAAAAAAAAACTAGCCGGGCGAGGTGGCGGGCGCCTGTAGTCCCAGCTACTCCGGAGGCTGAGGCAGGAGAATGGCGTAAACCCGGGAGGCGGAGCTTGCAGTGAGCTGGGATCTGGCCACTGCACTCCAGCTCGGGCGACAGAGCAAGACTCCGTCTCAAAAGAAAAAAAAAAAAAAGAAAAAAAATAAATAAAATAAAGTGTACAAATCCCACAAATTTGAATAGGCAGCTTCATGTAATTTAATGCCGCTATATGTAACAGTTTAACTGGACAAGAACACACAGAAGGAAGAGTAAAAGATACCGTTTTCCAAGTTTTACTAGTTTCTTCCCAACTCATTCAGATTGTTATACATGTATCAATTCATAAGAGTAACTTAAATACCCTGTATCCTCAGAAAACTGTTTCACCAAGATGCTGCTGCTAATGTACCCTCACTTGACCAAGAAGAAACAGCCTTGCTTTATTTCTATTGTCACTGAATGCACGTTTATAATTTATAGAATGCTTCTCTTCTGCTTCTTTAATATAATAGAAATGTCTTCATGTTTATAGAAAAACAAGAAACTCACATCCAACTTACTCATTTTCAACAGGAAATGTGATGGACTAACATGCAAAGACTACATTACAAAGAGAATGCAAGGCAAAAATATCAGAATGGCATCTTCTGTTGGAAATAGAGTGTACTAAATATTTTTGGAGATTACACATCTGTCAGATAGGGCAAGTCCTTCCCATAAAGTGATAAGCTTCTCTCTCTTTCTTTGGGAAATGTACTTGCTGTCGCTCTTTGTTAATGAGCAAAATCAGTGACCCCTCCAGCTCAGAAAAGACTCCTTCCTGATCACTGCCTCCACCACATCCCCACCCAGAAGACTAAATGAACCAGTGACAACAAAATGCTCTTGTGCCCTAGGCCCTCTATTTCTCGGAGTTTATAGACCACCTAACAATCAAAGCAGGGCAGTGGGGGGAGGCCGCCTTTGTCCCTGCTGTTACTTTGTGTTTTTTCTCGCTGGCTTCCCAATTCCCTCCGGGCACCATCATCACCATATCCCTCATGGCTAAACAGCCAGAGGCATGGGGCTTTCACTCCAAATTTCACGGCGTGATAAAATGCAGGGGCTGCCTCGCTGGGGATCTCAAAGCCCTCCTTTGTGGGCCTGGTTGAGGGTCAGGTTAAGTAGCGCATTTTGGCAGCAGGCATCTGTTTGTCTTCACTCCATGATCTTCCTAACAAGGGGGAGGGAGAGGAAGGCAAGCGGGAAGAGGAGACAGATTCAGAAAACCACCTTCACAGCGGCAAGCAAATTCCCTTCTGCGGCTTGACAGACTATGAGGCCAATGTAAATCCACTGCCTACCACACTGATGGCCCCACCGAATCAATTCGATTGAGCCGTTGAGACATGGAGCTTTTCCTTTCTTATAAGCTGAGGCCTCACTTGTTGCTCTAAAGAGAAAAAACAAAGCAAGACCCTTTCTTGCTCAGACTTTTTATAAAGAAAATGAACCTGTACAAAAAACAAAGTGTTAGAAAGAATGCATTTCTTTTTTTTTTTTTTCTGTTGTAATATAATCATAGAATTTTAAAATTTATTCTTCTCAATACAGAAACCCTGTTGCTATAATTGGGAGACATTTGCTAGTCAAGGCCAATAAAGAGCTCATTCTATTTAAAGAAAGCCTTTATGTAGAAAAGCTTTATAAGACATGATTAATATTAATTATTTCTACAAGTCATAGATGCAATTTCTACTCTGGAAAGAAACCAGTGGGTGGGGATTGTTCCCTAAAAACTCAAACCACTGAATATGACCAAAGTCAGTAGTTCAAAAGTAGAGTTGGTTTTCTAATATAATTAAAACCTACATATCAATATTTTCTCAGAAAAAAGAATTTTACTTGGTTCCCTGTGTCATTCTCTAAGAACAGATACTTATTTCCTCATGTCAGCCTATATGCAAGAAGAATAAGCCTTTTAAAATTATGAGAAAATTAGTAGGAAATGATAAATAAGAAATAAGTAGGTCAGTCAGACGTATGGAGTATCCAGAAGAGTAAGGAATATCACAGGGGAGAAAGTAATAAAAAATAACATACTTCATGAATCTGAAGAGTCATTGTAAAAATCCTCAGATGTGGCCAGGCACGGTGGCTCACGCCTGTAATCTCAGCACTTTGGAAGGCCGAAGCGGGTGGATCATGAGGTCAGGAGATCGAGACCATCCTAACCAACATGGTGAAACCCCATCTCTACTAAAAATACAAAATTAGCCAGGTGTGGTGGTGTGCAACTGTAGTCCCAGCTACTCAGGAGGCTGAGGCAGGAGAATCGCTTGAACCCAGGAGGCGGAGGCTGTAGTGAGCCGCAATCATGCCACCGCACTCCAGCCTGGGCGACAGAGTGAGACTCCGTCTCAAAAAAAAAAAAAAAAATCATCAGATGCAGACAGACACACACATGCATGCACATACACACAGCACAAAGAAACAAAGGCATGAATTGCCAACTATCTAGCTCACCCTTGGTAAAGGAGGGAATAATCAGATGTGCAGAAAGCGGGAAAAGGAGGTATCACATGATATCAAATAGCATTCCTCACATTCATCTTCTCATTAAACCATTATTTCTGTGATCCCTTTTTTCTTCAGCAAAGTGGATGATATTCCATCAATATTTTAAAAAGAAAAATAGTACCCATTGGAGAATCAGCTTCTTTAACAATTGTCACCATTGCTCCATTACAAATATCACACACACACAAATAAATTCAAGACCTGCACATCAGGAGATGGAAACGCAAATTACACTGGTGTGCATACACACACAAATACAAAGACTATCTTATTGGAAGTCCTCATGGATTTCTTAAAGCCCGTGGGAATATTATGTCAAGTACTAAATACACACCATTGTCAGTTCGGCCCATGAAAGTAAATGTCATTCCAAGGCAATGATTTTAAATTGTGTGGTGTTTAGGTAGTCTGCTCATCTTTTCTAAAAAGCATTCACCAAAATTCCCCGAAAACTGATTTAAGGTTAATGCTTAGAGTTCTAGATAGGCATCCATTCTGCGCGGTTTTTTTTTTTTGTTTTGTTTTCCTTTTGTCAGGGATTTTATTTTATTAGGTCAGGGGTTTGCAATAGGGGCAAAGGAAGAAATACAGAGTTTATTTTAAGATTGTAATGTAAATCTAGAGTAAATTAGGAAAGTTTTATGTATAAAATCTCACAATAAAATAAATACAACATATTTACAATTCTATCTATACCATTAAGACTTGTACACAAATGTTCCTTACAGCATTATTCATAATAGCCAAAAAGTGGAAACAAATTTCATAAATAATTACTGACGAATGAAAGAATAAATCAAATGAAAAAAGAATACATGGAAATATTATTTGGCAATGAAAAGAAATGGAATACTAAAGCATGCTACAACATCAATGGGCCTTTACAATATTATGCTAAGTAAAATAAAAAGCCAGATAAAAAGATCACATGCTGTATGATTTCATCATTTATATGAAATGTCTAGAATGAGTCAATCTATGAAGGGAAAGAAAATAGATTAGTGGATATGTAGGACTGAAGGAATTGGAGGGAAATGGGAGTGACTGCCAATAGCTATGGGATTTTTCTGGGGGTAGGGATAAAAATATTCTACAATTCTGCTGAGAATTGCAAGACTATAAAAACATGAAAAACCAATGAACTGTTTAAACGACTAAATTGTACAGCATGTGAATTATATTTCAAGAATGCTATTAGGCAAAAAAAAGAAGTTTCTAAATTCACCAGTATATATATATGTAATTTATATTGAACAATGATCAAAAATGTACTGACTTTTCCTGCCAAATAGATTGTAAGTTAAAAATTCAGTGATCTTCAACTATCCCATTTTGAATAGATTGATATTGTCAAACATGTCTATTCCATTCAATGGACTAAGCATGTGGATCGGTGTCTCTTAAAGTGTGGGTTTGGTCCTCCTCTCTCCCACACTCCACCAAGATTAGGATTGAGTAGGTGTGAAGTCGCAGCCAGAAAAATGCATCCATAGGCACCCCAGGTGATCCTGATGCAGGCTGAATTACATGAAGTCTGAGAATAGATCCTGAACACACAAAAATGGGAAACTTTATAAAGAACTTTCAATGTCTCCTCTTTCGTGTTAATTTTTGAATAATAATTTCTCATGCAACATAACCATTCAAAAGCAATAATTCTAGAAAATGCTAGACAGCAATTACATTATCTTAAGCTTTATGAGACAATTGAAACACATTTTTTTCTGGGTGTTGATGACCTAGAGGAAAATGACCATTTGAAAAATTAAAAACTTAAGAGACATACCAATGCAAGAATTGGCACTCAAATGAACTCCTAATAATGCATATAGAGAAGGTCTTTATTGAATAAAATAGAATTGTTTGCAACTCAGAATCATCTACCCTTCTTAAATGTCAATTTAACAAAATAATGTATCATTTAAAGATACTGGTGACTAAAATTTTCAGTACAAATCATGTGTTGCATTAATAAATTGGGCCCTTTCATTTTGTGTTATGCTATTGTTCCATTCTATTTGAGGACTAAGCTCTGATTCTTTCATGTTGTCCAAATTCCTACCTAAGGGCTCTAGGGAGCCATGCCCTACAAACCATAAGTTCTCATTAGATGGGCTTTACTTAACTCTATATATCGTGACTTATTTTCCAACCTGACTCTGGCATAACATTACGAGACAAGAAAATCAAAATATTTTACCCCCAAAATACGTTTTTTGTTACATTTTGGAATGGCCCTGCAAGCCATCCTTTGTGAGGGAAAATGCATGTCTGTAAAGAATCCCTATTAACATAGCTAGACCTTTTCCTTCCAGTCTACCACCTTTTAAAGGGTCTGAATAGGAAACATTTGTCATCTATTGTTTCTAACAGCAGCCACTGTGAGACTTCAAAAGAACTTTGGTCTTCCTCAATCTTTTATCTTAACCTGAACATTTCCTTTCCATTGATTCCAGGTCTTTAGACAAAAACTCAACCAATTGTCAATCAGAAAATGTTTAAATTTACCTATAGCCTAGAAGTGCCACCACCCACCCCCCAACCCCGCCTCCGCTTCGAGTTGTTCCGCCTTTCTGAACCAAACCAATGTATTTCTTAAATGTATTTGATTGACATCTCATGCCTCCCTAAAATGTATAAAATCAAGCTGCACCCCGACCACCTTAGGCACATATTCTCAGGACCTCCTGAGGGCTGTGTCATGGGCCATGGTCACTCATACTTGACTCAGAATAAATCTCTTCAAATATTTTACAGAGTTTGACTCTTTTGATCGACATACTTGTGTTTAAGATTTAGCTTGATGAAAATATCATCATGCGGAGGACCATTCAGCCTGTAAAGTAAAAATAATAATAAAGTTCAAAGCCTCCACCAGCTCAATGGACCCCACCTTAGCCAAGGGGTCCCAGATAAACCTGAAAAATTAGCTCAAGTCATGACAGGAAAGAGGAGACAGACATGCCTCCTTCCTTTGGAGTTTAGGCACAACTGACCAGAACTCATATTAGCATGCGGATCTTAAGACTGACAAAACAGACTCTTTGTAGCAATAAGATACCCAACTCCAGCCTGACCCTAGTATGGTATCACATGACAGATAGCAGGCCCTGAAAAAAAAAAAAGTATTTTACCTCAAAATATATTTCTTTGACATATTCTGGAATAGCATATTCTGGAATAGCCTTGCCTAAAGCCATCTCTTGTGGGGAAAATTTGCATTCTGTAGAGAATCTCCTTCCCTTATTAGTTCTTTTCGAGAGAATCTGACACCTTTTAAGGTCCAATAAAAGGTATTTACCATCTATTCTCTCTGAAGCCTGCTACCTGGAGGCTTCACCTACATGACAAGAACTTCGGCTTCTTCAACCCCACTGTCCTTACCTTAATTCAAGCCATTTCTTTCTGCTGACTTCAACATTTCAGGCAGAGCTTAACTCTTTCAACCAATTGCCCATCAGGAAATCTTTGAACCCACCTATGACCTGGAAGCCCTCTGCTTTGAAATGTTCTGCCCTTTCAGGCTGAACCAATGTATATCTTCCATGTATTCATTTACATCTTTGCATGTAACTTCTTTTTCCCTAAAATGTATTGAGAAGCTGCAACCCAGCCACCTTGGGCACATGTTCTCAGGATCACCTGAGGCCATGTCATAGGCCACGGTCCTTAACTTTGGCACAATAAACCTCTACATTGATTAAGACCTGTCTCCGATACTTATTGGTTTACAAACCTTAACATTATATTAGACGGGTTTCCCATGTGTAATTTCAAAATGCAATGCTTTCACTGTAAAAGAACTCAGCTGCAAACACATGCCCCTCAATAGGCAGCTCAAAGTTCCTCCAGGGAGAAGCACTGAGGCAGAGGTGAAGCTGGGAGCTGAGTGCAACATCGACGAAGGGAGTCCAGGCATCGTGTTGTCCAGCAGGAGGGGAAATGGCCATGTCTCAGCAGAAAGAGGAAGCAAAGAGTTTTCTGCAGGTGTCGGCAGAATGTGAATTGACAAAGATTCTCAACTTCACCTTTCTGAAGAAATATTTCTCATGTGGCCCCTCAGACCCCATGCTCAAAACACATGCACCTTTCAGTCAACCTAATTTCAGTAAACATCCTACATAGCAGTAGATTTACCTGTCTGGACTTTGTGTTTTTACTATTACTTCCCCTCTTCATTTTTCTCCACTCTTTTCAATGTGTTCTCTTTAAGCTTTGTTGTTGTTGCTGTTGTTTCCATTTATTTTAGTTTTAGTTTTAGTTTAGTTTTGTTTTGTTTTGAGACAGGGTTTCACTCCTGTCGCCCATGCTGGAGTTCAGTGGTGCTATCTTGGCTCACTGCAGCCTCAACTTCCCAGGCTCAAGCGATTCGCCCACCTTAGCCTTCTGAGGAACTGAGACTACAGGTGCAGGCCACCATGCCCGGCTAATTTTTTTTGTACTTGTGGTAGAGATGAGAGTTCACCACATTGCACAGCTGATCTCAAACTCCTGGGCTCAAGCAATCTGCCTGCCTCCAACTCCCAAAGTACTGTTATTAAAGGTGCAAGCCACCGCACCTGTCCTGTTTCAATTTATTTTGAAGTCCAACTTTCACTTCTAAGTGAAGAAACGTGAGCTCAAACTCTGTCTGAGTCCACACAACTGGGTCCACCCAATACAGTTTTTCATGTCTTTCCTTTGATACAAGAAGATTTTCAGGGGGTGGGGTGGGGTGGGGAGTGTTATATACAGATGAATTCCTTAGTAATAAACTTGTCTAAGAAGATTGGAAACTCCATGACTAAAATTCCACTGAATCCTTCAGGGCGAAATAATCTTGGTAGATAAGAAGACTGGTGGCTATGACACTTTATGAGAAATGTCTGTAACAAAGTTTCAGCTTTGTCGACAGCCTTGATCCCAAAGCCATGTGCTCACACATACCACCCGATATTGGCAAATCTACCAAACCAGTCTACCCCTTGCACAGCAAATGAACAATGTGAGTTTCTCTACATAGTGGATTCCCAGAAAGATCCTTCCATCTGATTCTGGAAGGATGATAGCTTGTTTTCAAACTCCCCAAAATTTATTTTTCCCAAAGAGATAAGAATATATATCTAAGTATATCTAAGCATTTACCCTTATGAGAAATTTTGCCTAGGGGAGAAAAGTTGAGCAATATGACACAAGGTGTCTACCATAGTTTTATTCTTTCTTCTTGTTGTTGAGACGGAGTCTCACTCTGTCGCCCAGGCTGGAGTGCAGTGGTGCGATCTCAGCTCACTGAAACCTCTGCCTCCCAGGCTCAAGCAGTTCTCCCACCTCACCTCAGCCTCCTGAGTAGCTGGGATTACAGGCACCCGTCATCATGTCCAGGTTAATTTTTTTTTATTTTTGTAGAGACAGAGTTTCACCATGTTGGCCAGGCTGGTCTTGAACTCCTGACCTCAGGTGATCCACCCCCCTCAGCCTCCCAAAGTGGTGGGATTACAGGCGTGAGCCACCGTGCTGGGCCAGTTTTATTCTTTTAGGTTAATAATAAAGAGCAAAAGGAAAGATGGTGAGTCTAGCAACAGGGCAATAAACATAGGACAGTCAAGGAAGACATCTTTATTTGAGACATGGTTTTACTCCTGTCACTCAGGCTGGAGTTCAGTGGCACGATCTCAGCTCACTGCAGCCTTGACCTGCCAGGCTCAAGTGATTCTCCCATCTCAGCCTCCTGAGGAGCTGGGACTACCTGCGTGTGCCACCACCTGTAATAGGCATGCCATCACCTGTAGTAGCCACCACCTGTAGTAGGCAGATAAAGTAGGATTTTGTGGGCCTACTGATTTTGGAAACCATGGCTAGGCCTTTAAAGTCCTTTGAGAATTGCTACATTGAAGTGATACTGTATTTCTCAGCATGAAAATAAATGTGAACGCTAGCACTCATTTTTCATCTTTTCATGGCTACAATAGAAAGCTTTATATCTTTTGTAGATTACAATTATAAGTAAAGGCTAACCCCCTTCCCCACCAAAAGGTGGAAGCCTTGAGAATAAAATCCTATTTCAAAAGAAGATTTCTGGCCAGGCACGGTGGCTCACGTCTGTAACCCCAGCACTTTGGGAGACTGAGGCGGGTGGATCGCTTTGAGGTCAGGAGTTCAAGACCAGCTTGGCCAACATGATGAAACCCCACCTCTATTGAAAATACAAAAATTAGCTGGGCGTGGTGGTGCACACCTGTAATCCTACCTACTTGGGAGGCTGAAGCAGGAGGATTGCTTGAACCCAGGAGGTGGAGGTTGTAGTGAGCCGAGATCGTACCACTGCACTCCACCCTGGGCTGTGGAGTGCGACCCTGTCTCAAAGAAAAAAAAAAAAAAAAAAGAAGATTTCACAGGGCATTTGCATGCTACCAATGAGATCGAGGTGGAGGGTTCGATCCTTGTCTAGGGAACAATTTGTCATGAGCATAGAACGCTTTGTTCTACCATCAAAGGCAGAAATGTACTATTCACCTTGCATAGGCAGCGTGTCTCAGTCTCCACGCTACTGATAAGCAGGACTTATCCATAAGCCTTTGTTGTGGGGGGCAGTTCTGTGCATTGGAGGATATTAGCAACTTCCTTGACCTCTACCCACAGGATACTAGTAGCACTTCCATCCTCAGGTGTGAAAGCCCAAAATGTGTCAAAACATTGCCAAATGCCCCCTAGGGACAAGAACTGTTCCCGGGCTGAGAACCAGTGATATAAGGTACAAGCTTATAAGTAAATAAGCACAAAACCATCACCACCATGGGGAAAGGTATTCAGAACAAGTCTTTCTGGTTATGACTCAGAACCCTCATCTCCACAATACTGATTTCCCAATAACGCAATCCAGATGGAGATTCTAAGAAAGGGCTAACTCAAGTAGGCTAGGAGAGAAGCAATTCACTGTCACCTCAATTCAAAGGATGACAGAAAAAAGCAAGCAAAATATATAGCAAGTAGCACTAACACTTGAAAATAACTTGAGAGGTTTCAAACAATTCCCACAAATCCACACTGCTTTGAAGCGTATTTCTGTGGTAATTCTGGAATCTTGATGTAAAAAAAAAAAAAAGTGAACTCTTAGCTTTTGAGTGAGTTGAGTATATTGTCAGCTTAGTAGCTATTTTAGAGACATTTTTCCTCTTAGCTACAAGCGGTAAGCAAGTGCAGTTCTTATGTTCAATCTCCTTAAGAAAAGACCTGAGACTTCATTAGGGTGAATGACAGAGGAGGAAATGAATCGTTACATAACCCAAATTCCCTCATTATACTCTTTTGAGCCAAAAAAGCATCTTAAACCTATACCTTTTAATAATTTCTCATTTCAACATCCTGACATGCTTGGGCATCTCATTAGGGGCAAATAATATCATCAGAACTTCCCATCTCCACAAAGCATTTGAAATCCAGCGAGTTTATTAAATGGCATATGTGTTATAAATTGATAAATGTCATAAATTGATAAACTGTATAAATGTCATAAATTGATCAACTGTACAAATATTATAAATTGATAGACAAAACAATTAAAATAATGCTTCCAGGATGAACTAATCTTCATAGTGGAAAACAAATTATATGCCTCCAAAGTAGACCAATATAATATATTAAAATAGAACAATTAGCCGGGCGTAGTTGCTCACACCTGTAATCCCAGCACTTTGGGAGGCTGAGGCAGGTGGATCACCTGAAGTCAGGAGTTCGAGACAAACCTGGTCAACATGGTGAAACCCCGTCTTTACTAAAAATACAAAAATTAGCCGGGCATGGTGGTGGGTGCTTGTAATCCCAGCTTCCCAGCTACTCGGGAGGCTGAGGCAGGTGGATCACCTCAAGTCAGGAGTTCGAGACAAGCCTGGTCAACATGGTGAAACCCCATCTTTACTGAAAATACAAAAATTAGCTGGGCATGGTGGTGGGCGCTTGTAATCCCAGCTTCCCAGCTACTCGGGAGGCTGAGGCAGGAAAATCGCTTGATCCTGGGAGGCAGGGTTGCACCACTGTACTCCAGCCTGGGGGACAAGGCAAAACTCCGTCTCAAAAAAGAAAAAAAGAAAAAGAACAGTTACATGGAAATTATTGTGTGACTGAGTAAACAAATTTAACTGGATCAGGTAAATGCCATAAAAATGCAATAAACATTCAAACTAATAACTATTTGCCATAAATCTAGTCTAAAATAATGACATTAATTTAAAAATTGCTGTATCTAAGTTGAGGAGTTAAAAATTGTTTGTGTTAATTTTTAGTTCTTTATATTTGGACTATTGTTCATAAAAGTAACATCATAGAAATTACACTTATTATCAAGTAACAATATTATTTTAACAATGCTTTCATGAACCTCCAAATGTCCAGATATGCTATTAAATAGCCAGTTTTGACAGATATACTTTTTATCTTCCTATAATTTTGTTGATGTCTTTGTTCGGTAAATGCAAAGATTAGTCCTGTGGGATGTTAAAGAACACTACCAGCATCAGCTGCACTCTAGCTGTTTAGTAAAGAAAAACTGAATCCAAGAGAGAATAGCCACTTAGACACCTTTTCTTTGATATAAAGGACCAATAAACGGACAGACAGTCTCCCCAGTCAGCACCTCCTTTATCAGCCTCCATTAAAATGGTTCCAATACAGAAAGGTGTTAAGAAGTGAAAATCCACTAGACACACGCTTCACTACCCGCGTCTATTGCTCCCCCAGGAACGACACCCAAATTCCTTTAGTGCCCAGACAAAAGGGCCGGTCCTGATCTCCAAGATGTTTCACAAAATATAAAGTCAAATCTATTGTCTACATCTCTGATCGTGAGAGACAGGTATGGATGGAAGCGTTGAGAGAAAACAAAATGTCAGGGTTTATTAACCCCAAGTAAGAGCCAGAAGAGTCCCAATTTTACTGCTGAGGATTTTATAACCCAGGGAGTTGACATATGTGACTATCTCTAGGGCACTCTATCTTGATAGTGACAAAGCTAGAACTTGAAGACATGTCTCATCATGGCCAGCCCACCATCATCCCCAGGGATTCACTGATGAGCCATCTTATCAACATGGTCCACAGAGGTAGGACCTACCATTCCCATTCCCATCTCCTTCTTCGCTTTATTTGTTGCCATACGCCTTATGATCCTCTCATATCCATGAGGACAAGACTTTTGTCTTTGTCTCTATCAGTATCCCCAAGAATACTTTGCACAAGCAGCAGGCACTCAGTGAATGAATACAATAATAAAATTCCATCAACCTGAGTCTTAACATGTCCAAGTTCCCCAATTTAAAATTTCTCAACAATGGTAACGGTCATCTCAAATTTTGCCTGCACAAAATGGTGCTCCAACAAGTCCCATCCACTTCTGAGCTACACCCTCTGGGTGTAACAGCCTGCTGAGCCCCAATCTGGGGGTTGCAGTGAATTTCCCAGGAAGCCAATCAAGTTCAAGGTGGCCCCTCACTTGTAGGAGCCCCTTCCATGGCACTGGAAGAGACTCAGGCAATGTGTTCACACGCAAATTATAAAATTTGCAAAATTAACCTATTTTCTTTTTTTTAAAACTACATAAGCTTGCATCTCACACACCTAAATCCTGTAGAAGTGACAGGCTTCATATTTGACAATGACTTGCCCAGTGTTACTTGTGTCTACTGCTTATGATAGTTTCCTGGGGGACCCATAAGTAGTGTAATCCTCTGGAGACTTCAACTTTTTCTGGAGGTTCCAGTTCTCCTGGGTCCCTCCTGGCATTTCCAGGCAGCTGCAGAACAGCCCTTGCTAAACCATTGCTTTGGAATGTGCTGATAAATACATCTGCTGGTGCATTTCCCATTTTCTGTTTCTGAGGACATCCTGAAGCCTTCTTGGATAATCAGGAGCAGAATCTGAACATGTCAAATCATATGTATTTGTAAATGAGAACAGTATGGTCAGAAATCAGAGCCAGAAGATGGGTTAAATAGAACAACTGTAGGCATTTCAAGAGGACAGCAAAAAAAAAGAGAGGGTTGAAGATATCCTACTATAAAATATCATCTGAAAAAGATAAACAGGCTAGGCCAAGGTGGGTGGATCGCTTTAAGTCAAGAGTTTGAGACTAGCTTGGCCAACATGGTGAAACCTCATCTCTACTGGAAATACAAATATGAGCTGGCAATGGTGGTGGACGCCTGTAATCCCAGCTACTCAGGAGGCTGAGGCAGGAGAATCTTTTGAGCCCCGGAGGCGGTGGTTGCAGTGAGCTGAGATAGCGCCACTGCACTCCAGCCCAGGCGACAGAGTGAGTGAGACTCTATCTCAAAAAAAAAAGATACAGGGGCTGATGAGAATGAATTATCGCCAACAGGAGGCTGTCCTTTTGACCACACTGCTGAATCAAAGTCAAAGGAGAGGTGTAGACAGGGGGAAAAAAATCCAATTTGTAGTCACAGAGGGAGTACTGGGTGAAAAACATTTTGAAAAGGAGTCGGGGCTCAACAGAACTAGTTTATCAATGAAAGACATTTCAAAGCCTTGAAAGAAAAATTACTAATGCCCATTGCTAATTAATCATTCTACAGATTCTCATGCAAATGTTCTTTGGATGGCTTTGATCTGCACTGACACCTGAAAGAAAGCACACAGTGTCTCCGGACGGGAGCGATGCCTGGGAGGCAACGGCATGTGTGGGTACACAGCCCCCTGTATGATCCCCTAATACCCTGGGAACTCTGGTGCCGCTGAGGGCGGCCAAGCCACAGAAAGCAGGGCTCCAGCCCAGCCCATGCTAGGACCTCGGAGATGGCTCCACTGTGGCCCTTTACCTCCCAAACCACAAAACACACACCCTGATCAAAAGCAGATGGCCTTCCCATGCCCTCGTCCTTAACACCAATGCAAATCGCCTCCCAGAACTGTTCAATACTCCCATACGCACTGAAAGGAGAACTGAATATGTTAAGGCCTTGAAGAATTGGGGAGAAAAATGTTAAATAAAATTAACTAGATATTGGCAAAGTAACAAAACTGTTGCCTCATAGATAGAAAAAAAAAAAAAGACTACTTGGGGAAAATTAAAGAGAAATCCTTTTTCAAAGCTGTGTTCTCAGCAATGGGTAGCCAAGTGTCTTCAATTTCATAGTTTTACCTGATTTATAACAGGGGTTTGTCTGAGAGACAGACCTCATTTAAAATTTAAAATGATGTGAAATCAAGAAACGATTTCCCAAGTTGAGATCTCTCCACTGGCTTCCACAAAGTCACACAATAATAAAACATTTTGGAGTGGGAAATTGCTTGTACAAAACTAGACAGATTGCTGCCTTCCTACCCATGTGGAATAAACTCCTGTCTGCCTAGTAGTTTAGCTGACATTTCATTTACTTTCCTAAAGTTTCAACCACAATTAGCGATCAAAGACATCAGGGGTCCTGTCTCCCTAGGGTGTACTCCCAGGGAACATTCATTTTAGACTGCGGGTAAAGAAAACAAGGAAGTCGTTGGCACTGGCCTGATGTGCATTTATTTTGTATTTACTTGGTTTTTTGTTTCGTTTTGTTTTTGTTTTTTGACAGAGTCTCACTGTGTCACCCAGGCTACCACGTAGTGGTACAATCACAGCTCAGTGATACCTACATCTCCTGGGCTCAAGCAATCCTCCACCTCAGCCTCCTGAGTAGTTAGGACTACCAGCATGCACCACCATGCCTGGCCAATTTTTTTTCCTCACTAATTTTTGAAATATTTTTGTATAGGTAGGGTCTTGCTATGTTGCCCAGGTTGGTCACCAACACCTGGCTTCAGGCGATCCTCCCACCTCGTGCTCCCAAAGTGCTGAGATTACAGGTGTGAGCCACTGCACCTGGCCTCCCATGTACGTTTAGTTTCTGATTTTTGTTTTTAGGAAGGATTCGACATGATATACATATTCATAAGAAATAGCAAAATAACCTAAAATGGAAGTTAGCAAGAAGAAATAAGAGGGAATGAGGACATCAAGTGGAATCTATAAAGAGTTTGATACCAAACTACACTCTACTGAGTCCTCAACACCCACTGAATGTAGGCCACAAATTTGGATTTCAGCTTCCTAATCTCTAACAGGAAAAGAAGAATTTGATTAATTCCTACAATGCAAGTATTCACATAATTTAAAAGCATGCAAGGAACCTGGAAGAACAATTGTTCCCAATAATAAAATCTAAAAAGATTTTCTTCTGAAGTTAAGAAATATTACATTCTAACAATAGAAGGTACTCAAGTATCCTCACCATGGCAAGGTTGAGGAGTTTCACAGAGCTCTTCTTCACAGCACGCCTCACACAAGGATAGAATCTCACCACAGCAAAGTCAATATCATCAATTCTACAGGGTCCAAAAAATCATGTGAGCATAACCAGTCCTATGTCAACCTGGACCAAACCAATCTTTGTGTGTACTTATTTAATTAAATTTATTTATCTATTTATTTATTTTTATTTTTGAAACAGACTCTTGCTCTGTCACCCAGGTTGGAGAGCAGAGACACAATCTCTGCTCACTGCAACCTCTGTCTCCCGGGTTCGAGCGATCCTCCTGCCTCAGCCTCCCGAGTAGCTGAGACTACAGGCACGCACAAACACACTCGGCTAATTTTTGTATTTTTAGTAGAGACAGAGTTTCACCATGTTGGACAGGCTGGTCTCAAACTCCTGGTCTCAAGTGATCCACCCGCCTCGGCCTCCCAAAATGATGGGATTAAAGGCATGAGCCACTGTGCCCAGCCGTCATGCTTACTTCGAACACTGAGTATAATTCAGTATTATTATACTCTCACTCACACTAAGATCTGTTTCTTTTGTTCTTGCTTTTATCATCTGCTCATGTCTCCATTGCAGTTGTTTTAGATTTGGTCATTTTGGGGTGAAAGAAGAAATAGGGCTCAACCTGTAGCTATTGGAACAGGTCTACATGAACCCACTGTCATTTTGCTTGGATGCTCTCCTAGATTGAATGCTCTCCTGGACTGAGAGCCTAGTAACCAGATAGTGGATTCTTGTTATCTACTGCACTAAGTGAAGTGGTGCCTCCATCCTTGGAGTCATCCTGGACCTCTCTCCTCACAATTTCAATCTTTCAGCAGATCCTGTAGGCTCCACCTTGAAAATACTTCCCCACATACCTACAATCTCTGCCTTACTTCCTCCAGGTTTCTGCTCATGTGTACAAATACACATGACCTTTTTACCTTACTTGTTGGAAAATAAACACCCCCCCAAACCCTAGTTCCCCTTATCTGGCTCAATTTTTCTCCCTTGTTCTCCTTACTAACCATTGTACTTTAATTGGCTCATTGCGTTTTTTTGTCTGTCTCACACTAGAATGGAGTTTCATGTGGGCACGGGATGTGTCTGTCTTTTCACTCTATGGTCCGGAGTCCATAACAGCTTTCAGCACACAGTAGGTATTCGATAAATGTCCAGTGCATGAGTGAAGAAGGAGACAGCATGACACAGCATGACATGGGGCTGCAGATAGGAAGCCACTGACTTTTTTTTCCTGTTAAATTGTACTGAGTAGCAAGCATGATGCCACAGGTGAGGGATTCAGTAGTGACCAGAACTGACACGGCTGTAGCCCTCCAGCCAGCTAAATCCCTTGGCACTGATCCTGAAAGGCACCAAATTCATGGTTGTGAATATGAGCTTGAGCGGCAGATCCTTCTCTGTCCTTACTCTCAACTTCAAGTCATCCAGCCCCAGGGCGAGAGCTGACACTGCCTTTGTTAAGCCTGTTCCCCTGGTTCTTGAAGCCAAATTTGGTCTTATGTCTCCCATGGGTCTGTATCAGGAGGACAGATGATTCTGGCACAATACTTCAGTATAAACAAACCACATGTGTAACCAAAAAGCAACCAATAAAACTAAGTATAAACGTCCCCCAGCAAAGACAATCTGTGCTCTGCTACTAAGGAACAGAATTCCATAAAAGAAAAAAAGAAAGCTGTGGTTTTCTTGAAGGTCTATCTCTATTCCATTCGCCTGTACAGATATTTATCTCAGTAACCAAATATGTTTTTGACCTACTGCTAAAAATTCACCACCATGGGAACTAAAATAAAACAAAAGTCTTTTTACAACAAGCACGGATTTTACAAACCTCGATTCTTGCTTTCATCTCCATTTTATTCACCAAGTATATAAGCAGTACACTTTCTAAAGAATTAAACCTAAAGAGCCTTTAACATCTCCAAGAAGCAAAGCTCATGAAGAGCCCACCGTGTGATTCCCTGTCCCGTGACTACTGCTCTCAGTACGGTGTGCTGACATGATTTCCCATCTGTTCACTGCTCTAGAATAGTCTATCAGTTCCTTAAAATCAGGGTCTGTGTGTCTCATTCAAAGTCTGTCAAGCTAAGCTCATTGGGAAATGAATCCACTCTGACATTTGCTTTTGTACAGCCTGCAACCTCACGGTGACTTTTAATTTTCAAACGGTTGAAAAAAAATAATATTTTGTAACACCTGATAATCATATGAAAATCAAACATCAGTGTCCAAAAACGAAGTTTCATTGGGATGTAGCCATGCCCACTCATTGCCAGACTGTCTATGGCTGCTTTCACGCTGTGTCAGCGACATCAGCAGTCCCCAACATATTTGGCACCAGGATCTGGTTTTGTGGAATATATATGTTTTTTCCATGGACTGGATGAGGAGAAGGGGGATGGTTTCTGGATGATTCAAGAGCATTACATTTACTGTGCACTTTATTTCTATTATTATTACATTGTAATATATAATGAAATAAGTATAAAACTGACCATGATGTAGAATCAGTGTGAGCCCTGAGCTTGTTTTCCTGCAACTAGACAGTTCCATCTGGGGGTGATGGGAGACAGTGACAGATCATCAGGCATTAGATGCTCATAAGGAGCCTGCAATCTAGATCCCTCACATGTGCAGTTCACAACAGGGTTTGTTCGCACTCCTATGAGAATCTAATGTTGCCACTGATCTGACAGGAGGCGGAGCTCAGGCGGTGATGTGAGCCATGGTGAGTAGCTGTAAATACAGAATAAGCTTTGCTTGCTCACCCAGCACTCACCTTTTGCTGTGCAGCCTGGTTCCTAACAGGCCATGGACCAGGAGGGGTCCGAGGCCCTAGGATTGGGGACACTTGAGACACATCACCACAATCATGCTACATCGTCACACTGAGTAGTTGCAACAGAGACAACTCTGTCCCAGGAAACCCCAAACACTTGTCATCTGGCCCTTTAGAGAAAGAATCTGCCAGCCCCTGGTCTAATTTATCTCCTCCTCCCCACAGTGCAGCAAGGACCTAGAACATAGCTGATGTTCATCAATGTTTATTAAAACGAACTGAAATTGTCAGCAAAACTCTGACCTCTGGAAATAGTCTGAGATCCCCCAAATTATTATTTTTTATCTTATAAAGCATTTCTAATACAATTAGCAAAGACTCTAGCAATTACAAAGCAAGCTCATCTCTCATAGAAAGTTCCCCGGCTAGGAAAAACTGGAGAAGGTAATTTTATCTGATGGTATATCATTCAGTCCAAGCCCCCAAAAACATCAGTGTTATGAGTAAGTAGAACCATGGAATCGTTTCTTTGATTCCAGGAATCCTAGAATCAATGCCCAACACCATTATCGCACACACGAGCATTAGCCCTTGCCAAGGATAGCACCTGGTAAATACCAGGAACGGAGCTAAGGAATCAGAAAATTGAAAGAGGCCCCAATTTCTATGCCTGCAATATCTGACCAAGCCACTACCTGCACATCTCCAGCACCTTCATAAGACATATTTTTGCATTCCTGCAAACATGTCAAATTGGGAGAAAATCCTTCCTCATATCAAAGCAGGGCTAAACCTGTTGCCTCTATACCTTTGATCCAGCAGCAATGGTTAAAAGCACAGGCTGATGCATCAGAATGCCTTGTTGTGAAATGTCCTGTGAGCTTGGCAAATTGTGTAGCCTTTCTCTGCCTTAGTTTTCTTGTCAATACAATAGGGACAAAAGCATACCTGTGAGTCTTGCCCAACAATATTTAAGGCACCTACTTTCTTGGTTCCTTTCATGATACGAGTCAGCTATACCCTGTCCATCCAGCTGCTTGGAACCTTTACTGCCCTCATCCTTTGGGGCAGACTTTCCATTTTCCTTATGCCCTGAGCCACTCATTCATCCTCATCTAAGTTGCTAAGCTTTTCTACTGAAGTCATTGCAATTATTGCAAGTATCTTCTTACCCATCTCCCTGCCTCCTGAGTCTCTACAAATTGGTTCTTCCCATGGAAGCCAGGACCTTTGTGCATGGCATGGATCCCTGTTCTACAAAGTTCAGGCTCTTGGGAACACAGTTCTCAAAGCCATACATGACTTGACAAGCTCACCTCCCGATGTGAGGCTCTTGGCATTCACCCCCAGATGACCATATGTTCCCCCAATGAGCCAGTACCTCAGGTTCCCCAGACACGTGCTGAGGGAGTTTGTGCAGTAAGAAATCTGGTCTCTCTCAAAGAGAGGTCTATTGTCCCTATCCCTGGGAGGCAATCTCTAAACTTGGGATGTCCTGAGTGGTAGATGTCTTTGTTATTCATGGTGCCCCTAGGACCATGCCTGTTAGTTTTTGCTAGTTAGGAGACACCTGGTAGAGCCCCTCCAGGCCAATTGGTATGAGCCCAATCTCCAGAGAAGTGGGAAGGGGGCAGGCAGAGATTGATTTTAACCACATGGGTCATAGCTCGATTAATCACGCCTACGGCATGAAGCCTCATTAAAAACTCTGGACACTGAGCTCAGGTGACTTCCCACATTGGTGATATTTCGTGCATGCTACCATGTGTGGAAATGCATCCTGAAAACAATGGAAGCTTCACATTGGGAACTTCCCCAGACTCCACCCTGTGAACTCCTCTTCAGGCTGGTTCAGATTCAGATCATATCCCCGTAATAGACGTGCGCCTTAGCATAACAGCCTGCAGTGAATCCTGGGGGCATTTTTAGCAAATTGCGAAACCTGAGGGTGGTTTTGAGAAACCCTTAACTTGTGGTTGGGGAGACGTCTTGAACATACTTGGCAATTTGGAGGAGTGTGCTTTTTTTTGTTGTTGATGGAGTCTTGCTCTGTTGTCCAGGCTGGAGTGCAGTGGCATGATACCGGCTCACTGCAACCTCTGCCTCCCAGGTTCAAGCAGTTTGCCTGCCTCAGCCTCCTGAGTAGCTGGGATTAAAGGTGTGTGCCACCATGCCAAGCTGATTTTTGTATTTTTAGTAGATATGGGGTTTCACCATGTTGGTCAGGCTGGTCTTGATCTCCTGACCTTGTCATCCGCCCACCTCAGCCTCCCAAAGTGTTGGGATTACAGGCATGAGCCACCACGCCCAGCCAGGACTGTGCTCTTAACCTCAGAGCTTGGCACAGTCTGGGTTTACATGATCCTAAGATGGAGAATAAGGAAGAAGGGAAGTGAGGCAGGGGATGGAAGGGAGTCCAGGGTACATTAAGGTAATGCTTTATGCTCTGAGTACCTGGGGGTCACCTGCACTGGGAACCACTGGGAGTCTGTTCTCCTTCTTAAGTAACAGGGAAGCCACAGTATTTCTCATCTACTACCTCCTGTCTATTGGCACTTGGGGGCGGTTCCCGAGGGCATTAACTCCCAGTACCTCTAGCCCGCTTCTCAGTCAGAATAGGGAATTTTCCACACTATCGGCAAGTTCTCAAGTAGAGAGTGGCAGATGCAGCAGAAAGAGCTGTGGGTGCTCAATGCATTGGCGAGCACCATGGAAGGGACATGGTTGATGCCCTAGCGCATGAGCTCAGCTACTTTCAATGCCTCAGATATGCCCTGGCGCCTGTTGCTTCCTTGTAACATGCTGTCCAAGCTCCCTAGGACACTGCCAAACCCCTCCACCTCCCACGCTTCCAATTAGCTGGCACTTCCTCAGAGGCCAGTTTTCATTTGTCCCAGGGTTACGGGTCCTTCTCCCATTTTCCCTGTCAGGTCACTTACAGCATTTTCAAGCTATTAAAATGTCCTCTTTATTGCTTGTTTTCCCTCCTAAAACTATGCACTGTTTAAAAGTTGGACTCGTCTGGTTTTTTTCTCCATGCCAAAGATACTTCTGAATTGTTCAATGAATATCTATCTGTCGGATGGATGAATTCATTCTGGGACTGAATGTATGAATAAATTTAATACTTGCTCTCAGGAGCAGTCTCATCTTAGAGGGCGTCACAAAAATTCGAATGGAATAATTGTAGCCATGGAACAACCTCCTTGATGAAGATATGCTGGAAAATATCCCCACAAGCCCTCAGATCACACCACCTAGACTAGAGGACTACTTCTTCTGCTCTCACTTTGCAGGTAAAAAGGCATGCACCACCGGGCGCGGTGGCTCACGCCTGTAATCCCAACACTTTGGGAGGCTGAGGCAGGCGGATCACGAGGTCAGAAGATCGAGACCATCCTGGCTAACACGGTGAAAGCTCGTCTCTACTAAAAACACTAAAAATTAGCCGGGTGTGGTGGCAGGTGCCTGTAGTCCCAGCTAGTTGGGAAGCTGAGGCAGGAGAATGGCGTGAACCCGGGAGGCAGAGCTTGCAGTGGGCCGAGATCGCGGCACTGCACTCCAGCCTGGGTGACAGGGCGAGACTCCGTCAAAAAAAAAAAAAAGGCATGCACCAGAATGTTGTGGAGACATAATCAAGAGTGGATGGCAGGCTGGGCACAGTGACTCACACCTGTAATCGCAGCACTTTGGAAGGCTGAAGTGGGAGGATTGCTTGAGGCCAGTAGTTTGTGACCAGCTTGGGCAACATAGCAAGACTTTGTCTCTACAAAAATAAAATAAAAAATTAGCAGGGAGACCAGGCGTGGTGGCTCATGCCTGTAATCCCAGCACTTATGGGAGGCCGAGGCTGTCGGATCACGAGGTCAGGAGTTCGAGACCAGTCTGGCCAACATAGTGAAACCCTGTCTCTACTAAAAATACACAAAAAATTAGCCAGGTGTGGTGGTGTGCGCCTGTAATCCCAGATACTCAGGAGGCTAAGGCAGGAGAATCGCGTGAACCTGAGAGGTGGAGGTTGCAGTGAGCCAAGATCATGCCACTGCACTCCAACCTGGGCGACAGAATGAGACTCCGTCCAAAAAAAAAAAAAATTAGCAGGACGTGGTGGTGTGTGCCTGCAGTCTCAGCTACTCTGGAGGCTAAGTAAGGGAGACTGAATGAGCCCAGGAGGTAGAGGCTACAGTGAGCTGTAACTGTGCCACTGCACTCCAGCCTGAGTGACAGGCGAGACTCTTTCTTTCTTTCTTTCTCTGTCTTTCTTTCTTCCTTTCCTCCCTCCCTGCTTTCCTTCCTTCTTCGCTTCCCTTCCCTTCTTTCTTTCTTTCTTTCATTCTTTCTTCTCCTTTTTCTGGGTCTCACTCTGTCACCCAGAGTGTCACTTGGAGTACAGTGGTGCGATCTTGGCTCACTGCAACCTCCACTTCCCAGGCTCAAGTAATTATCCTGCCTCAGCCTCCTGAGTAGCTGGGACTACAAGCGTGCGCCACCACGCCCGGCTGATTTTTGTATTTTTAGTAGAGACGGGATTTCGCCATGTTGGCCAGGCTGGTTTCAAACTCTTGGCCTGAAGTGATCCACCCGTCTCAGTCTCCCAAAGTGCTGGGATTACAGGCGTGAGCCACTGCGCCCAGCTTGTCTGTCTCTAAAAACAAAAACAAAAAGCAAAAAAGAGAGTAGATGGCAGGTTGGAGGAGGGACACGTTCGCACTTTGGCCAGGTTCTCAGGCAGACGTAGGCAGAAATGTTCATGGGAAACATGAACAAGAGCAGACATCAGCTTGACGCCCACTGAACACAGGGCAGCCAGCATAGAGGGGAAGGGGCTACCTTCCTGCATACAACATGAAACCCATCCCTGAAAATGACTTCCGAGGCAGCTCTCTGGGCAATACTGTCTTGTTCCACACACACAAAAACTTGTGTCTTGTTCCACGCACACAAAAAGGTCTCAGGTGGACACTTGGACACTGTCTTCGGGAGAGTGACTTAGGTTCGTTTGTGTTCTCCCCATTCCTCTGCCTTCTCCTGAGCAGGCATCAGACTGAAGTCTGGCCCTTGCACATACTTCTCCCTGATGAATTATTAATACAAACCTTTGCTTGCACCATGAACTTTAATGACATGCCCAAGGTCAGCCAGCTTGCCAGACTGGCACTAAAACCCACCTCATTTTATGGCCAAGAGATATGGCCAGGGACGGTGGCTTCATATCTGACATCCCAGCCTTCTAGGAGGCCAAGGTGGGAGGATTGCTTGAGTCCAGGAGTTCGAGACCAGTCTGGGCAACACAGTGAGACCCTGTCTATAATTACAAAAAAAATTTTCTTTTTTAAAAAGAGAGATGTATATAGACTTTAACCCAAAACTATGATATAATCTTGTTGAGAATATAAACTCTGCTTCATGCTTCCTATGAATACATGCCCTAAAGAATATATAGAGTCTCCTGTAAGTAGCACGTCTTTGATATATATTTATCACAATAAATAAAACTTTAATGTCCCAGAGAGTGCTACAAGCTGGGGCAGGCCTAGAAGCTGAACAGCAAGCAGGAGGACAAGAGAACCACAGCAGTGCAAAGTAGAAGACATTTTTAAGTAATACACTACACGTTACAGCAGTACACAGAGCAGCCAGGTGAGAAATTATGAGGATCTAGGTGGATGGGTCAGTTTTCTACAAATACCATAATAAAATCGCATACACTGGGCAGCCTAAACAACAGACTATTTATTTTCCCACACCCCTGGAGGCTGAAAGTTCAAAATCAAGGTGTGGGCAGGACTGGTTCCTCCTGAAGCCTCCCTCCTTGGCTTGTAGATGCTGTCTTCTCCCTGTGTCCTCATGTGGTCGTCCCTCTGTGTGTATCTATGTCCTCATCTCCTCTTCTTTTGAGATGTCTTAGTTCATTTCAGGCTGCTATCACAGAAAACCATAGACCGGGCAGCTTATAAACAACAGACATTTACTCTCCCACAGTCCTGAAGGCTGAAAGTCCAAGATCAAGGTGTGGGCAGGGCTGGTTCCTCCTGAGGCCCCTCTCCTGGGCTTGTAGATGCCATCTTCTCCCTGTGTCCTCACCAGGTCATCCCTCTCTATGTGTCTGTGTCCTCATCTTCTTATAAGGACACCGGTCCTATTGGATCAGGGCCCTGGCTAATGGCTTCAGTTTACCTTCATTACCCCTTTAAAGACCCTAACTCCATATACAGTCACATTCTGAGCAACTGGGGGTTAGGACTTCAACATCTGAATTTGCAGGGAAGACAGAATATAGCCTATAACGGGAGACTTTTTGGAATGCTGTTGGCTGTTTGATTTTAACGAAGGATTACATTTGACTACAAGTCCAAACACTAGAGATAGCCCAGAAGGGTTGCAGCCATAACAAAGGTAATAAAGAACCACCTTCCCCATGATCTCCATGTGGTCCTTGCCCCCTGATGGTCCTGGACTGCTCAGACGGCAAGCACACTTGATCAAAATCCCAATTAGCACGGTTACTTCTAAGAGCTTAAAAACAACAGCATCACATTTCAACTAGCCCTTCTGCCAGGGTGCATGTGCTACGATCACATACTGTAAGGGACAGACATCAAACAGGAGCACATCCTCTCGGGGAAGCTGCAGGAAAGAGGGTTTAAAACACTCAAATGAAATGGAGCAAGCTGCAGTGACCATTAAGGACACACTGAGCGCAGAAAACTCTACAAAGATGAAAGAAGAAAGAGGAACTAAACTAACACTAGTCCTTGGTAAATTACATGAACCTCGTTTCTTGGTATCTTTTGATTACACTCAGGCTGATGCCTCTGTGGTCCTGCATCAGGCTGATGCCCCTGAAGCCCAAGCTCTCACTCCCAGCTCTGTTCTTAATGCAGGACCGACAATTTTTGTTTTCTTCTGTAAATGACCAGATAGTGGATATTTTAGGCAGGGATGGCTTCATGGGTGAGCAAACTGCAGTCACGCAGGGCCCCACATTTAGAAGGGGCCCAACCTTGGTTTAATGCTTTGCCATCACTGTCTTCAGATTCTTAATTTTTCAAAGGGGCCTCGCTTCTCATTTTTCACTGGGTTCTGGATGTAACACCACAGGTCCTGGTTTGCATCTTCACAGGCCATGCAGTTTCCGTTGAAATTATTTGACTCTGCCGGTGTAGTGCAAAATCAGCCATAGACCATAAGAAAAGGAGTAAGTGTGGCTGTGTTCCAATAACATTTCATGTGGGACGCTGTCATGGGTTGGACTGTGTTCCCCCCAAAATTGATATGTTGGACCCCCCAGTACCCTGGAATGTGACCTTATCTAGAAATGGAGTCTTTGCAAATGTAATTGCTTAAGATGAGGTGTTTAGGGTGGGCCCTCACCCAATGACTGGTCTCCTTATAACAAGGAAAAATTTGTACATAGACAGAGATACATATAGAAGGAAAAAGATGTGGAGAAGGCCAGGCACCGTGGCTCACCTGAGGTCAGGAGGTCAAGACTGGTCTGGCCAACATGGTGAAACCCCATCTCTACTAAAAAATACAAAAATCAGTCAGGCGTGGTGGCAGGCGCCTGTAATATCAGCTACTCGGGAAGGTGAGGCAGGAGAATCGCTTGAACCTGGGAGGCGGAGGTTGCGGTGAGCCAAGACTGTGCCCAGCCTGGGCAACAAGTATGAAACTCCGTCTCAAAATAAAATAAAATAAAGATGTGGAGACATAGGAAGAACATCTATAAGCCAAGAAGAGAAGCCTGGAACTCATCCCTCCCTCATAGCCCTCTCAGAAGGAACCAACCCCGCTGACACCCTGGTTCACACTTCCAGTCTCCAAAATTGTGAGACAATTAATTTCTGTCGTTTAAGCAAAGCTGTTTGCGATACTTTATCACAGCAGCCTGAGCAAACTGTTAAGAGATACGGACATTTAAATTGCATATAATTTTCATGTGTCAAAAAACGTTCTGTTTCTTTGGATTTTTTTTTCATCATTTTAAAATGCAAAACCCATTCTTAGCTCATGTGCCACACAAAAATAGGTAGCAGGGCAGATCTGGGCTGCTGGCAGTAGTTTCCTGACTCCTATTGAAACTGTGCCCCAAGGAGTTAAAGAAACCAATGACTAACAGAAATTCTTGAGTTTGCAGGATGGCAGATAAGAAAAGAAACAAGCTGCTGAAATGCTGAAACTCCCTACGCTTGTAAGATAACAAAACTGGCTGAAATGAGTTGGAACCAACAGAGCCAACTGGAGCCTGCCCAGAACAAAGCTTGCTGACATCATGGCCCGAATTTCCATCTTGTGTTTCCTACTAACTCCCCCGAATGTGATCCATGAGGTCCTGTGAAGAGGTAACTGTGCCTGCCCAAGGCCTTTCCACACCTTCACTTTCCTTCCACCAATCACCCACTAATCCCAGGATCTACCTTTTCTAATAAAATTATTACATTACATGGAATCAGCCCAATGCCCATCAGTGATAAACCAGATAAAGAAAATGTAGTACAAATGCACCACAGAATACTATGTGGCCATAAAAAGAGATCATGTCCTTTGCAGGACATGGATGGAGCTGGGAGCCTCAGCCAACAAACACAGGAGCAGAAAACCAAACCCGGCATGTTCTCACTTATAAGTGACAGCTGAACAATGAGAACACATGGACATAGGGAGGGGACACACACTGGGGCCTGTCAAGGGGACGGGGGAAGGGAGAACATCAGGATAAATAGCTAATGCATAGGTGATGGGTTGATAGGTGTGACAAACCACCATGGCACACGTTTACCTATGTAACAAACCTGCACGTCCTGCACATGTATCCCGGAACATAAAATAAAGTAAATGTTTTTTTGTTTTTGTTTTTGTTTTTTTGAGACGGAGTCTCATTCTGTCGCCCAGGCTGGAGTGCAGTGGTGTGATCTCGGCTCACTGTGAGCTTCGCCTCCCGGGTTCACGCCATTCTCCTGCCTCAGCCTCCAGAGTAGCTGGCACTACAGGCACACGCCACCAAGCCCAGCTAATTTTTCTGTACTTTTTTGGTAGAGACAGGGTTTCACTGTGCTAGCCAGGATGGTCTCGATCTCCTGACCTCGTGATCCGCCCTCCTTGGCCTCCCAAAGTGCTGGGATTACAGGCGTGAGGCACCGCGCCTGGCCTGGGATTTTTTTTTTTTTTTTAATATGGTACTTTGTAGCCTCTGCGACAGCAATACAGAAATTCCAGTCACTACAAAATAAACTTATGTGTGCATACACACTCACACACACACACCCCCCTTTACCCTTTCAGTAGGGCCTCTTCCGTAAACAAATTCACCTTCCCTTGATGAACCTGATTTGCAAGCCTAAAACCAAATAAGGTGCAAGTTAAGAGGAGAGCCTGCTGACACAAGGGTATCCAGTGGTCTCTGCAGATAGGTTTCTCCTCCTGGTAAAATCTCAGCAGGCACAGAGGGCAACAAAGAAGGGCAGCCATGGCGGTGCCTCTGCCTCCGTCATAGGCTCTTCTGCATTCTTTCTCTAGCACCGTTTCTCTTTTTGAAGAATTCAGTGTTTATGGTTTTGGGGCACATTTTCACAGGTCTGCAGAAGCAGATGTTTTTATGTACGTCGTCTCCCCCAGGGCTCTCTTGTGAACACTGTATAAGCAGGCACACAAAGTGATGAACAAAGTGTCCCCGGGACCCCTCTGAGATAGAGCTGATCCCAGGCATGAGCAAGAGAACAAGACAAGCCTGAAGCATCCCGTCATGCTGCAAACACAGGATGTGCTCCCAGAATGACAGGCACGCATCCAACGCATGCAGCAGGGCGCTTCAAAATTCCCCACAAGTCAAACCTGTGACAAACTGGATATCAAAACAAACAATGGCGGGAATGGATTCCAACCCATGTGAATACTTCAGAACCCATGAGTCCACAGTGACAACACACACATAAGAATATAAAGCTCTGCCTTAAAACAGAGTGCAAATTACTAAATGCATACAGAAAGAAGTGCCTGGCAGTGCCCAAGCTGACCTGTCACAAAGTTGTACTTCGGAGGTGAGCTATTGCACTCCCTAACTCAGTCACTAGTCAAAAGGTCTTGTTAATACGAAAGACTTTTCTAATTTTGGAAAAAAACAGTGGAATGTAATACTGTCCAATGCTAATAGCTGGGTGGTAGATATATGGGCAACATTTTTCCCCTCCAACTATTCCCATTCTTTACATATTTTGAATGGGTGTGTATTGCCTTTCTCATGCTCATAAAGACAATTGTTGAACTCTAAAACATCAAAATATTTCATTAGTAAGACTACTCAATATGGATGTAAATATTGCAGGTGCTGAGATGTTCGGGACCCAATTCACTTAAACATTTTTTTAATTCTCCTTTTATATAAGTTACTAGTATTGGAAAATGAAACAATCAGTTAAGTTGACCTTCCATAATTTAAAAAAGATAATGGTGGCAATATCCACCATGATTATTACAGCAAAGCAAATTACTTTGGATGATATTCTTTAACATTTAAAATGTTGGCATTTCTTTACTCCAAGTCCTCCATGCCCTATTTTTTAAAAAGAAAGAGAAGAGGAAGACCAGACTTGGTGGCTAACAGCTATGATGCTTGAACTTTGGGAGGCTGAGGCAGGAGGACTGCTTGACCCCCGGGGTTCAAGACCAGCCTGGGCGATATAGCAAGATCCTGTCTCTTGCAAAAAAAAAAAAATAATAATTAGCTGGACATGGTGGCATGCACCTGTATTCCCAAGGCTGAGGCAGGAGGATCGCTGGAGGCCAGGAGTTCAAAGCTGCAGTGAGCTATGATCACGCCACTGGACTCTAGCCCAGGTGACAGAGCAACAACCTGTCTCTAAAAACAAATATGATACTAATAAAAGAAAAGAAAAAGAAATCCTAAATTTTAACCTTATTATATAATCTTTGATGTATATTTACCAGTGTGAAGAGTCCCCTTGGTTATATTTACCAAATTCTAAAGAATAACATGGTTATAGGGAAAATAAAGGAAATAGAAAGAGGTTAAGAATGTTTACGTTTTCACTATTAGCAATTCAACAATTCCCCAACCAGTATTAGATTATTTTCCCTATATCATAAATGTTATAATAAAAAATGAGTAAGGTTCCTGGAGCCTGAGAGAAAATGTATACATATACACACACACACAATGGAGTCATACAATCTGCAAAATTGTAAGTTTTCCTGTTGTAACTTTCAATGTGTTGAAGCATCTTCATAGTTGGTTACAATGAACATTGAAAAATCTAAATTGATATATCCCCAAAGTCACGAAATGGTATCTCGACAAAGGGATGACCTTCTGAGGAAAAATGCTCCACGTTCCCCACATGCCCAAGAAGCAAAAACGGACAGACTGTTTTTGTACTAAATGAAACTGTGGCGTCCATCCAAAATGTGGAGATTGACATCGGCGCTGATAAGTCCCCTTCAACTTTGCATTTCCTCCTTGTCTCCAGGCTTCTTCATAACCGGAAATTTTGACTCTCACACAACTCACTCCACCTTATGTGCCCCAAGATGAGGTTGAGGGGGGCCCAGACAACATCACCCCATGATGGGAAACTGCCCCAAACAAATACACCAAGTATCAGCAGTAGGAATAGCCAGGGAGAAAATATACCCTGCTCTAGGCTAATTTGACTATGAAAAAGTTCCATTTTTTAGGCCAGCCATTACCCATGGCTTGGGCTGAATGGTGCAGAGCTCCATAGGTGTTAGAAATTATGAACTCTATCCTCCTGATGCTTTCACCCAAGGCTGTCCCATCAGGTGCTCAGAGCTGCTGAAATTTTTCCTTAAAATTCTAGCACCCCAACATTCTAGTCTAAAAAGTGGAGGAAATGAGTTTACACTGGCTTGACTGGAGATTCAAGCCTTCCTGTATTGGACAAATGAAACGCTTCTCTAATTTCCATCAAGTTTTTTTTTTGGGGGGGGGGGGGAGGGGGGGGGGGGAGTTGGTTAGTTGTTTTCTTGAGACAGAGTCTTGCTATGTTGGCCAGCATGGACTCAAACTCCTAGACTTAAGCAACCCTCCTGCTTCAGCCTCCAGAGTACCTGGGATTAAAGGTGTGCACCACTGTGCGAGCTTCATTCAAGTTTTAGAACTTCATCCTTAATTTTAGACCAAAACAGAGGAAGCCATCTCATCAAATCACTTCACACTTTAAATAGAAAAGCAGAGTCCCAGAGAATGAAAACGACTGTGGGCCGGGGCTTGCACAGTGGGCAGGAGACAAAGTGTTGACTGTAACGTGGGTCACACACCCTTTGTCCATTTCAGACCCAGGTCATCAGCCATACAGGGGGTGCTTCTTAGAAGGAGTAAGGTAAGGTAGAGTGAGGTAGGGGATTTAGTAAGAGAATAAGGTAAGGGATTTAATGGCCCAATACTAGAAAGGAGCAGTGTATTTTTAGAAGGCATTCTCCCAAATCCTGCCTGGCCAGAAAGGGGAAGAGTATAGCTGTGGAGGATTAGGGGAGCAGGGGAGCTCAGAGCATGAATTGTACAGCCAGATGGGCTGGATTAGAATCTTGTCACTCCTGCATTCCCCACATGTATAATAAGAAAAGAAGAATAACTATTTGGCAGAAGTGCAATGAGGTCTGAATGACTGCAAAATGCTGACGGGTGTCAAGTGTTAGGCGCATTTATGGTCTTTTAAAAATTTTTTTGTATTTACATAGGTTATTGGCAAACAGGTGGCATTTGGTTACATGAGTAAGTTCTTTAGTGGTGATTTGTGAGATTTTGGTGCACCCATCACCCGAGCAGTATACACTGAACTCAATTTGTAGCCTTTTTATCCCTCACCCGCTTCTCACCCTTTCCCCGAGTCCACAAAGTCCATTATGTCATTATTATTACTTTGCATCCTCATAGCTTAGCTCCCACTTAGGAGTGAGAATATACAATGTTTAGTTTTCCATTCCTGAGCTACCTCACTTAGAATAATAGTTCCAATCTCATCCAGGTTGCTGCAAATGCCATTAATGCATTCCTTTTTATGGCTGAATAGTATTCTATCATATATATATATATAACAGTTTATCCACTCATTGATTGATGATCATTTGGGTTGATTCCACATTTTTGCAATTGGGAACTGAGGCACACATAAGGTCTACTAAGTTAAAACAATAGCAATGAAAACCTCCACGTCTAAAGTACCAGAATTGGGATTATCAACAAAGGTGCAGGGTGCCAGCTTCCAGAAAACCACCGACCCAAATGAGGCAAATCAACCTGTGGGAGCCGTTAACCTTCCACTGTTCTAGCCACAAACCATCGTTTGATTGATCAACTTTGAGTCAAAAGGTTTGGGATGAGAAAGGGGAGTCACAGTATCAAAAGTCTCCAGAGCCTGGTAGGAGTTCTGCCTCAGTCTCCTTTTCATCTTCCTCCTCGCTTATCAGCAGCTGTTCTCTGCCACCTGACAGCCTTTTGCCCAGGAGGTCAGAGAAGGCAAAGCTGTCTCTCAGTAATTGGAGATGTCTGGCTCTGTGTGTGGGAAGTTGAAGGGACACTTGGTGGTGCCTTCCTCCCTCAAAGCATCACAGCAAGTCCTTTCACTGCGGCTAAGCGGAAATAGCCAAAAGAGAAAGGGAAAAAAGCATCTCTTATGAAGACAACAAGAAGACCAGGGCTGTGGAATGGGAGAAGGATGACCAGGCACAGCGCAGGGTATTTCTAGGACTAGGAAATTATGGTGTAAGATACTGTAAAGGTGGATGCATGACTTTATGGATTTGTCAAACACCAGAGCATATACAACAGCAACAGTAAACCCCAATGTAAACTATGGATTATAGTTAATAGTAATGTATTACTATTAATCCATCAGTTGTAACAAATGTATCACACTAACGCAAGAAAACAGTAGGGGAAATACCAGGGAGGAGGAAGGCAGGATATGGGAACTCTTTCTTTTCCACTCCACATCATCATATGGCTGATGATATTCAGCATCCAATAGACCTCACAGGGTCTGAAATGGAATGCCTTATCAGGCCCAAAACTGCTTAAAAAAAAAAAAAATAGCCTATTATTTTCTGAATCCCAGATTGCTTAATATTCTTATATACATGATTAATAACATGTACTATTATGTATGTACATCATAATATAAGTAATTTCATGTGTAATATTTAACTAAGGATGATACTACTGAGAATTTATCACTTAAGTACAAAGGCTGTGTGTTGAAATTAACAGTCCTTCAAAGAAGGTGGATGGGTTGAGATGATGTGGTAGCTGAGAAAGAAAGCACAATTTAGAATCCTATATAGAAGTTTTCTGAAAAACAGACACACAGAACCGACTGTTTTAATTATCTTACCGTCATTTGCATAGGGTAAACACACCAGTCTGCATATACTAGTAAGTAACTTTCATCCAAGTACAGCTGACATGAAGGTAGCTTGCCCAATAGATAAACAATGAGAAAAAAGTAGAGAAAACATTTACTATCTTTTTTATTCATAAATTCTAACCCTCCCCCACAAAATGTGTTGGAACTATGTGATTACTTCCATTCAAAGTATGCTCGTTCTGTTTGTAAATCTGTGGAGTAAAAAATAAATAAATAAAATAAAATTCAGGACTGGTTCCCCCATCATCAGCATCTGGGCTCATCATTTCCTTCTTCCCCTGAGTTTATAAAGTATATTATCAGCATAGCGCCTAAGATGTACTAGAACATTTACAGAAATCATGATTTCCTTATGTTTTCGAAGCCTCATGGACCTGCAAAGTAGTTTTATTTTTCTAATCATTATTTTGGAGAAGAAAAGGGCAGGGAGATAATGGTGATGGATGCAGCCGAGAGTTGGGATTGGAAGTGGCGTTGGCCTCATTCCTCGGCCTCTGATTCCAATTGGCTGCACCGCCTAACATCCATCATGTCGCCTTCTCACTGAGGCCAACATTTCAGAAAATGCCAGTCCTCATCTCTCCAACCACGCTTGCTAAATTACCGTTGAGGGAAGCAACTACAAATATTCCTAGGGCCAAACCCTGGAAGAATCCCAGCAACGCACAGAAATATTGAACTTACCCAAGAATTTTCCTAGATGGCCATAAATACCATGCAATTCTGGACAACTCAAATTTACATCTCTAGTCCTGTTTCTGGGCCAGAGACTTCAGATGTCCACCTGTCTGTTTAGTAGCTCCCCTTGATATAATCTCGCAGGCTTAAACTTACTATGCCCAAAATGAATTTTAATGGGGCTTCCCGTTTTCACACGATGAAAAGCCCGGCTGCTCCTCCTCCAGTCGCCTTCACCTAAGTAACTGGCCTTTCTCCCCACTCTCCTAAGAAACTGGCATCAGAACGGATGTTTCCATCTCCCTCGCTTCTCGTATCCAACCTTGGCCAATTTTGCCTCCCATCTCCCAAAATCCATCCGCCTCACCCCACCTTCACTGTAACCTCACCTGAGTGAGCTACCCACCTCTTCTGCCTAAATTAGTGTGTTTGTTTCGGAACCAGACTCCTGCTTTCCATTCTCAGCCTTCATCGTTCCCCAAAATATCTTGTGTCAAATCATTCCCCTACTTATAGCCTCTCCGGCTTCCATCACTGCACTTTATACAGAATATAAAAGACTTGATCTTCTAAGGCCCTGTCGCCAGGTGTCTTGTCATGATATGGCAGCTTCTTAAACTTCTCTAAAGTTACCAAATAATTTTCCACTTCAGTGCCATTGCACGTGCTCTTCTCTTTACCTAGGAAATCCTACTCTTCAAAAGTCCACATCCTCAGAGAACTTTTGCAATAATTCATATCTATCTTTCTTAGCATTGTACCCTATTTTCTCAAAATCATGTAATACCATGTGTATTAACTGAGCAAATGCTGCCTTCCTTACTTTCTTAAGACCTTCTGTGTTTAATGTCCTAATTCTGCTCCATGAAGGCAGGGTCTATATCTGTATGAGTAGCACCTTGCAATCTTTTGTCAAATAAATCAACATTTATACATAACTTACATGATAATGCTGCATATTATGTGTGTGTGTATATATATATTTATATATGGTCCTGTACACTAATTATATATATATACTATATACTATATACAGTATATACTGCATAGTATATATATGCACCATATACATGGTATACTATAGTATAGTATATATACAAGACCAGTATACAAGTATACAAGATCATAAGTGAAAAAATTCCAATGACAGGAATTAATTTGCTTTCTTTTTTAACTTTTAAAAAATTATTATTTAATTGGCAAATAAAAACTGTACATAATTATTGTGCACAACATGCTTTAAAATATGTATACATTGTGGAATAGTTAACTCAAGGTACTTAACCTATGCATTACTTCACATATTAATTTTTTTGTGGTGAGAACACTCAAGATCTACTCTTTCAGCGATTTTCCGGAATACAATACATTATTAACTGTAGCCACCATGTTGTACAATAGATTTCTTGAACTTACTCCTCCTAACTGAAATTTTGTATCCTTTGACCAACATGTCCCCAGACTACCCCCTTCCCCATTTTCTTCAATTGCATTCAAAAATCTCTCCCTGGAAGAAATCACAGTAGTAGACTGATGTCTGGCTTTACATACACACAGGTGCACACACACGCACACCCCAGTCATGTTTACAACACCCCACTCCTCTGAGGTCAGACTGAGGTAAAACTGGAGCCCACTCTGCATGCAATGGGAGCTTGCAAACCCACCTTTATGGCAGGGAGCATCAGGCCCTCAGTGGCCCCTGAATGTGAAATGCCTCCATGGCCTGATGCTGAGGACACCCTGCTGGTAATGCAGAGAGCTGTGCATATAAATCCTTAATCTGCCCGTCCAGTCCCCCCTGAATTGGCTTGAAGCAGTGGGAAGTCGAACCACACAAGAGACTTTCCTTGTCAAGTGACCGGAGGTCAGTGTTATTATCTCTGTCAGCGGCCGGGGGTGCACCGGTTCCCAGCGTGTGAGTCTTTCATTGCTAACAAGCTCCACTGCATTTGAGAGAGCCCCCAGGATAGGAGAGCAGGGAGGCTTATCTCCTGTTCCCTGGATGAGGTATTGAGAAAGAGACACCTCCGCGCTCTGCACCTCACTGACCAATGAAGGGACTCACAAATCTGTTAATTTATCAACTGGGGTGTTCGACCTGAACACTAGTGATATCCTGATTGTAACAGGAAATCTCATCAATTACAGGATGTCTGATGTAACAGGGCAGGAGACCATAACTGTTACTTGTATTCTTTCAGGGAGCAAAGAGCAAGAGTGAAAGAAAGCATCAACAATTAAGAAAGCATTTCCTTCATTTCTCCAGAGAAAATAAAACCCAGGAAAATAATAGAAGCAATAAGGAAATTAAAACTTTATCCAAGTAGCATGTAACTAAATAAATGCCATCTAATATCAGGCATCATCAATGTACTTTCAACTTTATGTCCGCACATCGTAGTATAAAAGAGAACTGTAACAAAAGACCACTAAGTTTTACACTGAAATCATTTTTTAAATATAAAGATGTTTTTAAATATAAACATATGAAGGTGATATAACAGGATATTAAGATGAAACCTGTATTTTAACATTGTTACTGTGTCACCATAAATTTACCTTTTGGCATTATTTTGGTAAACAGTACTCAATGCTTCATGCACGGCAAACAACAACTAATTTAACGTAGTTTTTAAATTGCCAGGCCAACCTAAAATTTCGCTATTTTCTCTGCTTACTGATGTCATCTAGAATGATGCTTTTGTTGCTCTTTTCCACAGACTTACAAGCAATTATGCAACATGACGCTGCTTCCAAAGCATCCGGAACTATGGAACTTGGCAGGTTGACCAGTTTCTGCTCACCCCCACTACAATCTTCACGGAAAAGGAAAGCCTGTGTCAGACAGGACCGGAGAGTTTTTCCACATGCCCTCAAAAAAATGTACCCTGGCTTGAACAAGAGAGCCAGAACAGCCTGGTGGGATGTCAGCCTTCTAGGTTCAGCAAGACATGGGCAGCAGTGCTGTTCTGAAGAACTCCCCTGCAGCACACACAGCTCCTGATTTCAATCTGTGCTCACTGGTCTGGATTTTGAGAGTTTTGAGAAACGAATTGTGCATCCTGTTATGCCTTGAAACTTTAACTCAACTCATATTTTTAAGTGGTCACGTTAGGTAAGTATCCCCTCATCAGAACAGAGACAATGCTCGATTCATTCTCCAGGTTGAGTTGTGGTTAACATGTGAGTGGGATCGAACCACCACAGGTACAGATGCTTAGAGAACAGTAACAGCAGAGAAGGGACAGAGAGAGTGAAGGAGGCTGCATTGTCTTCACACCTTTGCAGGCAGGGCAGCTTCAGCAAGAAGTAATTTACCAACCACACTAGGCTCTTTATCCCAGATTTGCTTTACTGTCTCTCTCTACCCAAGGTGTCAAACACTCACTCTGTCATCATGTTCCAAACGGCACTAGTAGAGGAAGCTTCCCCAGCTCCCAAGAAGGGCCTTATAAACCAAATGAAAGAACCTTTTGGCTTCTTTCTTTATAATGAGAAACTCATTAGCTGGATTTTTTTTTTTTTTTTTTGACACAGAAATAATCTGGGACTCCTTTCACTTTTATGTGATAGAAAGATACGCTGCAGAATCCACATACAAATCGGCTATGAAGAGTGCAGAAAGCACTTCCTCAAAGCCTCAACTAACTTTTCCCCAAAAAAGTATGCTTGATAAACTCATGCTTTTTTAGAAATGGGTAAAAAACACCTACTTAGTCTGTTTTGCTGCTTATGTTAGCGATTCTGTGTTCCAGTGAAGTCAGACTTATAAAATCAACAAGTTTCACAAACAGAATAAGAATCGGTCCTTAAAATAACAAATGCTACCCGTTGAGTGATGTGATTGCTTTATCATCTCTTTAAGGTAGGGGTGTCCAATCTTTTGGCTTTCCTGGGCCACACTGGAAGAAGAAGAATTGTCTTTGGCCACACATAAGATAGACTAACACTAATCACAGCTGATGAGCTTAAAAAAAAAATTGCAAAATAATCTCACAGTGTTTTAAGAAAGTTCACAAATTTGTGTTGGGCTGCATTCAAAGCCGTCCTGGGCCCCATGCGGCCTGAGGGCCGTAGGTTGGACACGCTTGCTTTAAGATCTTAGGGAAACAGAAGGTTAAAGTGATAAGCATGGAACTGAAAACTTCATAATGAAATGCACATGTCCCATTCATGTGAAATTCGTAATTCACACATGTAACTCCCTGACTCACCCCTAAAATGTGGGGGACCGCAGGAACCACAGAGAAGCTCCAAATGGATTTTCTCAAGCAAACTGTAATATATAAATATATATTTTACCTCCTAACCAGGTCACCTCTGCTCTGCCTTCTGCCCTGTCTTCTTTCCATACAATCAACTTTATCTAGTATAACGGCAAATCCTCATTTCCACAGCGCGCTTTTGGTGGGAGAGTCATTTTTCCGAAATATGATTGAAAATGCATTATGTGAGCCAGCGAAGGAAGTCCAGAAATAGGGTCTAGCTCGTCTGGGCTTCTGTACATCCTATACAAGAGATGAACTTTGCAAAATCCCAAAGCTGTGAATTTGGCACCTCTCAACTAGCACAAATTTCCTTTCAAACGTTAAGAAGTGAACGAGAAAAAGAGACTCCAAAGTATTTTGTAACATAATGTATTCCACATTTCCATAGGCATCATTTTTAGGCCAAAACATATGGTAATACATAAACTGATCATATGTTGCCTGCCACGCTCAGCAGAGAAAGGCAGCATCTCAAAGGATTTCCTCAAATCCTTTACTCTAAGAAAGGCATGGAAACCATTTCATCAGAAATCATTCCCTCCATCGCAGTGTGCAAAGACAGTCCACCCAGATGCATAATAAAGCCTCAGGAAATAATGACAACAGCAGCCTCTATTGCAAGTGGAGCTGAAAATAGTGGTGGGTCTTAACCACTGATGCAATGCAATCATTGAGATATTTAAATATAAGAAGCCCATTTCATGGGTCTCTGAAGCTTAATGCTTCTATCTCAACAATCCAGTGTAGAAATTGTTATGAGGGGTCTCTCTTTGGGTGCCTTAATTTATATTTCTTTTTTTTTTTTTTCAATTTTTATTTTTATTCTAAGTTCCAGGGTACATGTGCAGGATGTGCAGGTTTGTTACATAGGTAAATGTGTACCATGGTGATTTGCTGTACCTATCGACCCATCACCTAGGTATTAAGCCCAGCATGCATTACCTATTTATCTGGATGCTCTCCCTCCCCCTACCCCACTCCCTGACAGGCCCCAATGTGTGTTATTCCCTTCCCAGTGTCCATGTGTTCTCATCATTCAGCTCCCACTAATGAGTGAGAACATGAGGTGTTTGGTTTTCTGTTCCTACATTAGTTTGCTGAGGATAATGGCTTCCAGTTCCATTCATGTCCCTGCAAAGGACATGATCTTTTTCTTTTTTATGGCTGCATAGTATTCCATAATATACACGTACATTTTCTTTATCTAGTCTATCATATTTTTTTTACTTCTGTAAGCAAAATTTCATTTTGACTGTTTCTGTTTTATCTAACCCAAATGGCCAACTAGCCACCTTTATTTTGTAAGGCCAGCAAAAAACCACATTTTAGCATTGGGTTCCTATATGTCTCGTTTAATATTATATACTTTGATTTTCTCTCCAAATTACCCCATTTGGCCAAGATAACATAACTAATGTGCAACTACTTAAGCCCATCCCTGAGTTTTCTTTTTAAAGTAGAAGCTAAAGGAAAACTAAGACACATGCATTGTGTTATCTTTATTTGTATAAGCGAATCTGAGTAAAATGGTCTTCCCAAATGTGAAAAATAAAATGACTTGATACATTTCAAAAAAGGGCACATCATCTGCCAATAAGTCCTGTTGAAGTATGAGGGGAAGGGAGAGAAGTTCTGCTTTTCTTTAATGAGATGTCCCCATAAAAATATGATCTGTGAATTTGTAAGGATCCCTAACTGTCACATAAAGACCTGGACTCCACCCATGTAACACAGTCATGGTCTAGCCAGTTTTCTTTTTTAAATATATTCTTTTTTTTATTGCAAGGGTTCATCCTACACATTGTTATAACAGACAAATAAATCACCCCACTTTTCTCATCTGTAATATAGAGAGCTTCTCTGTTTACAGTTTTGCAAAAATTAAATAAGGCAATTTATGACAAACCATTTGTGCATCGTGGAGTACCCCACAAACAGCTGAGTACTGTTACTAATAGTATGACTTCAGTGACAATCATAACTTCAGAAACTTAAGACAGAGTGTGTCTCTGACAAAGAAATCTAGAATCTTGTGGTGTCTCATTCAAAGAAATGTATTTTGTTTGTATTTTCATGAGAATGTATTTTCAGGAGAATATCACTTCCCTGCTCCCAGTCCTCCTTAACTTTTCCCTCTCACCTGAGACCTCGCTGCCTGATAGAACCAAATGTCAGCAGTGACAGTGGGGAATGCTCTAAGTTGGTGTTGCCCAATATTGCAGCTTCTAGCTACCTAGGACATTCAGCACGTGAAATGTGACGAGTGCAGTTTCTCAGACTTGCCACTGTTGACATATTGGGCCGATGGTTCCTTGTGAGGGTGGCTGTTCTGTGCATGGTAACGCTACCATGCAGCGTGTTGAGCTGCATCCCTGAGGCCCCCACTAGATACCAGTAGCACCTCTTCCCTGGTAGTGGCAACTGAAAATGTCTCTAGACATTGCCAGATATCCCCTTGGGGACAAAATCACCTCTGGTTGAAAACCACTAGGCTATAGAGATGGAGAATTTTCACTGTATTCAATTTAAGTAAATGTAAACCTAAATAGCAAATGTGGCTGATGTCTACCATACTGAACAGAATTGCTTTAAAATTTACTGAGATTCAAAAGATAAATGCTCGAGGGATGGATACCCCCTTCTTCATGATGTGTTTATTTCACATTGCATGCCTGTATCAGAACATCTCATGTACCCCATAAATAGATACACCTACTGTATACCCACACAAAGTTAAGGAAATAAAAATTTAAAAAGAAAATTTACTGAGATTATTTTTCAAAAACAGATACAACAGGTAAGAAATATGTTGGAAAGTTTAGATTACATATATATATTTTTTTTTCTTTCCTCTGAAAGGGCTAAGGATAAGTTAAACAATGTAAGCTTTCATTTTATTTACACATAATTATTGATGTGCTGTCTTTAACTCAGAGCAGTAAGAGAGCTCATAACCTAGCAAGGCATAAAAAGGTACAAAAGTAATAATAAAAAGGAGGAGGGGGAAACTACCACAGCGGTTTTATATCCATTCCTGCCACCCAGGGAGGGAATAATGAGATGAACAGATATCGATGGGTTGTAGGGTCCAGAAGTAAATTAAAAAATTAACAGCCATAACCACCCCAAGCTGTTCCTGCTGGGCTCGCCATGCTCACCCCACCCAGGCAAGGTCTGGATTGTTCACAAGCAGCAGGAATGACCTGACCCACAAGCTCTCTACAGACCTGCGCTGATGCTTTCTCATTTCCCTCATTAGACACTGAGCCAAGGCAAAGGAGCTTTTAAAAAAGTGTTTGCAAGGGTTCATCCTATATATTGAGCAGTTTAGTAACTATCACTTTCATTTGAGGAATGAAAACAATTCTCTATCATAATGGGACAACTGTGTTAGGTTAGGGAATCCTATAAGTTACTTAAAGTCCCAAAGTGAATCCAAGTTCAAACGGAATATTGTGTAAAACAAACAATATCCCTGAGAATTTCAAAGGACATTGAACACCAAATGCCTAGAGGCTCCAATGTCTTCATTTCTGGTTCTACATGTGGGAAGACGATGTGAAAGAAACAATATTCAGTATGATGAAAAAATTAAATTTTATATTTCCTTTCCAAATGCTTGGAGAGAGAATCTACTCAGTTTCTGATGCCAAGAACAGAAATTTAAAGTATGAAGAAAGAACATGGGCTTTAAAAACAAAAAGTCCTGCCATGTAACCCCCAACTGATACGTTTTGGGAACTTTGTCCGTTATTCCATCTGACCCTCAGTTTTCTACATTGTACAATGAGGAAAATGACAGCCACTTCCTTGGGTTATTGGGAGAACTCGAAAGGGCCCCTAGACCAACCTGTATATGTCGCCCATTTCACATTCTCTAAACTTCAATTCCCTTTACTGAGCATGGCCAATCTTGGTGCTCAAAGGCACAGAGAAGAATAAAAGCTTGCTCGGCCTTTTAAGGAGTTCACATGAGCCCCAAGAGTTGTAATCCACAGTCTCTTTTCCCAAGGAGACGCCAAACGATCTGGGGAGACAGACACATAAACAAGTTACCAAAACACTGGAGCAGATGAAAGAAGTCCATCGTGGAAACACACCACTTACTGTGAGAGCACCCGAACTCCACGGCTCATATAATCTACAGAGAAAATGTTCCCCCAAGTGAACAACCACCCAAAGAGAGCAAAGTAAACAACTCTAATTACAAAACAGAAACTGTCAGGCATCTGTTAGGTTCAGAGGCCTTTCCAATGGATAAACAGTTCTAAAATCATGGGTTCATATATGCAGTTATTCAACTCAAGAGACCAAGAGACTGAGAACGATACCGTCCCGCCAACTTTCGGTTCACCAATTCAGAGTGAAAATAATAATAATAATAATAATAATAAAATTAAAAATTGGTTGTAAGAGGTAAAGCATGCTAAGAGAAATAAGGCAGACACAAAAGGATAAATACCCTAAGATTCCATTTGTATGAGGTTCTCAGAGTACTTGAATTCATAGAGACAGAAATTAGAAAGATGACTGTGGAATGGGGGGAATCAATTAATAATTATATTGATTTTCTTTACAAGAATCCCTATAAGAAGGCATACTGAGATCCTTAGGCCTCCGGAGATACAGACTCAAATGTTTCACACTTTTAAATTATTTATGCTTATAATACCCACCTTTAGGGATTTTTTGCAAAACAAAAAAAAATTTTTATCCTTCAAAAAGATTACTTCTACAGTCAAATTCATAAAAACAGAAAGTAGACTGGTGGTTGCCGGGGGCTGAGGGAGGGGAAATGAGAAGTTGTTATTTCATGAGTATGGAGTTTTAGTTTGGTAGATGAAAAAGTTCTGGAGATCTGTTGCACAACAATGTGAATATACTTCACTACTTAACTATACACTCAAAAATGGCTCTCACGCCGGGCGCGGTGGCTCACCCGTTGCATTTCCAACTATGTCCCAGGTGATCTGAGGCTGCAGGATCCATAAACCACACTTTGAGTAGCAAGAGTCTAACCAGCTAAATTGTGAATACTGAAGCTCAGTAATCCCAGCACTTTGGGAGGCCAAGGTGAGTGGATCACTTGAGGTCAGGAGTTCGAGACCAGCCTGGCCAACGTGGTGAAACCCGTCTCTACTAAAAATACAAAAATTAGCCGAGTGTGGTGGTGTGTGCCCATAATCCCAGCTACTCGGGAGGCTGAGGCAGGAGAAAGAATTGCTTGAACCCAAGAGGCAGTTGCAGTGAGCCGAGATCGTGCCACTGCACTCCAGCCTGGCTGACAGAGTGAGACTCCATCTTAAAAAAAAAAAAAAAAAAAAGCTCTCGTGGTAAATTTTTAATTAATTCTTAAATTATTTATTTATTTATTTATTCTTAGAGAGAGGGTCTCACTTTGTCACCTAGGCTAGGCTGCAATGATGCGATCATAGCTCGCAGTGGTAAATTTTATGTTTCGTGTGTGTGTGTGGTTTTCTTTACCACAATAAAAAATAGAAATGTTACTTTTATAATAAAAGAAAAGCTGTTTATTAGAAAGAAGTAGTAGTCATAAAACTTTCTTCAACATACTTCAATGACATTTCTTCAAATTAAATTTCCAAATAGACAACTGTAATAAAAATTTTGAACCAGGAAGTTTTTGTTGGTGAGGAAAAGTTTTAGAGTTGTCGATTAGATGATATCCCAGGAAGACATAAGGCAATCTAATCAACTGTGCTTATTTCTCTTTTTTTTTTTTTTTTTTTTTGTGACGGAGTCTCGCTCTGCCGCCCAGGCTGGAGTGCACTGGCCGGATCTCAGCTCACTGCAAGCTCCGCCTCCCGGGTTTACGCCATTCTCCTGCCTCAGCCTCCTGAGTAGCTGGGACTACAGGCGCCCGCCACCTCGCCCGGCTAGTTTTTTGTATTTTTTTTTTTTTTTAGTAGAGACGGGGTTTCACTGTGTTAGCCAGGATGGTCTCGATCTCCTGACCTCATGATCCGCCCGTCTCGGCCTCCCAAAGTGCTGGGATTACAGGCTTGAGCCACCGCGCCCGGCCAACTGTGCTTATTTCTCGTATTTTATACAACTTAAGTGACATGGAGGCACCTGCTCATTTCACCCTCCACACTGAGAACACTGCCTTCGGCTCATGTCCAGTAATCTCCTCCTTCCCGTCATTCTCTCACTCTAACACTGAGCATGAATCATGTCTCATAATATGTGATCAGGTTATGTATGGTCCGGATTCCCTAGTGAAGAGTATCAGAATATGCCAACCCAAAATATGCTACTTCGGCATAAGGATTATTTTGAACTGAAAGCAATTGAGAAGCAGTAGATGCAGGAAGAACTCTCTGCCTTCCCCATTTCTGCTTAAAAGCAGACATAAATTTCCCCTTTGTAAAGGCAATGTAAGTTTCCATTTGTAAAAAGGTTCCCTTCTTCCATACCAGGAAGAGAAAAATAACTCTTATCTGCATAACAAGCCTTAGTGAACAAGCCTTATCTACCATACATTTTCCAGGTCACTTTCCCACAATTGACTGCCCGGAGTCCAAAACCCCCTTTTTCTTTGTCTATTCTCTTCTCCACAATGTATTGCCCTTCATTAAAATGGTATATAAACTTCTAGGTGTAACCACTTCTTTAAGTTTTTATTTCTTTTCTGTGAAGCCCCTGTGCATGTGAAAATATTATCATCTAATAAGCTTTGTTTGCCTTGTTTTCCTGTTAATATGTCTTTTGTGAATTAAATTTACAGGCCCTAATAACAGAACCCTATGAGGGTAAAAGGAAAGTTTTTCCATCGCTACGCTAGTCGAGTCACCTAGCAATTTTATATAGGACAAAGAAAATTAGTATCAATACAAACCAGTAAAATGTGAACATGAATATGTATGTGCTTTCAAGAGAATATAGCTACATCTCTTGTTTGAGAGATTTCCCAGCCTCTCAAAACCTGACTTCCCTCTTTTTTCTCTTCCTCATGGCCACGCTACCAAAATAAAGGAGAACCATACCCGGAATGAAATTTCTCCCTTTCCACACTTTCCTCAAGTAACATGCAGTCTGCCTCCTGTCTTCCACGCTTTCCTAAGACTCCTCTTTCAAAGTCTCCAAGGACATCAAGACCCATTCTATGGTCCCCACATCCTATTAGCCACAGGACTTTGAGAGGGTCACTCTATCCAGCATTTTGCATAATAATCAAGGAAAGTTAATGCTTTCCATTCCCATCTCAGAAAGATACTTTAAAAGCAAATGGTATTCATTTATGTGATAATTCTTTGCAAACTATAAATCCTAACCAAATGTAAGATATTAAGATAATGACCAAAGATCAAGCCAAAGTTACTATCAATATATTTGGGGAGAAATCCAGAAGTAATAAAAACGTCAAATTACCCCTAATGTAAGATACGGAAGTGAAAGAATCACATTGATCGGGGGTACACTTCTGAGAGCACAGAACTTAAGATTTCTGATTTAGATGACTGAATCCAATCCACTCCCCACACAGCACTCCTCACCCAAACAAACCCTTTGCAAGCACGGGGTCAGGCACGTGGATGGCATATATTTAACACTTAACAAATGAAAAGTGAGCTAAGAAGGAGGAATGGGAGTAATGAGTTTCCAAGACTCAAGAATTTCAGGCTCTACCTGCAAAAAATACGTAAGCAAAAAACTACAAGACAATGAATGCAAGCATCAACATGGCATCTTGCTAACAAGCAGGAAGGATTCATCAACTGGTCCTGGGACTAAAGGAAGATAAATGTCAGAGAAAGCTGCAGAAAGAGAGAGAGAATAAAAAAGTAAACTCTGGCCTTTGTTGGAAAATGAGAATTTCACAGCCAAAAAAAAAATAAAGGGGGGGGGGCAGAGACTGGAGCAACAGGTAATGTAATAAGTATACAGAGAACAACAAAGAGAGTTAACACATGCTATATGGCTGTTCAAGACTCGTGGGATGCATTAAGTCGCTTAATCATCACAAAAATCTATACAGTAGCCCCTATTATTATCTGTCCCATTTTTCTTCAGATGAAAAAATTGAGGCACACACAAAAAAAAATCACTTGCTCAAGATCACACAGTCCCTAAGTAGAGAGGCCATAATGTGTTGATTAATTCCTCAACTATTTTAGTAGTCACAGGCTTGCCACTTGCTCTTCATCTCCACACTGTATTATCTCTCTCTCCAAAGTACTACAAGCAAAAGCAAAGAGGTATGAAAGAATGTGGCATGCTGAGGAGTCTGGGAAAATTGTCTAATGAGAATGAAAAAAATGAACCCCAAGAAAATACACACACAAAAAAAGAGCAGAGTCATCCGGAAAGTTAGATGGAAGCTCAATCAATATAAAGGATGCTGAAAAATGTGCCAAAAATTTGATGTGATCCTGTAGGTTAGGGCTACCGCAGACCAGCATCTACTGTAATCCTCTTACAAATGCAGATTCTCAGGCCCTAGCCCAGACATACCACATCAGAATCTATGGAGGTGGGGCCCGGGAATCTGCATTTGAGCAAGCCCACCAGGGGATTCTTGAGCATGCTAAAGTTTGAGAAACACAGCCTCTAAGATATTGGGATCTGTGAAGAGCAAAAACGGGGAGAAAAATTGGGGTTATGGGATTACCACATTTTAAGGACAGTAAATGCTTCAGTGATATCAGAGGGGATAGCCAAACAGTCTGAGAGATTTATCAGAAGGACTTTGCAGACAGCTAGATAGAAAGGTAAAGGACGAGGAGCGATGAAGGAGGATTTTGAGTTTTTTAGCGTGGGTGCTTAAGATATATTAATCTTTTAATTAATATTAATAATTCCAGAGAGAAACACAGGTTTGGGGAGCATTAATCAGTAACTTGGCCCAGGTGACGGAGCTAGTGAATCCCTTCAGCCTTCAACACTGGTGCCCAAAGACCAAACTCTATTGTGCTTCTCACTCAAATGGTAGAAGACATCCGATTAAATCAGGACACATCAATGTCAAAGATTTAGATAGGATCTTAAATCAGAAATAGCCAGTAAAAAGTTGAATCTAGAGGTCAGGACAGGAATATTGCAACGTTCTACATGTGTTACAGAAACGAGGCAAGTAAAGAAAACGTGTTTCCTTGGCCAAAAATAGAATTCTTGCTCTGCCTCCCAAATATCAGAGAGCAACGCCATTGCCCCCATTTCCTTTAGATTATGGTGATTGTGAAAGAGAGGCTTCAAGTCTAGTCTTTAAATCATCTTAAGGCTTGATTTATGCTGCTGCTGCTAATGCATGACTGACATTATCCTGCAAGTCCAAGCAGAATGCAGGCAAACTAGTGTTGCCTTTGTCCGGATCAGGAGGTAACCTGTCAGCAGAGTGACAGCTAATGTTATAACACTGGGGGTTTCACGACAGTGCACACAAAGGCTGGGAGATGTCACCCTTCTGAGCTATGCTACTTTTTCTTGACAAATACTATGCTAGGACTGTGCAGAAAATGACTCAGAGGAAATACAGAAAATCCTCCCCATGTACTTATTCTATCTGAGCTTATAATATGGCCTGCTTATAGTATGGCCATTACCAACCAGAAAACCAAAGTTCTAAGGAAGGTTATTGCCTTTCTGCCTCAAAACAAAATAGGGAGACAGGCACAGGACACATGTGGGGAATAGGGCAACATTCAGGAACGTGAAAACACAGCAGACAATTGCACTTGCCGCAAATTTGCCTTGGGTCTTGGAACTGCTATTTTTGAAGGGCCTCTGCAACAGGGCTTCCCGGTCATCAGGGGACTTTTCGGTGCTGCTTCATCCAAGAGAGCTAAGATTTACAGTTGATTAGCCTGCATAGTTCAGTTGCTTTTTCAAAAGATTCTAGGAAGGGATTATTTCTGTGCCCAAAGAGCCCCTAGAGAATAGAGAAGGGCTGCTTGCCGGCCGTAATGTGAATTCCCCAGAGTCGGTACACTGTGCTCACTGAAGCAGATGAAGTAAAGTTAAAGAAGCATTTAGTTCTTCAGAATGCCGGCCTTAATAAGTATCTTTTTGTGGAAGGATTTAGGAGGAGGGGAGGGTTATCCTTAGTGCAGGCATTATTTCCTCATACAAAAAGGGAAAATGTGCATACAGTCGGATGTAAAAAAGCCAACCTCGAATGCCTGCCCCCTCCCCTTCCCCGAGGAAAAGTTGCTGAACACACACTCCCAAACACGAAAGCATGAATCTTCACAGCTTAATAGTCCCGAAGCCATTGTGAAGTTTCTCTTGGGAAACGCTGTTCATTCATCTGCGACTGACCAAGTTCAACCATTCAGCTGTGAGAACTCAGAGACTTGCAGCCATCAAAAGACCCACCTTCCTCAGCAAGCGGAAGCCAGAGGAGCTGCGTCCCCGAGGAAGATCTCGGGAACTCGCTTCTCCTCTCCACAAGGACCCATCCAGCTCTACGAGAGAAGTCTGCAGAAGGCTGAATCTGGGTGCATCTGCAAGCAGCTGAACACTTAAATGCTCTCTGCTTGCACAGTTCAGGGCTTGTCCTGGCTCCTGCGGCTCTCACAGTTCTCCCTGCAAACAGTGCTCCTTATGTGGAATTTGACACAGAATTAGTCACTTGCAACGAGTTAAAACAAGTATGATTTAATCAGACAGTTTCGCATAAGCCCAATTTTCTAACCAACAGCAACTTTTTCCTATTTAAACCTTGTGTTTCCTTCAACCTGTCATCACACAGGAATATACACATTGACATCAACTGAGCTATTGCTATTAATATAACGAACACAGCATCGACACAGTGACTATTCCATTATCGTTAAATAAGCCAGAAGCCATTCATTATACCCCTCTGCGCTTAAAATTTTCAGCTGGGACTCCCATAACTTAAGGCAGAGAGAAAGTCTTTCATGGAAATCAACATAAACATTTACCACCCATAAGAATAGAGAGAAAAAGGAACAGAGAGGGAGGGAGGGAATCAATGAACAGAAGAAAGAAAAGAAAAGAGAAACAAAGAAAGAAAGAGAGAGAAAGAGAAAGAGAGGAGAAAGAGGAGAAAAAGAAAGGAAGGAAGGAAGGAGGGAGGGAGGGAGGGAGGGAGGGAGGGAAGGAAGGAAGGAAGGAAGGAAGGAAGGAAGGAAGGAAGGAAGGAAGGAAGGAAGGAAGGAAAAACAAAGGCAGGAGGGAAGAAGAGAAAGAAAGAATGCGCGAGCAAGATTTACAAAGTGCCCACTTTAAGTCATTTTCCCCCACACAAATGGAAAATGAACTTACCCACATTGGTAGCTATGCTCTGAAAAGACCCGGTTGAGAGAAGTCCTTTCTTTATTGTGTAGTTTTAAAGACGATTCTTTGACCTCTGCTATTTATGACTTGAGATCTGTGAAGACAGGGCCAAACCCCTCTGGCTCCCATGGCCCACACAAACAAAAGCGCCCCACCTTTGTTCCACTACCACATTTCCCATCAGGACACGTTTCTACCGCACTCCCTGTTTTCATAATTTAAGTTGTGTTCTCTTAAATTTTTCTTGCTCAGTTATAGCCATTACCTAATTTACAAGAGGCTCTCATTGCTCTTTTCCAGTAAATCTTTTCTCATAATCACCACTTCTCAGCTGAAAGAACTTTGGTATGAATATAGATGTCTTGTCACTTCATTTTGTTTAACCATGAAATTCTGGATAAAAGGGTTCAAGAGACTAAACAACTCATCGGGCAACATGCTCAGCCACAATATGATATCCTTCTACCGATTTATTATTTTATGGATGTGTGCATTTCTCTATGGCCTTTCTCACTCTTAAAATAATTCAAGACAATTTACAAAGCTACATATGATTACAGCTGGAAAACACATCTTAAGTGAGTGAAAAAAAATGAGATAAAGGGAAATTAAAATGGGGAGAAAATAAATACTGTCAGGGATAAAGCAAGTTTCCTAAATACATATGATCAATTTCAGCACATTTGTTAAAGACAGGCTGTTTTATTTAAGTTTTAGCGTTCTAAAGACCAACTGTAAGAGGAAAACACTATTGATTGCAAAATCCACAGTATCCATAGGCCAAAAGTATCTACCCATTTCTCAAGAAGGCACAATTAGTACTGATAATGCAATCAGAACGAATGTCTCTAGGCCAGGCATGGTGGCTCAGGCCATAAATCCCAACACTTTGGGAGGCCAAGCTAGGCAGACCACCTGAGGTCAGGAGTTCCAGACCAGCCTGACCAACATAGTGAAACCCCCTCTCTACTTAAAAAAAAAAAACAAAAAATAGCCAGGCAAGGCGGCAAGCATCTGTAATCCCAACTACTCAGAAGGCTGAGGCAGGAGAATCGCTTGAACCCAGGAAGTGGAGGTTGTAGTGAGCCAAGATCGCGCCACTGCATTCCACCCTGTGAGACAGAGCCAGACTTCGTCCCCCCCAAAAAATTAATTAATTAATACTCTCCATTTCCTCCCCAAAATGGCATGACATAAGAGACCAACGTCCTCAACTTTCTTAGAGCAGCCCCAATGACTAGGTTTGTAGGACAATTTCTGAGATTATCACCCATACTGCATTGCAGCAACATACCATTCAGCAAAAGCCATTTGTTAAAGGAAGATTTGAAACGGCAAAGACACAGTTTAGTCGTGTAATCAAGGCATAGATTCTAGAGCACCTGGAAGTGATACATCCATCAGGCAGGTATAAACACTGTCTCTCTTCAGTGGCTTTTGGTACCACCAGGATACAATGAGTTTCATATTCTACTCCTTGGGAAGTTCCAGATGCTTGGTGGCTTTGCTTATACTTCATTGTCACTTCATAGCTAGCAGAACTTTCATTAGCTCTGACATTCACTGCGAAATTAAAGGTCCTAACAGATATTTGTCTAAAATAAATAAAAAATAAATAAATAAATAAATAAAAATTTTAAAAAGCAACCCACTTCCTGCATAGATATGCATCAAACAGGGAGAAGGGAGTATTTGACAAAAATCCACCTCAGAAACTGTGATTTTATTTTCCAACCCAGAAGAAAACAGAAGGTGTAATCCAGTACACACACACACACACACACACACACAGATTACGCAAAGAACATCATGTTTTGAGCAGCGAATCTTACAAGGACATTGTTAGACCTAAACTAGTTGAAAAATAAATATGCCAAGGTGGTTGAATGTCATTATTTATGGGGCAAGACAAGTTCTTCCCCATTGAATAGCTGAAAGATCTCTTGAGAAAGGCAAATTGTTTTAGTTTGAAACAATTACTCTATATTCTCTTTTTCAGGCAAGTTAGACAGCAAGAGTGTCCATGTTAACCCAGTTGGTAAAAACAGTTAAAATTGAAACCTCCATTTATTTTCCTACAATGACTACTCTTTCAGAAACACAGAGAAATGAAAAGTTTCCAAAGTAGACTACGCACAAAAACAGATTAGGTTTTCTAAGAAGAACTCCTGTGTGTGATTCGGGAGACAACTAGACTTGAACCTCATTCCAACGATTACCTATAAGGTGGAGTCAAAATTATGGACATAGAAAAGCAAATGTGAACCCCTTAAATTCAAGTGAGAGTTTTCTACCCCAGTAGAGAATATTTTGACAGTGACTGTCATGGCAGAGATAAAGCAACATGATACAATCTCATGCTCAATGCCCACAAATTCTATCTACCAGAGATTGAAATCCAATTCTGTATCTTTTCTCAAATATAAGGGTCCCCAAGCTTCAATCAGCATGGGTGCGTTTTTCGAGTTGCCAGAATAAACCTCAACATCTTCAAACAAGCGGCGCTCATCCCTGCTCTGCGTGCTTTCTGATGAACACATTACAACTTCAAAACATCTGTCAAGACTGTAATCACCATGTAATGCATCTCGACTCAGATGGTTTTCATATGTTCAAAACAGATTCCCTTTCTAAAGGCAGCTTTATGGAACTCGTCTTCAACTGTGAACCAAATAAGAGATTTCGTTTGCATTTTCTTTCATCAGATGGAAGAAGAAATTAATCGTAAGAGATTAGGCAAAGACTTACACAGAGGTGCATTTGCCCTTCTGCATGTCTTTCCTTTGAAGTTTATAGCAGGTGGAAGAGTCTTTCACACCCGTAAAATTGACACGGAAAAGCAGAAACACACTGAGCTATTAACTTGTCACATATTGGATTTAAATCTAAATAGGAACCCGTTCTTTCTCTTATATATTGATTGTGTACCAGCTTAGCAGGAAGCTTTGCATGTTCTTTCAGCAGACAGGCTAGTTTCTAAGCTAAAATAACCTGGAATGTTTCAGCTACCGCAGGCTAATGATCACCCAAATGCACACTAATATGTTTGATAAAAGTTCTCAGCGTGAGGGCAGAAAACGCTTACCATGAGAATGACAGTGGTCAGGGGAAGCAAATCAGTGACACCAACTCATGCCGCCTTCAATGCTGGAGGCTCCAATTAGAACTGTGAGTCTGCATTCCAGGGGGCAGTGACAGATGGAAGTTTGCAGCAAATCTTTAATTGTTTAAATCATTAACTCATCCATCCACCTGCATTATCACTAGAAGGGACCCTGCTGGAAGCCTTCAGTGGTTTCTCAAAAATCTCAGGACTATTTCCTGGCCAGTTAAGAAATGGTGTTTTGAAACTAGTTGTTTATGTAGCTATTTGTGAGTTCTTTTTTAATCTTTTTCCCACGCTCTCACTTTTTTCTCGTCTTTTTTCTTTCCATTTTTGCCTCTGCATCAGAGATGATATCCACTTTAATGTCCTTATAGAGCAACATTGGATGAATTACTTATAAATCATGCCACACGTCCAGCCCTAACTTAATTTTCAATTGCATCAACTCCCTTAAGAGAGACTTCAGGCAGGGCTCTGTGGCTCACGCCTGTAATCCCATCACTTTGGGAAGGCCGAGGTGTGCAAGTGGCTTGAGCCCAGGAGTTCAAACCAGCTTGGACAACATAGTGAGATCTTGTCTCTACAAATAATAATAATAAATTATCCAGGCATGGTGGCACATGCCTGTAGTCCCAGCCACTCAGGAGGCTAAGGCAAGGACTACTTGAGTCCGGGAAGTCAAGGATCCAGTGAGCCGTGATAGTGCCACTGCACTTCAGCCCGGGCAACAGAGCAAGACCCTGTTGTCACGTGCATCCGTGTGAAGAGACTACCAAACAGACTTTGTGTGAGCAATAAAGCTTTAAAAAAAAAGAGAGAGAGAGAGAGAGAAAGAGAAAGAGAGACTTCATGTCTTACTAAGCACAGAAGGCCAAGGCTGCTAATAATTATCTTTTGGCATCATGCTATAGGACAGTTGGAGAAATTTACATCCAATGGTTTATATTAATCATGCTAATATAATAATGTACATAAGATGGCTTTTTCAAAAGAACACTAGCTGAAACCTCACACACACTAACAATTTTTTTTTGCATGCATTCTACACAAATGTTAAGTCCAAAATGTTGGTTTAAGGAAATAATAGAATATTTCTCTTATCTCTTCTAATGTTTATTATCACATCATATTTATTTTCTCCTGAAAAATAAAGACATGATCTCATGTAAGTAAAGACATGTACTTGTGGAAATAATAACATTAATATCCAAAATGAAGGGGAACTAATTATACCCGACTTGAGACGTTTTCTGCATAAATCTCTCCCTTTGAATTACACAAGCCTGCACTTCTCCTGAAGTCATTGTCAAACGTGATTTGGCTGTGAAGTCATTGTTTGCTCCAAAGGAGATCAATAAGTTGAACAACGGATGCTTGGTGAACAGCAACATTATTCTTGAAAAGTATCATATATAAAGTCAGGAGATATTGTATAAGCATCAGTAAGTATTGCAACAGGTCTAAAGTATCTAAACATTTAAAATTTTGACCCACTTCATATTAGAATTACAATCAGATAAAAAACGTTCACCTTTGGTTCTTGGGTACTTGGGCACAGTGCATTTTCATGTATGTCCGAGTTTTCATTTTGCTCCTAAGAAATGTCTTCCTTGGGCTCTATGGATTTACGGTCATTACCACATAAATCACAGAAAGCATCTCATACAAAACAAACATTTCCACAGTCATATTCAGATGTGTTTCAGAGGTTTGGCCCTCGCTCGATAAATTTCTCAGATGGCAAATGAAGCCGTCCAGATTTTTATACAAGCAAAACCAATCTTCCTCACCTCTAAACTGGGTTCTGAATAAAGCTGGAAAATTACTAACAGTTTGGAGTTGTAGCCCTTATAAGAACTGAACTCCCACTGAGATCAAAGCTGTAAGCCAAGGCACCAAGATTGGGCCCTAAATTACCGCTTCTCAATACATACACTCCAAACCAAATGGGGAACAAAAGTCAAGCCAGTGAGTTCCGGCACCCAAAGGCAGAGAGATAAGCATGCTAAGTGGCATGCCATTGTTTGTTAGATGCAAGGTTTTGAAACATAACTCTGAGCTGAAGTTTAAAGGAGAAATCTTTTTTTTTTTGAGACAGAGTCTCAATCTGTTGCCCAGGTTGGAGTGCAGTGCAGCGATCTCAGCTCACTGCAACCTCCGCCTCCTGGGTTCAAGTGATTCTCCAGCCTCAGCCTCCTGAGTAGCTGGGATTACAGGCGTGCACCACCACAACCAGCTAATTTTTGTATTTTTAGTAGAGACGGGGTTTCACCATGTTGGCCAGGCTGCTCTTGAACTCCTGACCTCGTGATCTGCCTGCCTCAGCCTCCCAAAGTTGAGAAATATTTTATAAAATGAAGACAAGACTCATGCAAATATCAGATAAAAATGTACCAAATATTTTATTTAACTCAAGAAATAGTCATATGTTACATTTGATTCAAAGGAAAAATCCCATAGATAAATAGACAATAGACAGATAAATGATAGATTAAGATGGATGGATGGATGGATGGATGGATGGATGGATGGATGGATGGACGGACGAATAGGGTCAATAAGGAATGCTAGTGCTGAAATGGATTTACAAATATATGCAAAATGTTGTAATCCTGGAGGAAGCATCAAGTGCATTCCACTAGACAAAATTTATTTTGCATTTTCACGGACAAGAGTTATTTTCATTATCAATTTTCTACCATTTACAGAGTGGGAAAATAGTTCGAAGCAGTGAACACTGGACAGAACTTGAAGTGCAATAGAGAGAAAAATAATCTTTACTTTTGCCAGTTTTCAAGTCTTTCACAATTTTTCTTGACTCTGATCATCACATTTTAACAATAGATTTTCAAAAATTAGCTGTGATTTATTTGAAGTTTTTTTCACTATTGTTTACTATTCATTATTTCAAATCCCTGCAGTTTGACAATGTTCTATAAGCAATGTCAGAAACTGTCTATTTTTGTTTGACTTTAAATATTTTAAGATATGTCTTTGTATTGTCAGAAGAATGCATTTTTATTGTTTTGTTTGGGTTTAGTTTTGTCTGTGTGAATGTAATGTCATAGAAGAGGGGTTGACAAACTACAGCAGCAGGCCAAATTCAGGTTGCCTGCCACCTGTTTTTGTAGAACCAGTGAGCTAAGAATGGTTCTTTCATTTTCAATGGTTGGAAAAAAAATAAGTAAAATATTATAACGTGAAAATTACAGGAAATTCAAATTTTAGTATCTACAAATAATGTTTTATTGGAACACAGACACTCTTCTTGGTCTATGTATTTTCTACTATTGCTTTTGTGCCGCAGCAGTAGAGTTGGGTAGTTGCAACGGAGACCTTATGGGCTGCCAAGACAAAGATGGTTACTATCTGGTGTTTTTATAGAAGTCATTTGCTAACCACTATCCTAGAACACTGCTTTTAATGAAAAGTTACATTCAAAAGGAGGATGGGATTCAGGACACACTACTCAAAATATGGCACCTTGGTATGTTAAAAAAACAGAAGCAGGAAAGTCTCTCTGACCTCCCCTCCTCACCCACACATATGCTTCTCCCTGATGCAGGCCATACTGCTTAGGAAAGCTTTTCCAACATTCCCAAGAAGCAGGTCAGAAGACACTCATGTGAGGGCCTCCCGATCCCTGGAAGAAAGGAACATGCTCATCTCTGAAGATGACGGGTCACAGAGAGGAACCGGAACAAACAGGCCTTGCTAAATTCCCCAGTTTTATCTCCACTAGTTCATACCCTTTTTGTCCTATCATATTTCTCCTTCGGTATTCACTCTTTGTCAAAGCTACCATAAAAATACACAGAATTAACCATTTACTGGAGTCTTCATTTCTTTAGGAAGGCTTCCATAGCATGTGAATCTTACTAAATAAATTTGCAAGTTGTTCTCTTCTTAATCTATCTTGTGTTAAAAGGACCTAAGTCATGAACATAGGATGGGTAGAGAGAAATATTTGTCCTCCTCTACCAGAAAAAGCCACTGGGAAACATAGATATTAACATGGCTCATTACAGTATTTTGACTCTGTGCTATGACTACATACCAGGGCATCCTGCCCATGAATTTGAATTTCCTGTCAAATGCTCCAAATCATTACTAAGTGGGCTTTTAGGGAAATTACATACAATGAAAACAGAATGTAAGAACAAGCATTTCCTCTGAGCTGGAGGCTGTCTTTGGTTGGATATATCATTGCTTCAGGCCTCAGGTTCCTGAAGTGCACAATGAAAGAACTGCACTGGATATTCCTAAATATTCTCTCTAGCTTTAGAATTCTTCTCTCCACCCTTCATGCAAACAATGATCTCAATGGTCTGTATCACCCATGTTCCCCTACTGAGAGGAGCCATCTAAATCTTAACATAGTCAGTCCTAGGATCCATGTGTCTGTGGCTCATTCAAATAGTTTTCTCTTTCTTCATCAAATATTTCCATCCCGGAGGACCAAATAAGTTATGAACATGAGAACTGAGCCTTAGGACCATGAGCAGAGCCTAATAGAGACTGAGTAATTTACACATTAACCTTTAATGGGTGAGTACAGAGGAACTTCAGAATGATGGAAAAGAGTTAGAACTGTGAGATTAGCAAAGAGAAAAAGCAGAAATGGATTCTAAAGGTGCGCAAATGCTCTAATGGGCAAAGTAAGGGGGAGAAGATGGTTATGTCCCCATTGGTACAGTAATGGGGACTCCTAAGGAATACTGCATGATTTTTTTTTTTTTTTTAAGGCCGCGTCTCACTCTGTTGCCAGGCTGG